>NC_133774.1:91388391-91729925 GCF_003597395.2 Chelonoidis abingdonii | reverse complement strand
CAAAGACTTCCCTCCACCAAGATTTGAAAGTATCTTGTCCCCCGATTGGTCCTTTGGTCAGGTGTCAGCCAGGTTCACTGAGCTTGTTAACCCTTTACAGGTAAAAGAGACATTAACCCTTAACTATCTGTTTATGACAGGGGTCCTGCAGGGGTCTGTTTTGAGTTTGGTACTATTCAATATTTTCATTACAGACTTGGATGATAGAGTGGAGAGTATGCTTACAAAATTTGTGGATAACATGATGCTGGGAAGTATTGTAAACATTTCCAAGGACCAGATTAGAATCCAGAATGATCTTGATAAATTGGAGAATTGGTCTGAAATCAAAAAAATGGAATTCAATACACACAAGTGCAAAGTTCTACAGATAGGAAGGAAAATCAAATGCACAAATAAAAATTGGGAATGACTGGGTATGCACCACTACTGCAGAAAAGGATTTGGAATTTATAGTGGCTCACATATTGAATATAAGACCAAAGTACAATGTTGTGGCAACAAATGCAAATGTCATTCTGAGATGAATTAACAGGAATGTTGTACGTAAGCCAAAGGAGATAATTGTCCACCTGTAGTTGGCACTGGTGAGGTCTCATATGGAGTACTGTGTCCATTTTGGGACATCACAAAAGATGTGAACAAATTGTAGAAAGTCCAGAGGAGAGTAACAAAAATGATAAGAGGTTTGGAAAACATAACCTGTGAGGAAAGGTTGAAAAAACTGGGTATGTTTAGTCTACAGAAGAGAAGGCTAAAGAGGGTTGTAACAATCTTCAAATATGTAAAAGGTTGTTATAATTAGAGTGGTGATCAGTTGTTCCCCATATCCACCAAGGATAGGGCAAACAGTAATCTGCTTAGTTTGCAGTAAGAAGGATTAGATATCAGGAAAAACTTTCTAACTATAATTAACTATAGTCAGTTCCAGTTAGGCACCGGAACAGGTTACCTAGAGGAATTCTTAGGAATTACCTTGTTGAATGCTCATCTCTGAAGGTTTTTAAGAACTGGTTAGCCAAATACCTGTCAGAGACAGTCTAATATACTTAATCTTGCCTTAGCATGATGAAATGCGGTAGATCAGTGTTTGTCAATGGCTAGCCTGTGAACTGGCTCCAGTCTCTGAGATCTCTCTGACACAGTTTAGGAAAGCAGCAAGCCAGTCCCTAGTATCAAAAAGATTGAGAGACACTGGACTAGATGACCTCTTGACAGCCTTTCCAGCCCTACATTTCTATGATTACATAAAAAGAAAAAGATGTTTGTGATGGATTTTAATGTAATGCATTTTAAACAGATGTGGCTTGATTTTTGTAGTTTTTGATTATACCTAGCACAATATGTGCCTTTCCATGATATGTGTTTTGGGATGACATTGAGCACCATATTTTCTCAGGATATACATTGTGGTAAAAAGATACAAGATGTATGGGGGAAGTGTGAAGTCTTTTGTATATTTAAATGTTCTGAGATACTCAGGTACTGTGTTGGTGCGTGCCTAAGAAATGCTCAGAAACAATAAAATATTTCCCATAATGAAGGAGAAGCAAAATCTCTTTTCTAATTCCAATTATGTTTTTAAGCCTTTTTCCCAGCTGGCTGTCCCCTTCTTCCACCTAATCCTTCTGTCCAGAGTACAGCTGATTTCTTCAATTCAAAATTGACATCATCGGATAAGAATTCTCATTCCATACCTAATTTTTTCCTCTCCTTCTTTACTCATATTTTGGCTCTATTTTCTACTTTCTGCCTCTTACACATCAGCCTGTACCCTGGAGCCCACTCCTTTTTACCTCCTGTCAGCCTTAGATCCTCTCTAATTCCTCTCCTCTGCTGTATTTTAACTGCTCTATCACTGCTGGTTTATTTTCCTCTGCTTCAAAACACATATTCCTCCCATCTTGAAGAAATTTCCCTCTTTAACTACCTTTCTATGTCCTTTCTCTCTTTTGTCTCCCAAATCCTGGAGTGAAAGGTTAGTTCTCACTGCCTTCATTTCCTCTCCTCCTAATCTCTTGCTGATGCTCTCCAATCTGGTTTCTGCCCTTTCCCCTCCACTCTAGACACTAATGACCTCTTTCAAACTAAATGTAAGGAGTGCTTCTCTAGCCTCATCATTCTTAATTGGTCTACAGCTCTTAAAACTGTTGGTCACTCTCTCCTCCTCAGACTCTCCGTTGGCTTCTGCAGCACAGTTTTCTCTTATCTTCTGCTTTATCAACGATTCTTTCAAAATCTCCTTTTAATAGTCAACCTCCTCTCCTATCTGGTACTGTCGCTCAAAGTACTGTTATTCATCCCCTGTTCATCACTGCACTCTTTTCCAGTGAATTTATCTCTTCCCATTGTCTTCAACCATCACCATCTCAGCTTCAGTGTAACTCATTGTTCTTACACCCTTTGGCCAGTTTCACATCTCTAGCTGCTTCCATGGCACATTTCTCCAAAACTGAAATTGTCACCTTTCTTTTTGATCCCTCTCCTTTCTCTGTCTCTACTTGATAACCTCACTATCCTGCCTGTTTCCAAGCGTGTAAAACTACTGTTAAATTCTTACCGTTTCTTTACTCCCACTTCTCACCCATCCAAACCCTGGGTAAATTGTGTTGCTTCTTTCTCCTTGTCAACAAAATCTACCCTTGCCTCTCTATCCAAGCCTTATCCATTCGTAGGCTGTCACAGTTTGGCTCCCAAGCTCACTTTCTCTTCCTTTAGTCTATTCATAATATCACTACTAAAACTGGCTTCCTCTCCTAACATCCCCTTCACCAAAGCATTATTTGGTGTCCTGTCTCTTACCAGATCATATTTAAGCACCTTATCTACACCTTCTATCAGGCCCTACTTAATCCTGGCCCATGTGCATCCCTATTCTCATTTGTCCCTCCTGCCTCTCTCTCTGTAGTGTAGTAAGAATATCATGTTAGCTCTACACCAGGATGTGTGTTTATATAATATATGAGTATATAATATATGCACCTGAGACATCTACCAGCCCTGTAGAATAACATCCATTTGACTCATCATAAAGTCACAGAAAGAACTTTAATAAACTGTTTTGGCAAAAGTATCTCAACTTGCTTTTAGGCAGGTGGTGTCACTAGCCTTAAGTATCTTAATAATTTCTCCTTACTGGTTCTTTATACCCTTCAGTTCCATTCACACCAAAAGGGGTTTGGAGGTAACCCTCCAAAATATTAGTTGAAAGCTTCCTCAGAAAGCAAATCTTTCCCACATCCTTCCCTGCAGTTCCTCTTTAAGAGGTGTCAGCATGGCTGAAAGAATGAAGTGGCTCCACATTGTTTGCCTGAACTATTATGTGCTTAACATTTCCATAACAAAAGTGCCACTCGACTTCTCCCCGATTAATGCAGCTCGAGGGCTCTTGTCCTCCTTTAATAAAACATTGTTGAAATCATTTATTTAGAGCCCCTGGTTACTACTTGGAGAATGACCATCTTTGTGCCAAAATATAGTGTATACAGTCCACTATTTTGTAGTAGATCATTCTGTTATTTAAGAAATTGATTAAATAGATGCCTTAGAAAGTATTTATGCTAATAGGGCATTACTTATGTCATTCAGTCAATGTGAGCCTTTTCAACTGTCTACCACGGCCAATGCCTCAAGTCAAATACAGTAACTTTCGACTTTGCTGCTTACAAATCATATAGCTTTCTAGATGTTTGTACCCTTGAGCAGACTTGAAATCTCACTTAGGAGCACCGGTCTTCCCAGTTGGAAATGTTTTGTACTGCGAGTCTACCTACTTTACATGTGTATGGCAGCGGGGCATTTCGTGATAGTGTGGTGTGCATGGCCAAAATGATACAGAACGGAATCTCTTTTAGCAGCACCGAAGAGCCAGGTCCTACAAGTCAGTTGAGCATGTTTTCCATGATTCAAGCTGACACTATGGTTACACGTTCCAAGTTTGTTCCTCTAAATCTTGGCTTCTTTACAATTTCCCCTCCCCCACCCAACCCAGGGTACTAAAAAAAATATGAGACAAATATTGCTTGAATACAGAACTATCTTGCATTGCACCGAGATAGGTTGTTTCCTGTTCTATGCATATATACTTTGCATATTCTCACCACCCACGTAGTACACATTTGTTATACATAGGTGTAGGCAATGGATGATCCAAAGGTCGGATAAGGGTTACATAAAGCGTAGGTAGGTACATTGTAACTATAACCCTGCATGCTTTCCAATATGAGTGTAAAAATACTCTGGCCAAAATCGATTATTTCATTTTTTTATTATAAAATCTTAGTTTCATCATAATGATTTACCAAAGGAAATGTTGCCTGCCTGCATACATTGGTATATATTGTTTAAAATAATCAGAGACCTTATGTTATGGCTATTGTGGTGGTGTACAAAAGCTTCGCTGTGAGCTTGGGTGACCAGTGAAGCTTGAATCTCCCTCTATTTACTGTATGGTCACTGTCAGTTCAATGAACTGCCCCCTTGTTCTCCACCATTGTCCCACAGTCCCTTAAACATTTGTCACTGGAGTGCCTTCAAAGACAAATAAACTGTCACCGAGAATTCAAACCTGGTAACTGGCAATGAAAAGGGATCTGAAGCCACTGGATTATTTTACATGACATGGAGAAGAGTTCCTTCTCTCCCCGGAAGAGATCGCTAAGAATGGGCCATGACGAGGAGCATTTTCAAAAGGCTAGAAAATCTGGGCTTCTTTTCCTGTGGAAAATTCCCTCTTTGTCAGGGAAACTGACGTCCTTTCTTCTTCTAGTGATGCCAACAGCCTTCTCCTTAGAAATTCGAAAACTTCCCACTTTCACTGTCTCTGAATTTCGAATATGACAGACGTCCACCCCTGTATAATCACGTAGCACGGGGATACAGGCTGATACACTCCGTGTAGCTGATTCACTCTGGCAGGAGCATTCGCTCTGATAACCCAACTTATTGTTATGATTTTTTCATAAGGCGAAGACCACAGGATGCACCGCGTATGACTATGCTTCGTGTACCGCTATTTAAATTAAAAAGAGACACCGATCAATGTACACTTTCTACAGGGAAGGATGCATAAAGACTCGTGTCCTCCCTCCCCAGTGGTGCTCACTGTTGATTTATTCCAGGCAGATGCTTTTGACAGGGGCCTGTAAAATCAAGTCTTGAGTTTATTGTAGCAGTTAATTATCAGTCCTTTTCTAGTGCTAATGCCTTTGCTCCTTACTGAGGAAAAACAGAGGCTTTTACTGGGACTTAATTTTTTCACTTAAAACGAGTCAAAACAGCCTGCATGGACACGGAAAGTTGATTAACTGAAAATATGTTAAAGAATATCCCTTAAAGGACGGGGGAGAATATTTAAGATCATACCTACAGGATTGCAAACTCAGCATTTTTGTAAAGAAAGCTGATTCCATTTATAAGTCTCTCCCAACTCCTCTTTGTTCTCCTCCTAAAGAAACAAAGTTTTCAGCTTTGTTTTAACAATAAGTTTACTCAACCATTCAGGTGACTTTAAAAAAAAACAACCCGAATTTAGCTCAGAGCTACACACCATACTCAGGCTTGCTAGACATCACAACTATTTTGGAGGGTTTTTTTTTGTTTAAATGCTTGTGTGTAAATATCAGTTCACTGCTTAATGAAATTACGCAAAAAAAAATGCATCGGGAGAAACGACAAAAAAAAACAATTATCTAAAATAACTGATCATAGAAACGGGGATTTATAACTGTTATTTGACTTAATAGACAGATGTGGGTTTATCTTCTCCCAAGATCTGTTAAGATGAAAAAGACACTATTTTGCTAATCTGTCGCCCCCTCAGTCAAAGTTTATTTGTGGTGGCTTTTAAACTTCTGTCTTGCCTTCCAATCACTGCATTTAAAACTAAAAGCTTTAAATAAACAGCATGAATAGAAGATAAACAAACTTTTTTTTTTTTTTTGCAAGTGCCTAGCTTGGCGCAGTTCAAACTCAAATCCCCAGAGGACCAAGCTCCCTCCTTTGTGTTAATGTTTAAAAGATTTTCCAATGGCGGAGTTTATTCCTACTGCAAACATTTCTATTTACAAGGTCAAGTGTATCAGCACTCGACACAGCTTAAGAGTGTAATTATTTATCTAAGGGCGTTTGAGTGTAGATCAGTAGCTCTGGCAGAAAACCAGGCTTCAGCCCAATGCAAAACAACTCCAAAGAACAGTATTACAAAGTTCTGGTAATTGTTGATCACCCCAGTTTGTTTACTTTTGCACTCTTCACTGTGGAGAAAGGCGAACTGGCCTGCAAACGTTCGTGAATTTTGTTGCAAATGCCAATGATCTACTGTATATGATCTAAATATTCTGAAAGTTGCTTGAGACACTGCATGTGTGGCAAGATACTTTACATGTATATGAGAAGTCTAGCAGCATCAATGGGAATACCATGCTCCACTTCATAAGGAAGGAGCTGCTGGCTTGATAATTCTATACACATATAGGAGCAGTGTCCTTGGAAAACAAACTTGAGAATTGTTTTACACCGCTCTGCACTGGTACGTTACCATGCCAACACATACAAAAAATCAACCACTTGCTTTGAAGGTAGTATTTTCAGAGTCCTGTTTATTACTTATGTCCAATTATTCACTAAAGTAAGGGCAAAAGTAACTGACATCTATTTAAAGTACCATAGAGAGATACTGAGTTTTTATTTATTTATCCTTCCTCCCCTGTTCCCCCAAACAGGACTGATAATTCACTCAATAGCAGTGTCTCTGGAAATGATCACGCAACCATATTTAAAACTCTTCCTTTAGGAATTTACACATTTCAGAAATACACGAAGCCGTAGATATTTAAAACAGGATCTTTTATGCCTTCTATAAAAATACGTTAAGGCAGCTCGGAAATGCATTTATACAATTCTACAGTGTTCATAAAGTCTCTTAAAATAAGAAAGTTAACTTCAAAACTATAAAATACACTGTACATTTGATGTTCTACAGAATAGTTCATTATTGTTGCTTGTATCCCTTTATACATAAAATGAAATCTGTATCTTTCCAGAAAACAACAGCAAATGCAATTATGTGGAAAATAGGATGTAGACTTAAAACTTTAATTTTTTAAAAAATAAATTATTCCCCAAGCATACAATTTATAAAATTCTATATACAAAGTAGAGTGACTGGTAACAAATCCCAGTTTTAAATACATTTTATATAAGATTTACCAGAGGTCAGCACCCTGATATGACTAGAGACAATATAACTTTTCAGAATATTTGTACATACAAGTTCTTGAGTTTAAAAAGTGTCTTTCGAAGATGGCAGTGCAGAGCTCTTTTAAGACAAAAGTTGCATTGTTCAGTGCAGCCAACAATTCTGAAAAATCTGCATTGTTTTCTCGTTAGGTTGAAGAAAAAGAGATGTTTGCTGCCACGCATTTGTTACGGGGACAGTGAATGTGAAGGGAGCCTGAGATCCCATCAGTTTGTTCCAAACTCTCCCCCCACCCCCACCCCGCCAGTTAATTAAAGGCAATTGAAACGTAATCCCCTTTCAGGCATCATTGTGAATATTTTGAATGGTGACACGGAGAACGGTACTTGAATTCGAGTTGTTGGTCTACTTATAACCAGTAAGGCAGTTGTTTTGGCAGCAAGTTAGGGTTTCCCACCTCTCTCTCACCCTCATGTCAACTGCTAAGAACTATCAGCACCTTCCTATTCGTGTTTTGTTTTGGCGGGATGGTAGTGAACCTACAGTAGCTTTGCTAACAGTTCCTCTTCTTAACTCATCGGCTTGCTGCTGACACCAAGCCGGGGTGTGGAACAAATTGCATAGTGCACGCTAAAACCAAGCCAACTCACACCGCGGTTCTGGACACCTCCCTCGGTCCAGCTCTCTCCATCTCCTTAGTCCCCGTACAGAACAGTGGCCAATAAACTGGTATCGTCACCATGGAAATGACTGTAACTCTTGGTGTGTGAGGACAGTGTCCAGGCAGGTGCTGGCGCGAGGGTGTGCAGAGAACTACTGCGGGAGGTGGGGAGGGAGGGGCCGTGTCTGGATACACGACCGCGGAGATGGAGAAGGGGAGTGTCCCCCTAAATGATCCCAGGGGCACGTCTGGGACCGGGGATCCCCCCACGCGTCCCGAGCGCCGCGCGCGCGCGCGAGCCCTGAAGCAAATGGGGACTCGGTGGCTACAGCAGCAGCAGCAAAATGGAGGCCAGCGCGGTCCAGGCTGCCAGGGCGGGCGCTCGGCCGGCGCGATCGGCAGGCGCTGAGAAGCCTGGCTGGGGGCCCGGCTCGTCCGGCCCCCTCTGGCTGGGCTCGTCCTCGTACTCGTCATCGTAGTAATCCTCCGGGCCCCCGTCCGAGCCACCGCTGCTGCCGGCGCCGTTGCCGCCCGCCTCGGCGCCGAAGCAGAGGCGGGCCATGTTCTCCTTCATTGTCTCGCAGATGGGCCGCTCCAGCCCGTCGCAGACGCAGTCGTTGAGCAGACCGGCCTTGGGCACGGCCAGCATGTCCTCGATCACGGCCCGGCACTCCTCGGTGCAGCGCAGCCCGTTGAAGAGCTTCCCGCAGGACACCATGTAGCGGCCGAGCGCCGCGCTGCAGCGGCTGTCCCAGTCGCAGCGCCGCCGGGCCTCGGTGCAGCCCATCACCCCGCCGCCTCCGCCGCCCGCTGCGCCCCCAGCCCCGCCGCTGGTGCGGGGCAGGCAGGGCTCGATGGCGCGCTTGGTGGCCCAGCAGGTCTCATCCTGCGCGCAGTCGCAGTCCTCCAGCGCCGGGCCCCGCCGGGTGTGGTTGAGCTGGATCAGGGCCGCGATGCAGTGGCTCGGGCACCGCCGCCGGGAGGATGCGGCCGCAGCCCCGGCGCTGCCGGCCGGGTGTTGCTGCAGGAGCACCGGGGCGCACGCCTCGGCGTACTGGCTGTACGCGTAGCTGCACTCGGGCTCGCCCTGACACTGCAGCACCGCCTGCCAGCAGATCAGCCTCCGGCCGTGCGCCCGCGGGGGGGACACCGCGCCCAGCACCACCGTCAGCCACAGCCAGGCGCCCGGCATCAGCCACCGGCGGCCGCCGCCGCCTCCTCCATGCTGAGCGGGCGAGCCTACCACCATTGCGGGCGGCGGCGGCTGCAAGAGGGTCGACGAGGGGGGGAGGAGGAGCAGCTGCCCGTGGAAAAGTTTGCAAAACTCCTGCCAGCTGTGTGCATGAGGCTTTCCCTCATCAATCCATTCACATGGCCCGTCCGAGGCTGGAACAGCGGGCTGCAGTACAGCCCCCACCCCAGAGTCCCGGGCTGCGGTTGCCGCAAGAGTTCCCTTAGTTAATCAGTGCAACTGGGGGCTGGGAGGAGAGCGGCTTCTGAGTGCACTCGGGGGCTTACAGGCTGCGCCGGGGGAGCTCATGGTGCTGGCCTGCTTCTCATGCAGATCCCTTTCTTTCCTCTTTTTGCACAAAATAAATGCCCAGCTGCTGCTGCTTCCTCGGGAGCTTTCAACTCTCCGCTCTCAGCATCTCCGCACATGCCAGCCGCACAAACCGCTCCGATCCCATTCACAATCCCTGCTCCGCTCCTTCGCTTATACTGTTGCACTTTCGGGAAGAAGGGGAAAGAAATCCCCCTTTTGGCAAGAAAATAGAGACGGGGGAAAATAGCTGGCTCAGGGTCTCCCTTTTCTTTCTGTCTCTGCGGTTGATGCTGCTTCTGTTGTCAACAAGCTCGCAAGCTGCTCTGCTCTGCGGTGTGAAGCTTTTTTTCTTTGCAAGGCTTTAAATACAAAAGTGGCCTCCGAGCAGCAGCAACGTGCTCTGATGAAGCCTTATTATGCATGCATGGAAAAGCAAACAAACAAAACAATTAGCAATGCTTCTTCCCCTTTTACACATGCCCCCAGCCTGCGCTCTCTCTCGCTAGTCGCTCTCTTTCTCCTTTTCTCCACTTTTCTCCCTTTGCTCGGCCCCCTTTCCCTGCTTTTCGACTTACTATTGGACTAGCCTGTTGTTGAAACTTTTTTTTTCTTTACGATCTACGGGAGAAAGGGGGGGGGCTGGTGGGCAGCTCACAAGCAAAGCTTGAAAGGAAAGGCTTAACGAGATTGACAGCAGCCCCCAAGGAGCCCCTCCTACTGTTAAGGAGGCTCCCACAGTTACAACACAGTTTTTCAAGAAGAAACTTTGCAGCTGTTTGCATCAGGCAAAACTTTGCACCCATCTCTGTTTTCCGGCGGTCACAAAGCAGCGTTTGGTTTATAGAAGTTGCCTGAGGTGTAACATTATGGCATACGTTTTTAAAAGATGCTGTACAATAAATTTCATTATAAATTTTACTGATAGAAGTCAAAACAATTATAGATTTATTATATATCAAATATGCCATTATATACCAATATGCAAACAAAAAGGGCTCTCGCATCATTTGCTGATCTCGTTCTCCCCCTCGCAATGGGAGTAAGAATTCTTCCTGTGGGGAATGTAAGCTCGGTCTCATACGGAATCAAACTTTTTGAGATTTGTGCAATGCTACTGACTTCAATGGGAGTGCATCCATATACTGAGAACAGAAAGTGGTCCATTAATTGGAGTACTTAAGCATGACCACTTGTCATTTCACCGTTTTGCACTTCTATTGCCTGTAAGCAAATTCAAATTATATGTTTGCATGAAGATTTTCTCTGGGAAGTCAATGCACGGAACTACTAGGATTTAGGAAAAAAACAACCTATCCTCTTATATACATTATTTATAACAATAGATTTTGCAAATAGAACACTGAAATATGTTTCCCAATGTCTGAAATGGTTATTTGAATTCTTTATTGGGATCTACTAGCTATTAAAAGTTGCCTGAAATTTATTAACTGAGCTAAAAGACTGGTCGTGGATGCATTAAAATTTTCATTACATTCTTAATTCTTCCTTTGATTAAAAGAAAATATAAGATTAAAATAATAAATATAATATAAAACGTTCAGAACAGCATAAGCTGTACATTGCGGAGTTGGTGATAGTGCATTTGTAGGTTTCTTTTAATTTTAGCGCTACCTTAATTCCAGAGCAACATGGACTTTGACCGCAAGAGGCATCAGTGTCTGCTGCCTGTCAAAAACTGGCGCTTTTTTCATCGGAAAACTATCAGCTCCATCTGTCACAAAAATTAGGACTAAATCTACTTTCCAGAGCCAAAGGGAGCTTGTGTTTATTTCCTACGTGGATTTCTGTCTTTCTGAAATTCTGTGCAAGGGGTAATAGAAGTGTCATGCAATTAGAAATCATATTGATTGTGTTGCAAAATATTCATCATTTGTTCCATTGTGATCAGTTTTACGCTTGGTTTGTGTTTCTCCAGTGCAGCAGTGCTCATTCTATTGCTGCTTTACAAGCAGAATTCATGGTTGCTTGCTTGCTTTTTAAAGTAATGAGAATAAAAAGCTAAAAATTTCCTGTCAACCAAACTTAGGTATCAAATGTAATTGCTGTTCTTTGTATTTGTTTTAAACATCCCTTTAGTGGTGGTGGTGTTCTGGTTAATTCCCTCTGGTGTTTGCCCCTCCGCAGCAGTGAACATACCATACACTGGTCAGGTCTAATCTATGCATTTCTTCACTATTGAACTTCATCCACTCATAGCCTCTGCAAGGCTAGAGGTATTCCTGAATAAAGGTGAGTGGGGCAGATCACATATTGAGCTACTGAGCCAGGGGTTTCTTTACCACTTGTCTGCCAAGGAGGTACATTCACGTCTGCCCCAAATATACTATTGCAGAGGGAGGTATGGGAGTGTGAGAGTTTCAGGCCCACAGCCATGAGCTGAGCCCTGAACTACACTAGAGACTTATGTTGGTATAACTGCCTCTCTCAGGGATGTGGATTTTCCACCCTCCTTTGCAATATAGTTATATCAACCAAACTCCTAGTGCAGACAGCACTATGTCAATGGGAGGTCTTCTCCCACCGACATAGCTACCCCCTCTCAAGGAGCTGGAGTATGTCCACCAAAGGGAGAAGCTCTTCTGTCGGCACGCGTAGGTAGCATCTTTGCTAAGTTCTACAGTGGTGCAACTGCAGCGCTGTAAGTGTAGAGAAGCCTGAGAATCCAGAATTATACAGATTTGCAAACTTTCACGCAAGGGATACAGAAAGCCCTATTCTAGCCCAGGGACTGAAATAATAGACATTACTGTTGAGCTTCCTGACTCCAGGCCTTGGGTTTGTGGGCTGAACTGTGTCCTCCTCACAACCCATGTTTTGATCTGCAAAACTCATTTGCTCCAATTGTATTTCACTTTCTGAATAGGAAGCAGAAAAAGGGTGTGTTTAATTGCTAAATAAATTTATCTTGCAAAGAATGAAAGAAACTGTCTCTAGGATCTGTTAGTAGGTAGAGGAGCTTCCACCACAGTCCCCAGACTCTCTCTTGAGTGGGAGCCGATCATTCTGTTTCTTTCTGAAGCCAGATTAGGGGCACTGGATGTGGCAGAGTCCATTATGTTGGCGATCGTTTTCATTTTAGGTGTTGGGTAAAAAGTTCTTGCAGGGCATGAAACATTAGATTTTTAGTGTAGGATGGGATTTGCAAAAGCACCTAACTGACCTAGGAATGCAAGTCCCATAATAATAACTATAGTAAATGTGGACTTTTATTGAAGTTTATTAACAATATTATCATACAGTAACAGCGTACAAAAATATGTCCACAAAATAGGTGGCCATATCCATTTATACATGCAAAAATAGCATTTGAGCATGCAAAATAGGTAACTATGTGTGCTGATATCTGTTTGTGCGCACAAAATAACATTTGCTCAGGTTTTTATGCCCTCAATTTTAGTAAAGAAAGTAACAAAAACAAAGGTCTAAACAAATGTTTGAGAAGCATACTTTATTTTTTTTTTTTAGGGGCGAATTCTGTACTCAAGTATAACCACTCCTGAAGGATAGCAGCTCCCAGAGTGGTCAGGAATGTGAACATATTGTTCTCCCTTGGAGGAAGGAAATCTTCCTCATGGAGTACAGGGTCTAGGGAGACCACTCTTTGGAATCCCTCTTATGAGTTCAAGTTTTCCTACAGCTGACCTGTTTTTGTCATGTCCAATTTTAGGTTTCTGAAATCAAATAGCTCTAGAAGTAAACAAGAATGCAACTCTTATTCTGCATTCTCATTTTCCAAGCACCCTATATAGACTTTTAATTACCTTTGCTGGCTGTATAAGTTGAAAAATAAAGGCCAAATGGTTTAAAAAATTTGGAAGTCTGCTATGTTTTCTGTGTATTGGCCTTTCCTGGAATGATAGTTTATGCAGTTCTTTACACCAGTTTTCTATATGGGCATCACTGCAAGATCATCTTTGCTGTGAGGAAGGCCAGTATATTATAGCTATGTGTTGACAATAAACACTCACGTGCATATTTTTATTTTCTTTAGTCTTTCTGTCTTTTACTATCTATCCCGGTAGATCTCTTTTCTAACTCTTTTCTCATCCTTACATTTTTGTCACCTTTTCTCAGAGCTATTTTATACGTTGGGTGTGTTCAGATAATAAATAAAAAAATCACACACACAAAGGAGACAACATTATAATTCAGCAGTTCACATTCACATGTAATCGAAAAATACATGTATATCTGGTTAATGCCTCTCAAGTAATTCCTAGGCAAATTTGGATTATATTAGTGGATTATATTGTCTTTTCTGCATTTCAGCAGATTTAAAACTGCCATTGTAAAATAGCTGGGATGAACACTGCAAATAAATTAGCTGACTAAAGTTTACTGTTCTGAAGTCCAATAATGTTAATGAAATCTGTATTTGGCTGCACATGATCATAGAATCACAGAAATGTACAGCTGGAAGGGCCCCAAGAGGTCATCTAGTCCAGTGTTTCTCAACAACCAATCTGCGGACTGACGCTGGTTCCTGAGACCTGACACAGTTTAGGAAGGCAGCAAGCTGGTCCACGGTATCAAAAAGGTTGAGAAACTCTCATCTAGTCCATTCCTCCTTCCCAATCATCCCTGACATGTTTGTCTAACCTCTTAAAAACTTCCAGTGATAGGGATTCCAAAACCTCCCCAGGTAACTTATTCCAGTGCTTAGCTGTCTCTTCATTCTGTGCTGAAAGGAGGCTCAAACATCTTGTGGCAGTGAATTCTGCCTTCCCCAGCACCGAATAATAAAGATCTCTATGGATGTTGGTGCTGTGATGGCAGGGGTTGATGGGGGTGGGGGTTGGGGGAGAAGCGGGAAGTTAGCGGTAGTTTTCAACACTCCAGCGACAGACTGAGGCCCACCCATTTGAGATGCCTAAATCAGATGCCACTTACAGTAGCTTGGGCAGATGTTCATAAATATGGCAATGCATACTCAGCTGGCCTCATTGAATTTGGCTGCCACTCAGTGTGGCATGCATAATCTCTGATTCTTCATCTGAGTGGGATTCGGATAGTCTGCTGAGCTCCACAGACTTAGCTCAATGAGACTCTGATGCCTAGTTTGACCCTGCTGGGCCTCCAGTTACCGAGGATCAGATTATCTGGACTTCTCAGTCTTGGCTCACCCTTAGTGGGTCTCAGGTGCTCTGCTAGGCTCCTGGGGTTTTGCTTCTCTTCAGTGGGGCTCAGATACCTGTGCAAACTCTACTTCTTGCCTTTGGCTTGTTGGCTTCCCAGGTTACATTGGAGGATTGAGTGGCGGGGAAGAGGAGCTGAAATTCTCCCAAGTGCCACCTATTCATGGCAACAAAATGATCCGTTACTCTCAGTAGAATGTGCAGATCCTCATACTATAATCCTGTCTCTTCTTTCCTTTGATCAGCGGAGAAACTGTTAAAAATGCTGACATTTAAACAATCATATTTGTGAATTAACACCTCACTGAGTGAAAGCTCATGCCTCTTAGAGCTGTGGTTTTAGGCTCTGCAGACTCAGTCAGACATCACTGTATTAGTTACACCTGCTTCATATTTTTAAAAGTATCCTTGCAAACAGAGGAGGCCACAGTTATTTGTGTGTGTGTGGTGGTGGTGGGGGGGGGGGGGTGCTCTCGGGCTCCAGCACACACCCCTTGTTACTCCTCAGCAGTACTACCAGGTTTCCTCAGTTGCTCCTAGGGGAATCCTATACAAGGTAGAGGGCTTCTTCAGGATGCACTGAGACTTGAGTTATGCTGGAGTACTGGCCCGGTACACGGCTGTCTCAGGATCAAGGCAGCAAAAGGCCATCTTTCTTCCTGAGGTGTTTTGTGAATTCCTTGGCAGTACTTGAGGAGTTGAGACCATTCATTTTTTCATCCCTGTCATCATGACAAAGAGTGAGCAGGTAAATTTTTTTTGGTGCACAGATCGGTCCATTTTTATGACATTTTTGCAAGGCTTTTTAAATAAAGTTTAAAATATATTACATGCAAATCGTAAATAATGATTTTTTTCTCTTATAAGTGGATCCATCAATTTTTAAAATTGATTGACAATTTCTAAACTGAATAATGTTCCAGTATATGCATTCATCAGTCAATATATGTCAAACTGGTATACTAAGGCACAGCGAAGGGGTGTATATAATCACTAACAAACGTACAAACTGGGATGCATTAATCCTCAGGAAACTGGCTGATTCCCAGTGATATGATTTTTGGGAACTGTCTGTTTCTAAAAGATTTAAGGGTTGGGACTTTTGACTTTATTGTGCCTTTCCTATCTCACAGAAAGTTCCCCTCCCCATCCTCCAAGTGGTGTTCCCAATGCACCCCAACTCCCCTGCTATTGATTTCCAACTCCCCTAGGGATCAGGAGTGAGACCAATTGCATCAGCATCTCAAAGGGCTGGCAGAACACCATTCAGCAGGGGGGGAAGTAGGTGGGCTAGCAGTGCACCATGCAAAAATGGGGGAAAGTAGTGAATCAGCCATTTGGAGGTGATCACATTCTGTTGCTTGAAGTATTGGGGTGATCAAGAAGAAAACTGAGCAGATCTTATCTTGAGAGGGAACAGAAAGGATCAGGAGAGTGGGGAGTGGTACTGTTTGGTTTGGAGGAGTTGGAAGCGGGAGGTGATTGTTATTAAGTTTCTCATTGGAGAATGTTAAGAATAAGATTCCTGAAAATGCGGTGATGTAAGGGTTAACTGTGTACAAAACATGTCTTAAAAGCTGCTTCATATTAAGGATCTCTTAGATTTTCCTTCTTAATTTACAATATTTACTTAAAAATTAATTGGCATCCTCATAAAATTGGAGATTGTTATTTATATATGAAATAGTAAGTATTTTTGAGGGTATTTGCCCAATGCATCCAGTACAGTAAACATGGAAATATTGCACATCGCTACTTGGACCTCTGCTTTATTGAACTCTCTTCCAATCTAAACCACTAACTAGACCGCACATGTTGTTAAAAAAAAGTTTAAAAAGAGAGTAGGAATTAAAGCCCTTTTTTGGTGTTGACAAGAGTGAAAATAACTGTTAAAGAAGTACATTTCTGATCACCTGTTAAGCCACTTACAAAAAAGATGTTACAAAACTATATATTACAAAGATTAATTTAAGCCATACCCATTGTCTATATGTAAAAACAATTTCAAACATCACAGTATTAGTGGAGTTATTTGTTGGACATGTCAATATATACACACACAAAAACAGCTGGCTGGTTTTTAGGCTGTTCTGATTAGCAGATTATCTAAAAATTTACAGGAGCAAACTCCCTAAAACGGCTACTAAATTTTATGTTTAATTTTCTGTATGTGCCTGTTTAAAGCCAGTATAATAGAAGTTGGGAGAAATGGGAAAGTCTTGAATTTCACAACCTGATGAGTCCTGTGAAGCAAGGATCTTTGTAGATAAAGCAAAAAATTCCCTTTTGTAGAATCACTGAATCCAGGACAAAAATAGAAGTTGCAGTTTCATTTCTATGGCTTCAGTCAACACTAAGTCTACCACAATAACTGCTTCAACATATTTATGGCCTCAACTATATTCTGGGGAGGGTTCTTAACTAATGTGGTCTCCCATTGCTCTGTTCCCTGAAAAATCAACTTTTAGAATACTAATTCAAGATAGCTATAATGAAAGGTTCCACCCAGAAGCATATCCAAAGTCTATTGAGCTTGGTATCCTTGCTTCATCACATAACAGTAAACACACAAAAGTTGTACTAGTTTGGCTTTTAAACTAATGTAAACCCAATCACAGGCCTTGTGTTCTCCTGAGGCACATACTCCTTTCCATCTTTCCCAAAGGGGCAGGATATGCAAAACTAAGCTAGCTGGATGCAACGGAGAATGTATGCTACACTACATGCTGGAACAAGGTGATTAGCAGCAGCTGCATTTCTGCATTTTCCAGAACTCCAAGAGAGAGGTGCTTGCTACAGACACAATGCCATTGAGGTGGTGTAGCTCCATCCAGGGCTGTGCTTTAATGGCATAACCAAAAAATCAGAGATGGAGAAGACCAGTTTGGTCACCTCCTCCATTCCCAGTACAGAATTATTCCTTGCAATATGTTTTCTAGTGCTTTGTCCAGCCTATTTTTAATGTTCTATATGAAAAGAGGTGGGATTTCATTCCACCACTTCCCTAGGGAAGACCATTCTATAGTCCACTGGATCTCACTGTTAGGAAGCATTGCTGATAGCCCAGATTTTAACTATATTAATTTTGCCTCTTTATCCCCACATATATGTCATTGTTTCACCTTAAATAATTCCTTAGCAATGCCAGTGCCTGTGGTATTCTGCTAGACACACACATACTCTTCAGTGTTAGATCATACAACAGTGTTCAAGACCAAGCAGATTGTGATGGGGTTCCTGGGATACAACCTGAAAATGTGAAACTGTTGTGCCCTGCCGCAGAGGGTAATCCTATTGGCTCCAGCTGTTAGGCCACATGGCCCTTCCCAGAAGGGTAGCCCTAGCGACTTGGACTCTCATCAAAGGGTCCCATGAAAGAATGGCAAAAAGGGTGTTCAGTTCTGTTTCAATAAGTGCCCTCATAGTCCCTTGAGTTGTGTGTGTGTGCAGCTCCCTGTTAAGTCAATGAGGGTAGGGTGTGCACAGTTGATGGACTAGCTGGGACCGAGTACTATTGCCTTCACACACTATAAAAGCAGCAACATTTTTACCACCTCTGTTTTATAGTGTCCCTACCAATACCACAACTTGATAATATGGCTTTGTCTTGGTAGTTCTGCCAGTGCAGATGTGACAGGGCAAGATTTCCTTAGCCACTGTTCTGGCAAATATAATCGATGTTCCACCTATATTTCTAGACCGACGTATGGGGCTCCTTATGCATTTTTTGGCTACCATCATGTACTCCACACTGGTGTTCAGTCTAAGACAAGTTTCCTAGCCATTTATATACAAGGCACAACATAGACAAGAAATGCAGCAAAGCTTAATATTATATGTGAAAAAAAAATTATGAGTTACATGATGCCCTTTTGCATAAGAATCCCTGATTTAGCTAGGAAAGGTAGACAACTCCCTAGCGGCTACACATCTAAGGAGGTTCAAGTCTGCCTTGCTTATTAGAGCAAAGGTCTGCTATAAGCTATGCTCAAGAAATTTTTTCGTATGGAGAGGAAAACTTTATGGAATGTGAGATTTTGCAACACTCTCAAGCTGTTTCTTTTTGGGTTTGTAAACTAGTTCATTTTGAGAACTTTTTTCCACCTACAGACTTAACAAACTTTTTTACAATAGCATTTTTTTTTCTATATAAATAGACAGAGGCTCAAAAAGTTAAACTAGCACAAATGAGTGGCCTGGAAACAGGCTGTGTGTATACACACATGCTATAGTCATTTTTCATTAACATTTCTTCTTTATTCCACCTCTGTTCCCTTTATCCCAGTCTCTACATTTATCACTCTGTCTACTCTCTATTCCACTCCCCACCCCATTTATGTTCTCTGTCACCTTCTTGCTCTCTCTCATTTTTTTTTTTTTTTGGTAGGTCCTTCCAAAACTTGAGAGAGACTTTTTTTTCACAGTATTTATTTCCATAAGTCATAAATTAGCTTTGATTCTCGTGTGACCCCTTTTATTTGCTTTTCAAGGATGTTCATTGGATTGAAATTTTGTTCACAGAGATGTTTGCAGAAAGAAAAGTATTGCAAATCCCTGTGACGGGTTAGACCCCCTGGGATGTCATCTGGTGTGCTGGGACGTCGCTGAGCCAGACTATTCTGCCAGCCTCGGTCCCCTTTTACCTGGTCTTGCTGGGCTAAGCTCCCCAGCGTTTTCCAGCCAAGCGCACAGGCAGGGCCACACCCAGCTTCACAGAGAGACAGAAATCCACCCTGGAAAGACTCAGCTTAAGGGACTTGCTCCAGCACTCAGATGTTCACCTCCCTCAGAGTGCAGACCCAAAGATATATTATGAAATTCACCCCCTCCCTCAATGTGGAGAGAGGTGTGCACACTTACACCCTCTCCCCCCTCATTAGAAATGATAGAAACTGGGTTTAATAATAAACAAAACATGCAAACTAGGCTAATTTCACTAAAGAAATTGGTTACAAATAGTATTACTGGAAGCTTCACTTTCACTCATTTTGCTGCTTTTCCTGTCCTACTTCCCTTACTCAAAATAAGCAAACAGAAAATAACAAACCAGTAACCACTTTGTCTCTCTCTAGCCCACCACACTTAAAACTCACTTAAAATCACTACCAGTGTTTCAGGGCAATAAACTGTGCACACTATCCTGCTCGACTATGCCAATGTGATGGGTCGGACACCCTCGGGTGTCATCTGGTGTGCTAAGATGCCGCTGAGTCATTCTATTCTGCCAGCCTGGGCCCCTTGTACTTGGTCTTGCCGGGCTAGGCTCCCCAGCCTTTTCCATCCAAGCACACAGGCCACCCAGCTGCAGAGAGAGACAGAGATCTGCTCTGGGAAGACTCAGCTTATGGGACTTTTTCCAGCACTCAGATCTCCACCTTCCTCAGAGTGCAGACCCAAAGATATATTATGAAATTCCCCCCCTCCTTCAATGTGGAGAGAGGTGTGCACACTTCTCCCCTCCCACCCCCATTTAGAAATTACAGAAATTGGGTTTAATAATACACAAAACAAATTTTATTAACTGTAAAAGGCAGATCTTAAGTGGTAAAAGACGTAACAAACAGAACAAAGCAGATTACTAAGCAAATGAAATCAAACACGCAAACTAAGCTAGTTTCACTAAAGAAATTGGACACAAATAGTATTTCTCACCCTAGATATTGTTGCAGACAGTTTGCAAAGCTTCTGTGGTTCAGAGTTCCAAGTTATATTCCTTTTCAGACTAGACCTCTATCTCAGTCTTGACTTCCCCCTTGCCTTTCCTTTTGCTGTCTTTCTTCTTGGGCAGACAGGCCATGGAAATGAGGAGTCCTATTTGCCTTCCTCCTCACCCTTAAATGGGATTTACATAAGGCGGGAATCCTTTGTTTCCCAAACTTGACCCCCCCCCTTCCCTTACAGTGAAAAGTTACAAGTCCCAGGTAATGTTTTAGTATCAGGTGACAAGACCACCTGACTCTGTAGGATCACAGCATCCATGAGTCAGTGGCAGTATGGAGCATCTACAGGAAGGCCAAGCTTTTCACAGCGTATTGTCCTCACTGATGGGCCATCTGCCCTGTCTGGCTTTTTCATCATCATACCTGAAGTTTTAGCAGTGAATCATGATATCTCACATGAGCCATCTTGAATAAAGTATATCTCAGTTATGTTATATTCATATGATATGCATATTTTAAAAAGAATATGGAATTACACACCACAATCCCCATACCAGTATGTGAATATTTGCATGAATATTTGTACCAGCACTGTTCAAAGCAGCCATCTTGAAAGTTGTTTGTGAATTTGGGAGTCATCCAAAGAGGGAGCAGAAACAGCACTATGTGAATAATTGCAGCATAAATAGCAAATTACAGTTAGTAAAGTTGAGAAACCCTGATGTAGGGAACATATGGCAAGATATTGGTAGGTAAAAGAAGCCAGGAGGAAGATGGGAAAGCAAAGAAATGGAGGAAGAGTGTTGAGGATGCTGGGTGGAGTAATTGCTCTTTTATCTCGTCTCCTTCTATCTCGCTTGTTTAGTAGTAAAACTAGTAGTAAAAGATAATTTAAACTATTTCATAGTTTATCTAGAGTTAAAAAACCTTCTGTCTTTTGAATGTTCTAATTATGGAGATAAGCAAAATAAGAAGATGTGTCTTGCAGATATCAAAATATTTTTTTCTAATATTGATGTTGAATGCTGAAAACTCTTATTGTTTTCATACAAGCATAATTTTTGAATCCAGCATTGTCCAAGGAGTGTTCAAATCCACAGGATATTTGTGAGAGTGAGAGAATGCATTTGGAGCTCTGTATGAACCCTAAAATATTCATATATTCAGGCAACTCCTTACTTGCTACATCTCTGAATAGGCTCAAGAAGAGTACAAGTTATTCCTTCTGAAGCCAATAGTTATTTATGGTCACCAAAAGTGCAAATCACTCATGTGCAGAGAGGCAGCCTGCATCTGTTTAAACTGGTCTTTAGTAGTGCATAGGCCTTGTGGAATAGGTATGCACTGCAGCTGGGAGGTTTGATTCCCAGCGTGGGTAGAAAGTCTTGTGCTAGCTCTACTCAAGCCACTGCGCTAAAAATAGCAGCAAGGATGTTGCAGCATGGTGGTGGCTCAGGGTAGCCACCCAAGTCTGAGATCGCCCATCCCCCTAGGTCTGAACTTCGGAGACTAGCCTGAGTCTCTGCCCATGCAACAACCACACTGATACTTTAAGAGAACTGGCTGGAGCAGAGCTAGCACAAGTCTACCTACCCACACTTAGAATCAAACCTCCCAGCTGTAGTGCCACAAGGCCTATGCCCTACTGAAGTCCAATTTAATCACCCCAATTTGGGCTTCAGTGAACGTGACATGATTCATGGCCTTTATGATGGGTCAATGCACTGGGGTGAATAGTCACTCAAGGGTAGATCTTGGTTCATGACCAAAGCTTGTGCATGGAACCTACAGAGGGACACTGAGAAAGCAGATTCTTCGTCCCTAACTTGGGGCAGCAGCGTGAAAGCCTCAGTACAGCTGTTCTGTGCCTGCTGAAACCTATGTGTTATGTGAGTTATGGCCAGTGGATCCCCACAGTTGTAGAGCCATTGCTCATGCCACTGCAACTTCCTTGGGCTGCTCTACCCAATACCCTCTTGTTCTGCCATCGAGTGTGCCAATCTGTGCCAAACTCCATATCAGTTTCTCCAGGGCCAGCTCTAGGATTTTTGCCACCTCAAGCAAAAAAAATTTTTGGCTGCCCCCCCCTTTTTTTATGCCCCCCTGCCCCTGCCCCAACTCCATCCCTTCTGAACCCCTTCCCCAAATCCCCAGCCCTGCCTCCTCCCCTAGGTGTGCTGCTTTTCTCCCCCATTGCTTCCTGGGAGCCTCCCGTGACCTCCCGCCCTAGCTCACCTCTGCTCCCCCAGGTGTGCAGCTGCTTTGCTTCTCCCCACTCCCTCTCAGGTGAGGAAGGGTGAGGAAGCAGAGCATCTGTGTGTTCAGGGGAGCAGGCGGAGTGGAGGTGAGCTAGGGTGGTGGGGCGCAGGAAGTAATGTCCCACTCCAGCTTACCTCCACTCCATCACTGCTGCCTCCCTTGAGTGCTCCACCGCTCGGCTTTTCCTCCCTCCCAGACTTGCTGCACCAAACAGCTGTTTCGCGCGCAGCAAGCCTGGGAGTGAGGGGGGAGAAGTGGAGTGGTGGTACTGCGGTCACGGGAGCAGGTGGAATGGAGGCGAGCTGGGGCGGTGGGGGCACTTTTTCCCCATGCCCTGGAGTCAGTATTTATGATGGCCGGCACCGGAATGCCGCCTTTAGAAATGTGCCGCCCCAAGCACCTGCTTGTTTTGCTGGTGCCTGGAGCTGGCCCTGAGTTTTCCTCAGAATTCCTAGTAAGTGGTCGAGTTAAGGAAGTATTGATTACTGAAGCTGATCTTTATTTTGCAATAAAGCACAAATCAATAAGGCTTTCTTTCTCCCAGGCAAACTGATCAGAACATTTAATTATTTATGATGCAAAAGCTAATTTATGTAATAAATATTTTAGTGCACAAGATAATTATATAATTGGAAATAGGAATATGTACAGTATCTTGCTATGTCCTGTTTCGTAATGAAAAAAATTGAAATATCTGAAAGGAATATATAGGTATATAATAGGTGTGTGTTTTGTCTAATGAGCTGAGGAGACCTTAGAAGAAACAGTTCTTTCCCTCTCCCCTCCTTGCTACCATCTACTATTGGCGCTGACTAGTAATAGATTACTATGTCCACCATAATCTGGTCATATCTTAAAAACAAATTCTTGGCTTGGATAATATAGAATTAGTGCAAATATTTGAGGCCAGATTTTGATCTCATTCTGTTACAAATCAGGCATAACTCCTCTGATTTTCACTGAGATTCTCCAGTCATCTTATTATGATTTTTAATACCACACAGTCTTTAATCCTTTTTTGAGATTATAAAGACATGTCTCCACATCAGGTTCTACTGCAGAACATTCAGGTATTTACACTGTTTCTTTCTCATTTTATGCTTTTTATAATGATAACAGAATAACACGCTTGGGACACCTTTCATTTTTGTCATGCAAGAGGCTAATAAACCATTACAGGTATTTTTTTACAACATGATGAGTGTTATTTTGCAATGTTTCATTAGCCACAAATCCACAAGTCATTTCCAAGAATTCCAGATGCCTGAATGAGGGTATTTTTGCAGCTATTCTGTGGGAAATCATGAAAGCATTACTTCCTTCAAGGAAGAAAAAAAAAAAAAACTTTGGATATATCAGTCCTTTCTACAGTATTTTATAGCAGCAGCAAAGAAGAGTCATCTCAGATGCAGCAGTATTCTGTATCTGTACATATGCCTGTAGATAATTCAAATATCATATCACTTGTAAAATACTTTGGCTGCAGTATTGAAGGAAGTCAGCTCCTTTGAATAGGATATAATATGCTCCAAGGTAAAATACTTTGAACGGCTGTTCACTTAATAAAACCATGCCTAAAGTAATGCTATCTTCTGACAATTATACTGCATTTCTCGAGTTGACTTTTAAATTGAATTCACTGCCATCTTTATGTACCGGGGAACATCTTGAAAAAATCAAGCTACAAATAATGACTGTTTTCTAAAGGTCAAAGAAATTGAAGGGGAGGGGATGGAGTCTGTTTTGAAAAAAATACTCAGGAAGCCCTGAATATTTATATACTGATATCATCTATAGACCTCCAGGATGTTTCAGAGCATAGACAGCTACAGCTTTTAATAAAAATCCAAACTGGATTTCATTTCTCATTTCTGATGGGAAAAAAAATTATAATCTGCAGTCTTCACTGCCTGACTCATATTCCCTTGTCTGAATTTTAACAGTTAATATTTGGTCCTTTTCCAGAAGGACATTCTGTCCTTTGTGTTTTCAGTCCATTGTAAAAGCACTAGGATTTGGGAAATAGAACTGCCGAGGTCTGTTTGTCAGAAGCTCATATACACTATTGGTATACCATGTGTAACCCTAAGAAGGCTAGGAATGTTTAGCTTGGTACAGTGATAACTAAGTGGAGGCGGAGGAAGGGGACAAAACAATTGTCTGCAAATACTGGAAAGGTCAGATCTCCAGTTGGTGCAAATCTGTGTAGCTCCACTGACTTAATCCTCAGTTGGTATAAATCAGCCTAACTACTTACTTCAAAGGTTTAACACCAGATGAGTATCTGGCCCAATAATTATAAACACCAAGAAGGGAGAATAAATATTTAGGTTAGTACACAGGAGTATAATTAAGAGCAATGGGATGAAATTAAGAAAGGCAAAATTTCCTGAGACTGGGATATATCAGACTGTGAAAGGGAAGTGGTGAAAGCCCCATCACTTCTAGCTATTAACACCAGACTGGACAAAACACAAGAGAATACAGTGTAGAAAATAATCCTGCATTTGCAAGGATATGGGTTGTATGATTTTATAAACTGTTTCCATTTCTAACTTCTGTGCGCCATATTATGGCTTTAAACCATGGCCAGTAGAAGGGCTGTACATACGCTCTCTTTTTTGGGATCCTTGGAGTAATCTTTGTCAAACTCAGCCAGAATTCATCCTAGAGTGCCACACATTCAAGTGACCAGTCTGCCATGCTTTAAAAGGGCATATATCGTATACTCCTTTATGCAAATATTAGTTCCTTCTTCCACATATATTAGTGAACTCCACTGTGAGAGATAAGGATCATTATAACCATACTACAGATGATTAAACTGTAGCACAGAGCCAAAAGTCACACAGCAAGTCTATAAGGAGAGCTCTTAACAAAACCCATGAATCCCAGTTCCCAGTGTCTGCTGTGACCACTGGACCACATTTATTTAAGCCTGGGATGGTTCAGTCATCTTGTCAGATAGTCCTGTTGCAGTAGGAAGCAAGAGAGAGAGCAGTGCAGCTGTTGTGTTTGTGTTGTTTCTTTTAGCATTCATAGAGATTTCTCTCTGTTGGCTACTTGTGAGTAAGTTCCTTGCCACTGGACTGTTCCTCAACCTTTTTTTGGAGGTTTTTAAAAAAAATCAAAAGTCAAGCTCTTATCCACTGTGTTATATTCTTCTGAGCTTCTGTAGCTCAACTGAGAAGTTGGTTTGGGAAAAAAAATGCTAAAGGAGAAGGATTTAATTTATGGGAGCAGCACAAATGCTGTCTGCTAGGCCCTGGCGGGAGAACATTCCCTTTGGCCAACACCTGAAATAAGTGGACACCGTAGGGGGCTACGTCCAGGATTCTGTGGCAATAGGGAGGATCACTGCAACATGGTGTCCTGCACAAGGCAGTGAGGAAGCCGAAATGTGAAGAAACATGGAACCACCCATCTCAAGCAAAGGACCAATGTGAACTAACAAGTTCTGTTAGTAGCTGAAGAACCTTGGGTGTTGCCAGCTTTTACTCTGATCAAGTAGGGTTTGGCTGTAGCATTCCAACTCCTTGTACAGACGTGGCAGATAAAATTTCAGCATAATTTGTGACTCTTGAAAACAAATTAATGAAGATATAAATTTTATATTCTCTCCCAGAGAGATGAGAGAGAGAGAGAGAAAGAGAGAGAGAGAGAAAGAGAGAAGTGTTGGGAAAAGCAGAGGTTTGGCTACAATTTAGTTTGCCAGTCCACACTTCCCCCAGCCCATTGTCTCTCGTCTTCTCTTTCTCCTTCCTTTTCTCTGCCTTATAATCACCACAAGCCCCTATGATTTCCCTTCCCATCCGCATCTACCCCACACAACCTCTTTCCTTCCTACCAAAAACAGAAACAAAAAAATCAGTTAGGATAATGCATACATTAACAAACAAACAAACAAAAAGACTCCAGGACACATGGCAAAGCCGACTCATGATCTCACATTTGTAATTCTGACCCCTGCTTCCTACTCATCCTTTAGGTCTTTGTGTTTTCCTGTCATGTCTACTTGGTTTATAAGCTGCCAGGGCAGGGACCTTTTATTTTATTGTTGCTTAGGTATGCTTTGTAGCGAACTGTCTAGCACAGTTTTGGATGCTGTATAAATAAATAAAAAATAATAGACTGCAATAATGAACTCTTCTTTAAAGGCTGGATTAGGATCACACTTTGGCTAAAGTTTGAATCTGCTGTTCTATTTTGGACCCATTTCACATTCAACATTACATAATATAGGCAGAGCTATGCCTTTAGGTATTGTTCCCACTATAAGCCCCTGCTTTTAGTTGCTTGTAATTTTGCCAATTTTTAACTGTTCAGCCTGAAATTTTCTATACTATGTTTCTACTTAAAGCTGAATTTTGGGGGAAAGTTTCAACTGAAAGGATTCTGCTGCCTCTAAGAATGATATTAAGGAAAAAATAGATTGTTTTGCTCATGTTAAAACTAATCATATTGCTACTTCATTGAGAAGTACTAGTGCACCCGTACTTTGAAGCAAAGACTTGACATTTGTAAGGGGGGTTGCCCTGATGTCAGTAATGTGTCATTTGTGGTCCATGTGAAAGAATACCCACATCTGGCCAAGTTATAAGTCTTTGAAATATCTCGGTTCACACATTCTTAGTAAGGACTTATTAGAGTTTAGGAGATAAAGTCCCCAAAGTTACCCTCTGCACAGGGCAGCAGTGACTGAGCAGTAGTTTCCCTACAATTGTTCCTCCTGCCTGCTGTGTGCCTCTATGGGTCTAAGCCCAGGAACTGAGGGAAGGAAGACAGGCTCTCCTGTACTCTTGACGCTTCCTCTGCTGAGCCCAGGCAGAGGCGAGGGAGGGAGAAGCAGCAATGGAATGCAAAGGAGTGACGAATGGCTGCGGAGTGGAGTGTTGAAGGAGCCGCAGGGTTGGCAGGTATAGAGGGAGCCGCAGTGGGGGAGGATATATGTGGAGAGGAGTCAGGTGAGGATGGGTTGGATAGAAGCAAAGGGAGAGGAAAAGAGGAGCTGGGGTGTGTGTTGGGTGTAGTGAGATAGGAGTAGAAGTGGAGGAGGGAAAGAGCCAGTCCATGTGTGATAGATTGGTTAGGAGTGCAGGGTGTTGTAGTGAGATCTGGGTGGGGATTGGAGCCCCATCTCTGCTGATGTCACAACACCACACTCCTATTTTTAGTGCACTAGCTCAAGCCAAGCTAGCGCAAATCTCTCTACCCAGGCTGAGAGGTGTGCTTTCAACTGCAGTGTAGCCGTACCGACTGCTATTGTGGTGAGAGCACCACAAAAACACCCAGGAGGAAATTAATAATTTTGTACTCAGTGCAGGTTTTGGATGATGTGTGTTAAATAAGCCTGGGACCACACATTGAATGTGAAGAAAAAAAATAAACATTGAATAACTCTACTCACTAAATGAGGCAGGGATCCTGTGGGGAAAAATAGTGTGATCATGTAAATAAATGTCAATTAAAAAGTCTTGTCAACTGTTGAGAATTGCCTACAGTACTTCCAACTTAAATTGAATTGGCTGGTTAAAACTGACCCCCCACTTGGTAAGGCAACGCCCATCTTTTCATATGCTATGTATTTATATCTCCCTACTGTATGTTCCACTCCACACCTCTGATGAAGTGGGTTTTAGCCCACAAAAACTTATGCCCAAATAAATTTGTTAGTCTCTAAACTGCCACAAGGACTCTTTGTTGTTTTTTCATGTAATTAAAGACTGTATCATAATGTATATTCACAAGGGGGCCAATTAAAGGTTGCACAAGACCCTTTAAGTCTAGTGTGTCCTAACTTTTGAGTGCTTGACTTTGCAACTTTAACATTCTTTTAACATAGGGTTGTGCTGGTTTGGTTTTTTTTTTTGGTTGTTTATATATGAAACACCGACCATGGTATACAGGGGTGGCTCCAGGCCCAGCACGCCAAGCGCGGGCTTGGGGTGGCAAGCCGTGGGGGGTGCTCTGCCGGCGCCGTGAAGGCGGCAGGCAGGCTGCCTCCAGCAGCTTGCCTGCGGAGGGTCCGCTGGTCCCGCGGCTTCGGTGGACCCTCCACCAGCAAACCGCCGGAGGCAGCCTTCCTGCCGTGCTTGGGGCAGCAAAATCCCTAGAGCCACCCCTGATGGTATGGCTTAATAGTTTTATGAGCGTGAGTTTGGGGTGGTTGTATTATGCCACATATAAGTTTATGTCATCATCCCAAACAAGCGTCATTAAAACTTTTGCACCAAAGCACATGTTCTGTATTGTATATGCCACATATATTACATACAAACTCTTTAAGAATGTTTTAGAGCTTTTTTAAAAAAGCATCTTAGAAGGACTATGTCTTGTATCCCTTGGCCTGTAAAGCCAGGGCCTTTAATTACCATGAGGGAAAGGAAAATTAAAAATAATAAATGTAAAACACCTCTAAAAATAACCTTAAAGTATTTTTTCCATATAAAAGAATGTCACAGTTCTAAAGTCCAATCTCAGGCCCTTTAAGTCTCAGGCCTGAAAAGTGAGTGCTGGCTGGCTGCTATTGGGAAGCTGCTAAGAATCTCCCACTTCCAATTGGATAATGATCCTTTTTGAAGACCTGCAGCACCATGAGATATTGGATTTTAAAGATATGATATTTTTATGTCTGGAAAAACACTGAATCTTGTCTGTCATGGACTTCTGGCAGGTCTAAATTGTCAGGAAATTCCACTTTTTTTTGGCGGAGGAAATATTCTCTGGCAGGTGGATTTAAAAAATAAATGGTCCTGTCTGAAGTAGCTCAGGAGTTTGGAATGTTATAATGAGTCCTCGGAGACAGATTAATGGGCAGGTAATACAATCATAGGTTTTTGGTAAATTGCTCAGATATTTATTTATCACATGCCTTTGCAATGTAATATATCACTTGGATATCACATCTACATATATGGTCCACACAAATACATACCTTTGGGCCAGGACTGATGTAAACTCTTTTAACTCCACTGCAACTGACTGAAGTCAAAGGAGCTATGACATTTTACACCAGCTCAAGTTCTGGCTCTATGTCTTCTCTGTCTACACACCTCACTCTAAGCTTTAAATTACGCTCATGATTATTCACATTATTAAATGTAGCAGGTTCCTGGTTCTTTTTTGCTAATGAAAAATACTTCCTAACGTAAAACTGGGCTTTGATCCCAGTTTTCAGTCAGTCTCCATTATGAGATGAAGGAAGTGGCATACACCAACTGAAAATAATAAATCAAGTAGTAATAATGCTGTTGTTTTCCAGAAGAACTCAAATGCATTCCCATCTCCTTGTCCAGCTAATTTGGTGTATTGAGTCAGTTGCATTAAGACTGAGAAATCCATAAAAAGGATACAACGTACACAATAGTTACAGTCACTGATGTAATACTGGCGCTAGTAAGCTTTATTTTATTTAAGAAAATACCGCTTTCCATGTACTTCAAAATAGTATAGACATAAAACATTTTAAAAGAACCAGAAGCTCTGTGTGTGTAATTTGATGCTGAGCCTTAGCAAAACAGGCAAAGATTCAAATATTTTCCCCTGCTCAAATGATTTAAAATATATTTCCAAGGGTGACTAGGCTAGAGAGACTGTCACTTGGGAACTACAAGCTGAAATGTTTTATTTTTTGTGAAGATCTGCATTTCTGTGAAAAAACACAACTGCTTTTGGGGCTGGCCACGAGCCAGAGATAAGGTATTCTTAAAAATATTCCTTCAAATGAAATCTCATTAATAAAGTCAAAAGGAGAAAAATCACAATTTAAAATTTCAAACAAGGTCTGTAAGATAAGTCAATTACAAGTACAATAACTTGGCCTTTGATTAATCTGTGTGTAGTCCCATATCCTGTAAAGACTTACACACACACTTAACTTTCTGCAGCATCCCAGTTGAGGGAGTAGTCCATGGGTAAGGCCTAGTCTACACTAGAAAATTAGGTCAGTTTAACTATGCGGTCAGGAGTGTGAAAAATCCACACCTCTGAGAGAAGTAGTTAAGCTGATTTAAGTCCCCATGTAGACAGTACTAGGTCAATCGAAGAATCTCTCCTGTCTACACTGAAAGGCTTCAGCTGCACAGCTGTAGTGCTGTAGTGTTTCAAGTGCAGACTAGCTCTGAATCTTTGCAGGATTGGGGCCCAGAATTAGTATTTAGTACAGTCAGTAGGAAGTAGGATCAAATGGGGGTTATAGTTAGTGCATAATTTTGCTTCACCAGATCAGGTCTAATTTATGTGCTTGCTTCCCTTGTACCCTTTTTGGCAGAAAAGAGTATTTATAATTTATTTATTTTGGACAAATTGCACTATTTCTCCATTAGGGCTTGATCCAAAATGCCCTGAAATAAAGGGAAATCTGCCATTGTCTTCAAAAGACATGGTATCTGGCTCCTATGTCTCATTCTTTGTGTTGACACACAACCAACTCATGGGACCTTTAGGATGACTAAAGCTGGGTGAACAACGAGAAAAATTATTTGCAAAATGTTGGCAACCTCTGCCTACCTGAGAAATCACCTTTCACCTCTGCCACAGTGCTCGCAGTTACAACAGCTGGGACATTCAAGCTATATTCCCACAGTATACAATACAGGGAGCTGCTAACAAGTGAGGGTCCCTTGACTTTGGAAATCACTCCTTTCCCTTCCCCTATCTAATTACAAATATCCCAGGTCTGCTGACTGTTAGGTTGTGTTGCAAACTTGCAAAGCCTAATCTGTTCTTTATGGGGTAGTGAGGGGAGCAAGTATGTGTCAATATTTGTTTTATTTAATCTGAGCAGTTAGGATTGGAGTTGTACATTATAATTATTACACTATAAAACATTGTTGAAGGCCCCTAGAATAAATATTGTTGAAGGCCCCTAGAATTGAGGATAGAGGTTCTTTCTTTTTATCTTTCTTTCTTTCTGTGTGTGTGTGTGTGTCTCTCTCTCTCTCTTTTGTGTGTGCCTACACATTAAAATAAGTACTAGAAAAATAAACAAATAGAATTTTGTTACAACTATTCTCATCCTTTTCCGTTTGTTCAAATACAAAGCAAAATAGGTTGCATGTCATACGAAAATTCACTTTGGGAAGAAGGGAAATATTGTATAAAGGTTTTGTTATTTGTTTAAGGAACAGAAACAATACTATATGATTTAGATGAGCAGTCACATGCTTGGAATATTGAATTGCAAATACTAAATTCTTACACCAGGCAGATCATCAGCAATCTATAAGCTGAAATGTATTAAAATAAAAAATGTTCAATTAATTTTAAACAGGAAACAAATGAGTAAAGATGGAACTCTCTTCACACACAATTTGCAAACAGAGGAAAGGGTTAAATTCACTGAGTAAATTGTTTGGTTCTACTCTGGATTTTTAGAGATGACAGATTATAAATTAAGAGACAAGGTGGGTGAGGTAATATCTTTTATTGGGCCAATTTCTGTTGGTGAGAGAGAGAGAGACAAGCTTTCAGCTTACACAAAGCCCTTCTTCAGGTCTGTGGAACCTGAGCCAGTGGTCAGCAGCAAGGAAAAAGAGTCAGGAAATAGCCACACTGTGTAGCATGTTCAGCCTTCAAAGTTGCCTTTAGAGTGTGTGAAAAAGGGGGATTAGTTAATTCTGATCAGAGAATCATTAAGGGGAGTTTCACCATTGACATCAATGGGAATGGGATCAAGTCCTATCCCCCAGGCAGCACAGAATGCAGCCATGACTTAGAAGCCAATGGCTGTCGGGAAGCTGAACCCCCTATGCTGCCTGTGTTATGGAAGAGTTTGTAAAGAGAAAGTTTGGTTCATACCCTCTAAACCCCAATTCTTGAACTAGACCAAACTATTATCAGTAAAGATTTAGTCTTCAGTTAACAATGAGTTATTGCCTGGTAAAAATGGCAGGGATTATTACATAGACATTGGGCCTCAGGGGAATGCATGTGCAACTATTGCTGTACTTTGATCATAAAGTCCTTAAGGGTTTTGGTATGTACACCAACTTTTCTGATTATATTTTACAACTTTCTGTGCTCTTTCCTGTGTCTAGTTCATCTATGAAGTGAATTTAAATGTCTTTTACCAGAGCAAGGAATGCTTAACACCTCAGTGCAGAACTGAGAGTCTTTGCACAAGGTGACCTGTCTCTATAACAATACCTACTCTGCTGGAAAATCTGGGATTTATCTGCAGCTCAAACATTAAATATTTTTATGTGAAATCAGTGGGCCAACCCCTGTTGATTCTCTGGGAACTCAAAACTTCAAGAACCATACCCCTGGGCATCCCAGCTCCCTCCTCCCATCAGTCCTTGAGACCCATACAAACCTTACTTTCTTGTCTTAAGAAACAGTTACAGCAGGGGTTCTCAAACTGAGGGTCGGGACCCCAGGGGTCACAAGGTTATTACGGGGGGAAGGGGTGTCGCAAGCTGTCAGCCTCCACTCCAAACCCCACTTTGCCTCCAGCATTTATAATGGTGTTAAATATATTAAAAAGTGTTTTTAATTTGTAAGGGGGGTGTCACACTCAGAGGCTTGCTGTATGAAAGCTGTCACCGGTACAAAAGTCTGAGAACCATTGAGTTACAGAGTCCTTCTGACTGGTGATGAGGTAAGAGCAGAGAGAACACAGCCTGACTTTCAGATCACATGTTACATTTGAGGAGCTAGCAGCTCCTGATATTTCCATCTCCCCAATATTTCAGCCATTTCTTTCAGATATTTTCTTTGTATCCTCAAAATTTCACAAGTCAGCTCACAAAATTCACTTCTCATTTGAAATGGTGAGCTTTCAAATCCTCACCTGAATACAGTGTAGCAGCCATCTTTAGCAATTTTGCACTTATGATTCTATTTCTTTATTAGGTATTTTAACTACATATATTATTTCCCATCAGCTATAAGGCCATCATGTGCAATGAGAATCCCTAGAACACCCTGTTTTAAACCCTGTTTTAAACATTCCACTTTCTTTTGTCGTTGCACAGCGTAGGAGATGAAATATTTCAACAAGTCAGGTGCAATCATCATCAGAATTTGTTTTCCTTTTCATCAAGGCAAAGTACTGTGGGCCGCAGACAGTTCTCTAGGGGATGAAGGGTGAATCTGTATTTTGCCTGAATGTACAATAAAAATAAATGGTTTCATTTGTGGAATCTGTAAGAAAACTGCTGCTGCCAGACTGCATTAGAAGGAAAAAATACTTCAAAACTTCGAAGTGCTGTGTCAAGTTCCATTTGCCTCCTTTCCTCCACCATTTTCTACCCCAGGAAATCTAGTAACTGGGTCTGTTTTATTCATTACTGGTTGAGTAAGAAGCTTATCATGCCATGGGGTGCTTCAGGAGAGATGGGAGCATTAGGGAGATGCACAATTATGTCCATGCTAGAGTAGCTACAGGAAGGAGAAACTTTTAAAATGGAGTAGGACTTATAAAGCCTAAAATAAGGAGAGAAAATATTAATAAACATTAAAGAAAAGACATATCTGTTTTACTAAATTTGCATTTTTTATAGTTTATTTGCAGAACGTGGGCCCATTTTTTCGCCCCTTACATTTGAAAGGAGTCCCACTGACTTCAGTGGCAGCACAGACAAGTAAATGTCACCAAACTGAGCTCTATATCTTTGTGAACCATTTTGTGTGGCCTAAGAATATTAAAAAAATATTAATAATTGGATAAGTTTATTAAAAAAAAACTAGAATGCCCACTGCAGTCACAACAAGACACGTTATACCATGTGGGATTTCTAAATATGGTGGAATTTTCAAAAGTACCTAGGGCAGTTACACAATGGGGCCCTGCTGCACGATGGAATTCATAGCCCTGTGTTATGTCCCCAGCTCCCTGTACAACACATGGGGAGAGTTAGGAATCAAAGAGGGACTCCTCAGAAACCAGCATGATGAGCAGGGAGCTGCCTAAGCTAGCCAGGAACAAAATACAGAGGGAAGTAGCAGGCCCGATAGGTGCCTCCCTTCACGTGGGATCCATAGCCATGAACCCTTTTCTCGAGTTAGGCACCTAAGCCAGGCCAGCTCCTTAGATAGTCTATGCTATAGCTGAAATCCATTTGGAAGAAATTAATCTTTTGACCATCTTGTTTGCAAGTTTTGTGGAAAAACTAGAGCAAGAGAGTGCCTCCAAAATACCCAATAGCCCGGTGGTTAGGATGCTCCCCTAGTAGGAGGAAGACTTGGGTTTAAATCCCTGCTCTGCCTGTTTCAGAGGAGACACTGGAATCCATAGTTCAGGTGAGCATCCTAATCAGTGACTATTGGATACACTGGGGTGGGTTTCTCAATCTCTCCTGTTGGAGCTGTGCCACTTGGAAATAAAAATTATTAATTGGATCAGGCATTTGGATCCATATTTCCCACATCCTAGGTGTGTATCTTAACTAGCAGGGGACATACACATACTGCCCTGTTTGCACCAACTGTCTTTGGCGGTCTACACTACGCGTTTAAATCGATTTAAAGAGAGTTAAATCGATTTAACGCTGTACCCGTCCACACTACAACGCCCTTTATATCGATATAAAGGGCTCTTTAAATCGATTTCTGTACTCCTCCCCGACGAGAGGAGTAGCGCTAAAATCGATATGCAACTTGAATAGTGTTAGTTGTGGATGGAATCGACTTATGGCCCTCCGGGAGGTACCCACAGTGCACACTGACCACTCTGGACAGCAATCGAACTCTGAGGCCACTGGCCAGTAAAAGGAAAGCCCCGCGAACTATGAATTCAATTCCTGTTTGGCAACGTGGAGCTCTGATAGCCACAGGTATCACCTCCAGAGCATCAGCAAGATAAACAATGCAGTCTCCTGAGATCGAAAAAGAGCACGCAGCATGGACTGCTCACAAGAAGGTACTGGATCTTGATCGCTATATGAGGGAGAGATTCAGTGCTAACAGAATCCGTTCGAAAAGACTAATGAAAATATTTGAAAGAAATTAAAGTCATATGTCGGCGAAAAGGCCAGCAGGACTCAGTGGCAGTGGAGAGTAAGTAAGGAGCTCAGACCAGGCATACAGAAATACCAAGAAGCAAATGGAAGGTCATGGGTCAGGCGAAACCATGTCGCTTCTATGCTTGAGCTGCATGAAAATTTTGGGGGGCTGGTGCACCAAGTACCCACCCTGGCCGTGGATTCAGAGGGTGGGTGTAATTCACCGCGTGCTGAGGATTCTCAGAGGGGGAAGATGAGGAAAAGAGGAAGAGGAGGAAGAGCTGCTGAGAGCACACAGCATCGTTAGCCCCAACAGCCAGGAGCTTTGTTGTGACCAAAGAATTACCGTCCCAGCCCTCAAGCCCAAAGCCCAGACGTGAGGCCATGGCAAGCGACTCTGGTGAGTGTAACTTTGTAAACTATTCTATGAATCTCTTGGAGTACTCCAAAAAGCTTTTGCGAAGATTCTGGGCAAGGCAGCCCTAATTTGAGTCTCCCACTGTATGAACTTTTCACGCCAATCATGTAGCAAGTATTCGGAATCATAAGCTTCAAAGCACAGCCACGTATGGCCAGTGACCGCTGGCCTTCCAGAAACATACATTGCATCCGCGGTGTGTCTCAGAAGAGTTATATCATTCATTGTAACCTGGTTGAAATCAGGACTTTTAATTAGGGGGAAGACATGCGATTTTCTACTGGGCAAGCCGCTTAATCTTCTTGCTCGTTAGCAAAGCGGGGGAGGGGGACGAATGCATAGCGCTGAGTTTTCTCATCGTTTGGCGAGCAGGAAATCTTCCGGTGGCCAGCCACTTTATATTACCAGTGACTTACATGATAGCAACCACGGCGGTGGGGAGGAGGGGAAAGAGGGGGGTTTTGGGGTTTGCTGGTTCTCTTAAAAGAAACAAGCATCATAGATCACGTGTATATGAAGCTGGAGAAGTCAAACAGAAAGCCTACCATGGCCGCATGAAGCTTAATTGGGGAATGCCTGGACATGAGTCTGTGAGATCTGCACATCAGAGCACAGCGCACCAATATAAATATGCAAGGAAAATGCCGACCTTGTAGTGAAAGTCACATGTGCTATGTAGGTGGTTAGTGTTTATTCACCTGTGAAAGAGTAAAGCATTGTCTGTAAAATGTATCTTTTACATTACTTCTCTCCTCTTTTCCCTCCCCGATGCAGCTGAGCAGTTGTCCCGGCTCCTTACACCATCCGGAAGGCGTAGCTCGATAAGGCGGAGGAGAGAGAAAACACGAATGAAATGTTCTCAGAATCATGAAGTACACGCAATGAAGAGCTCATCAGAAATGAGTGGAAGGATGTGCTAGACAAAGTACAGGAAAGATGCCACGTGAAACGGGGATAGGGAAGAGCTTGAGAATGAGAGGTGTAAGCAGGAAAGATAGCGGTGGCGGGATGCAACGCGGAGCTGCTGCGTGCTCAAAACTGAATCCTCCAACGCATGGTGCGATCTTCAGGAAGAGCATGCGGGCTTACAGAGTGCTGCTGCAGCCCATGTCAACCACCGCTCCAAGCTCCCCACGTCCATTTTCCTCCACCCGAACGTGTAATGAATGCGTGGGAAGGCTTTCTCGCACTACCACTCCACTCCCCTGGACGTCCAAGCAAAGCTGTCATTACGTTGAAATGAGCTTAATGGCTTTTCCTTCTCTCGCTATCCTCTCGCCAAAGCACAGCAGGCAGGATCCTTGATTAATTCTTACCTTCTTTTTTATAATTACTTTTCTAATAAAGCAAACATCAAAGGGGGAGGGTGGTGCTTACAGCGGAATGACTTTTAAGAAAGATACATGATTTTTAACAATACTGATGATCTTTTATAAAGAATACTGATTTTAATAACGATACTGATTTATTCCTTAGCAAGCTGTAAGTAAAGGGAAGGGTGGGTTGCTTACAGGGAATGAGTCAAATCAAGGGGGGAGGGTTCTAAGGGGACAACAAACAGCAGTGCACACCGTCCTGCGCCGGCCTGAAACTCATTTTCAAGACTTCTCCTGATGTCACCGCTCCTGGTGTGCTCTTCTAATGCCCTGGTCTCTGGCTGCTCGTACTCAGCGCCAGGTGATTTGCTCAGCCTCCCACCCCGCGATAAAATTCTCCCCTTACTCTCACAGAGATTGTGGACACACAGCAAGCAGCAATAACAAAGGGGACATTGGTTGGCTGGGTCTGAGCGAGTAAGTAATCCTTCGCCAGCGCCTATTTAGAGGCAAATGCACATTCTACCACACCTGCACTTGCCTCAGCCTGTAGTTAAACACCCTGACCACTGTCCAGGCTGCCTGTATGGCTTCATGAGCATGGCAAGGGATAGGCTGGTACCCAGGATAACGACAGGCATTTCCAAATCCCAACGTTTTTCTGGTCTGGGAAGTAATGTCCTTGCTGCAGCATTTAACAGAGCAGTGCTTCTGAAGACGCGAGCGTCAGATAACCTTCCTGGCCATCCCACGTGCGATGTTGCGTGAACGTCCTTGTGATCCACCAGTGCCTGCAGCACCATTGAAAGTAACCCCTTGCGTTACGACTGGTCCTGGCGCTGGGCCAAGATAGGGATATGGTTCATCTATGGCCCCCACAGTTAGGGAATCCATGCAGCGAAAGCATCCCTATCACCTCCGTTTCCAAGAGTCACAACCTTTCGTAGCAGAGCTTAACGATTGCTTTGGCTACTTGCATCACTGCAGCCCCGACAGTAGATTTGCCCATCCAAATTGACTCCGACTGACACGGTAGCTGTCTGCGCGTTCGCAAGTTCCCGAGGCTATTGCACTGCGCTTCTCCACTGGTGAGGGCTGCCTCATTTGTATTTGGCGTTCAGGGCAGGGGAAAGACTGTCACAAATTTCAAAAGAAGTGCTCTTACGGCATGCGAAAGTTTTGCAGCCACTGGGAATGTCACACTGCAAAACTATGCGGTCACCAGTCTGTGCTTGTTTCCCGCCCAAAATCGGCGTATCAATGGGTAGTAACTGCCCATTACCGGAGCTAGCTCCAAAAGCAGGGGACCGCGGCTTAGGGAGAAACTTCATGTGTTCCATGATCTCATCGCTCTTCGTCGCCCGCGCGGCGTAGCTGCCGCCTCTCTTTACTCCTGCCATTTTGCAGTTCATGGTTCAGTCATAACAGCACAAGACGGTGCGCGGAGGTTGTATAAGAGTGCAAGTTATGACATGTAGATTACGCGTTACTGATCTAGCAGGCCATGTCTTTTCGGCTGTGGACTATGGATTGCTCAGTTCCACCCCAGTGGAAAAGGTCGCAAAATTGGTTTGTCTGCTGTTTCACAAAAAGGGGGGTAAGGCTGTACGCAGAACCACCCTCGACAATGATTTTCCTGCCCATGTCAGGTTCACTGGAGTCTCAACCCAGAACCATTCCAAGGCGGCGGAAGGTGATGACTGAGGAATATGGGATAGCTACGGGAACGGCTACCACACAAGGCATCGTCCAGCAAATGACGCTAGCCTTGGACCATGGACGCACACCATTGAATTAACATGCCTAGTGTGGACGCGCACACTCGACTTTATAATATCAGTTTTAAGAAACCGATTTTAGCTAATTCGATATTATCCCGTAGTGTAGACGTGGCCTTTGTGAGAGGACTTATGTGTTCTCAGACCACACATATGGGATTGGGCCCTGCTGGCATGATAGACATTCCCATTCCCCTGCCTAGTTTGACAGTCCTGCTGCCACACCTTGCTTGAGTGTGGGGGTCTAAGTAGCTTGTTAGTTGTGGGAGAGCACTAGCACTTAGGCAGCTTTGCAAATGCCAACCAGAAGGAATTTAGATACATAGGGGACTAGCTGAGCAGCAGTTTTGGGAATGTCAGTGAGCCTAAAGGGTGGACTGAAGTGCCTAAAGAGACAGGCAGGAGCCTAAATACTTTCGTGGATATTGTCTAGGTTATTTTGGAGCCTAAGTCCCAATTTTGAAAAGTGACTTAGGCAGGGAGGACCAGATTTTCAAAGGTATTTAGGTATCTAGTGGGATTTTTCAAAGCACTTAAGTAGGTTAGACACCTAAGGCAACATTTTCAAAGGCACCTCAGTGACTTAGGAGCCTCAGTTCTATTTTCAGAAGTGACTTAGGCGAGTAGGAGTTTAAGTTTAACTGAAAACTAGTGGAAACTAGGCTTCTAGGGCCAGATTTGTAAAGGTATTTAGGCACCTGAACTGCAGATAGGCACCTAATGTGATATTCAAAAGCATCTAAGCACCCAGCTCCCACTGAAATCATATAAATTGTAATTCATATACAATTAAATGCACTTCATTGTACATTAAAAAGAAACCATCATACTGCAGGTAGTAAGAACCAAGGCTCAGATGTATTTGCAGAGGATCAGTTGGAATCTCTCGACAGATAACAAGCTAGTGTGAGAGCCCATGATAGCATAGATGCAGAAAACAGCAAATGCATGTTCTTAGGAATTTCCAGCCTAATTTCATTTGCATTTTTAAGAGATTCTGACAGTTTGAAAAAGCTACACTTACACCTCCACGCTTCTTCGTGCTTATTCAAACTCTGATCTCTTAAGGCTTGCTCATCACTAGTTAATTTAGATTACAAGCTAACGGAAAATCATACTTTTTTGTTTCTCATTCAAATTCTTGAATAAAATCTTAGTGTAGGCAGGGCAGGCATGTTGATAAATGACAGTGCAGTTTTATTAGATTAACAACGTGTTAGCTTTGACATCAGCTGTAATATGATCTGGTATTGCAAAATGCACTTTTGGATCCTGACACATTAATTGTTGTGTTTGGCTTTTTTGCTGGCATATCTTTTTACTTAGAGCTGAATGCAAATGGTTATGAGCTAGAATTTTTAGAAAAGTGATAGCAAGCAAGCTTGCACTTGAAAGTGCTCTAACAGCAACAGAACTAACAAAAATGCTAGAAGGGGTAGAAGAAAGTCAGAATACAAAAGGGCTTGTGTCCTAAGATGTTGGTAGGGAATTTACCTTTACGTCAACCTCTTGGTCTACTCAGAAAACAATGTACTGAATGTCAGTCATGGATGGGCAAGCAAAGGGCATTGCTGGTCTCTTGACATTGCACTATTTGGATATGATGGATGTGAAGAAATCTAATCCTTCCAGAGGGAGTCAGGTGGCACTGGGAGAACAAAGAGTGCAAACAATTTTGTACTGGGAAAGAACTTTTCATTTTGGTCCTCTTGTGCCAAAAATGTTACAGTATCCAGCTGTTCTATGTTAAACACTAAATCTACTAGAGAAAAAAAATCCCCCCCCAAAGAGGTTAAACTTCCAGTAAGAGTTTTTATTTGTTGGATCATGTTTAGCTCATACAAAACATGTTAAAAATCACTTCCCAGGCATTGTAAAACCATCTGCTTTCTGGATTAGAAAGCTAGACATTCAAATCCAAGTTCGGAAAAAAGGATCGCCAAAAGCTGTTTTGTTTAGAGGCCCTTTGCTGCAAACAAGTGAATTGAGTGTTTGTGATATCTTTCTATTATCCCAGGAGTGAGTCTGAGCAGAAAGTAATACAGCAGATGTCCCCTGGACTGTAACATTGCTAGCTGAATAATGCTTTCAGAAGCCTTACAAAAATGATGATTTAATTCTGTTTTTCTCTTTGTCCTCACTGCAGATAAGCATAATGTTTTTTTCTTTGACCTATGGAATGAGGAAAGACCAATTTAAGTGGCAAGCTTCTTCTAAGTTTCTGTGAATTGGATTTTCAAAACCACTCACCATTTCCCCATGAATCCACAGAGTCATGGCAATATTTATATTTTCTGGATTGCATGACAGTTTTGCCACTGTTAGTTTATTGGATTTTTTTTACTGTAACATCTGATTCTGATCCAAGACATCAGGCTGCTTAAAACTAGAAAAGTTCTCAAGGTTTGTGAACCCCTAGTGAGCAACAGAGCATTTGCTGATGGCAGCGTTGCCACCTCTCCTGATTTTAGCCCAAGTTTTGTAATATTTAGTGTCTTTTCTTAAAGCCTCAGCTCCTGGAATCATGTTATTACATGAACATTTCAGCTTTAATTTAAAAGATTACGTATTTAGTTCACATGGCTGCAAATAAAATCTTGGAAATGTTAATAGAAAAAGCAAAAGATCATTTAAAAAAATCTCATGAGTTTTAAGTTTATCTCATGTTTTTTGGGAGACTGATATAATTTTTGAATGCATGGGATTGGCAATACTGCCAGCTGCAGAAAGCTGAATGGTTACATAGGGCTGGCTCTCCTCCTTATCTTCAGCTGCTAACTTGCATTAAAGACAGATGAAAATACATTATGGCCCAAAATTTCAGAAGTGGTCACTGACTTGGAGTTGAGCTTGTGACTAGAGCTGGTTGAAAAATTTGTATCTAAACCTTTTTTCAACAAAAATATTGGGTTTTGACTAAATGACAAATTTTGCCAAACATATCTCCTTTCCTTTAAAATTTTCAGTTTTTCATCAGAAAACCACAAACTTGAAAATAAAAAAGTTTTCAGGTTTTCAATTAAAAAGGTTTCCAGATTGAGGCATATATTAGTCTGATCAACCAGGTAACCTTGAATTGAAGTCCTTCTATTTAAATGATTAGTAGGAATCCAAAGAATCATCTAATTTTCAGGAGTTTTATGATTAATTAAAAAAACTCTTTATATAATAATTGTATTATCTTCTCTAATCAAGCACTTTATAGGAAAATTAGAACATATTATGGGAAATATTGAACATAAGAACAGCCATGCTGGCTCAGACCAAAGGTTCATCTAGCTCAGCATCCTGTCTTCTGACAGTGGCCAATGCCAAGTGCCCCAGAGGGAATGAACAGAACAGGTAATTGTCAAGCGATCCATCCCATAGCCAATTCCCAGCTTCTGGAAAACAGAGGCTAGAGACACAATCCCTGCCGTTGGGATGTTGTGGTTCCCAATGAGTGAGATGCTGGGCAGAATCAAGAGTCTTCAATTCAATTCAATTCAATTCTTCGATTCAACAAGGCTTTATTCAATGTGCACAAAGGGAGAGCCCCTGTTAAAGAATCAGCCAAAGTCCCTCCAGCAAGGAGCCCCTCCCATTGTTATTTTACAGCACATGGCAGTGACATAAGTTGCATAACACAAACCTCTAACCAATTATATTTAACCTTTCCATATATGGATTTGTTCATTACATGCTTATACTTCTCTGCTCCACATGTTGAGCTCACCCCCCACCCCATGGCCTTTTCTAGAATGTTCCTAGGGTTGAGCCACAGCATGCTTCTTTATGCAAAAGTACCTTGTAAATCACATTTTGTTTAAAATGAACACAAGCATACCCTTCACTGCCTATCCTGGCTAATAGCCATATCTAGTTCTTATTTTATCTTGTTATAGTCTTGTCCTTCACAACATCCTTTGTGTAAAGAAATACTTCCTTTTGTTTGTTTTAAACCTGCTGAAAGTTTGTTCTGTATGTTAGGTGCTTTATCTTCCATTTTGGAAAAATACATATTTTGAAACTGAAAAGGAATGGGAAATTATATTTGACAGTGTAGCACCAGTGTAACCCCAGACACTGTGAGTGAGCCTGTGAATATTGCCTGAAAGTTCCTACACCTTTTGTTATTATTATACTTCTCCAACCCACTGAATCTATCTAGATGAGGACGGAGAAACACTGGAAATATACAGAAATCCAGGTAGAGGGAGGCTGAGGGCTTGTACACGCTAGAGCTTACTTCGGTGTAACTTATGTTGCTCGGGGGAGTGGCTTTTTCACACCCCTGAGCAATTTAAGTTACATCGACCTAAGCGCTGGAGTGGACAGTGCTATGTCAGCAGGAGAAGCTCTCCTACCAGCACAGCTACTGCCGCTTGCGGAGGAGGAGTAATTATGCCGATGGGAGCACTCTCTCCCATCAGCACAGATCATCTGCACTAGCAGCACTACAGTGGTGCAGCTACATCAGTACACTTGTGCCGCTGCAACGATTCTAACATAGACAAGCCCTGAAAAGTTGTTGGTTTTTTGTAAGGTCCTAGCTACATTGTGACTACCAGATTGGGGCACCCAATTATATACAATACGACACTTCTCCAGCACAGTTAAAACATGGCTTCGTCTTGCATAGTAGAGGGAACCACTGAACCATAGTTTAGATGTGAACTGTACAGCCGTAGACTTTAGCAGGGCTATGTTACAGGCCATGAACGTGCTTAAAACATAGTTCTGTCCCATCTACACTACATTCTGAAGCATGTTTTACTGGGAGACTGATGACCTGTTGTAACTGTGTTCTGCAACACAGTCATTTTTACAGTATAGAAGGGACCAAAATCTTTGGCCCTGTCCACACTAGTACTTGCAACATTCTTAAAACCATTTTCAAACATTATTAAGCCCAAACATGGTTGGAATTTTATTTGCATAGGCACTCCTGGTTATAAGCTGCATTGTGATAACCATGTTCAGCACCCATGTTAGAATACGTGTAAGGGTCCAGTTATGGACATAATATGGTTAACATGATTGCTCACATTGCAACATGGTTGTGTAAAGTTAGGATGGCGTCTCCAAATTCTATTAGCAAAACTGTGTTACTGTCCTCATTTCTCTTGAGTTCTAAACACTGCTGTTCTGAACAGTGTTGAGTGTGGACACTCACCATTCTCGCTAATATAGTTTGGCGCCCTATGTTCACAGGCCCTAAAACTTAAGCATTGTTTGCACGGAAAATTACCTTGCTCAGCAAAGCCTGGGTAAAGTTTATAGTATTTTGTGCCTTTGAGATACTGGAATCTGCAGTAATGCTTGATAACATCACAGAGTCTGGGGAAGTAACACACAAGATTTTCTGAAGTAAAAATAAGTTGATCATCATTCTATATGTCGGACAAAGGAAACCATGCACAGTCTCTCATGAAGTTTTCTGGAGCCAGGAGGTGTGTTTTAGCATCTAAAAAGGATCTTGGTAGATGCTTAATGAATTAAGATAGCTTATGATTTTCATAAAGCAAAGTATGAGAACTATAGTTGATAGCTTGTCCCATATTGCTGTTAACTCTCTTCTCTTGTTGCTGTTGACCCTTTTCTCTTGTTTTCCCTCCTTCTCTCTTTTCCCTTTCCTTTATTTTTCCCCCTATCACCTTCTATTCTCTTCTTCTTTTTACCTTTTTTTCTCCCTCTTCTGCAGCCCTATGAATAACTCATTGGTGGTGGAGGGAGAGTTATCTCAGAAGTTAGTCAGCCTACCTTCGTCATTGTCTTCTCTTTACCTTTCCCACCTTACCTTAGCTCTCCTACCATTCTGGCTAACTTCTATTGACTAAAATGACTTTTTATCCTTTAATCTCATTTTGAGAAATAAAACCCAATCCTGAATCCAAACTTTTCTTTATTTAAATGCATTTCTATGATGCTCTTTACTGAAGTATTTTAGTTCCTCACAAACAAAAAATTAAACTTTAAAGCACTTGTATCTCCTTTTACAGATAGTGAAAATGAGACACAGAGAAGTTGAAAGACTTGCTCAAGGTCGCACAGGAAATCTATGGCTGACAGAGGAATAAAACCTAGATTTATTGACTCCCACACCTGTGTCTTAACCATCAAACCACCTTTTTATCCTGTTTAGTGGTATGTACATAAGCGGAATACTGAGTCAAATTACTTCACATTTGTCCACTTCAGAAGAAAGCTCTGGATGAAATTTGCTGCACATAGGAAGCATTAGCATCGAAAGAATACAAATTTTTTAAGGAAAATTATTGGAAATCAGAAGTGGTCAAATGATGCATTTTGAATATTATTAGCTGCAGATTTAATATTTTTTTTGTGAATTATCCTTGAACCCATCTTCATATCTGTGAACGTATTTGATATTAATATCTATTCACTGAATAGTTTGACCAAGCTTTTTTTCAGCCTACGGTTGTTCTTAAACTGTTCAATTTGAATATTTGGTGTTTATTATTTGTGGTGTTTGATTGATACCTTTTCATGTGATGTTGTTTCTCTTCCGTGACTGGACAATTAAAACTTTTTAAACAAGACAATAGCAAATAATGAATGAGTTTTCTTGTTCATAAACAAATACTTTTGTTCAAATACATATACAGTATGGGTATAAAATAGTTTTGGACTGCAAAGCCTCATGCTTCAAAGCTTAAACCAATATCTAACCATTAGGGGCTAGGAAGAAACTTTCCTGGGAGCAGATTATCGCATATTAGGCAAATGTGGGGTTTCTTGAACATCTGCTGAATCAGCTGGTGCTGCCCAATGTTGCAGACAGGACACTGAACAGCTAGCCCATGGAGTTGGTCCAATTTGGTAATTCCTATATGATAGCCATTTCCCAAACTCTTCAGAGGAAAAACAACTCATCAGAATGTTTGTGAATAGTGATAGCAATAGGTCATGAACATGGTTGAATTTAATTCAAAAGACTGTTTGGAAATAGTATTTTGTAATGTTCAGCTAATTGTAGTTAGAAATGCATTATTGCTCAGGGGGACGGAACTGGAAGCCTGAATCCAAATTGGTGTTTTGTTGAGGAAAATTAAAATCCAGACCCAAACCTAGATCTTAAATTTTGTAATTAGGATTTATAATAGGCTGAACTGGAATGTTAGATTTGGAGTCTCCCAAACGTCTGAGGTAGGTTCAAATCTAGATCTTAACCCAAAACCAAATATATTTGAGGTGCCTTTCTTTTTACAACAAGATGTTTCTGAGCTATGGCCATTGACCACAACCAAGAACTGACATAACATGAAATGTAAATCTTCAGAACTGAAACCATCTGGTTTTCTGAATTCATCTTCAGGGCTGTTAGATGTTATTTGAAAAAAAAACAAAAAAAAATAAGATTAAAAGTTATAGACAGAGAGCTTTTTTCTAAGTCCAAGATGTTACTTGCTGAAAACATATATCAATTGGTTAAAAATTGTACAGGTGGCTTGAGTTAAAGAATAGATTTTAAAGACACATATATCATAATCTTTTTTATACTGTAACCTGTTCTAGATAATAACATTTAAATGCAAAGTGTAAGATCAAAAGCATCATGCATACCATCTGATCATCTGTAAAATCTTCTGGGGTGTGTTCCCCTTTTATACAGGTGTCTAACTACTATTAGTGTTAATAGCAGTTGCATGCAAGCCCTGAGGGGACACTATCCCTCTTAGTTATTTTAGCACTGTTAAAAAGGGTAAACAGTTAAGTTTAAAGGTCAGAAATAACAGGTGAGAAGGTTGTATATTGAATTGACTGATGTCTGATTGTATGTGTATAACTGTTACACCAACCAGACAATCACTACGCTCTTGAATTAACTCACACAGGAAAATGATAAAAGACAGAAACACCCTTTCATATATGAATGAACACTTTTCACAAAGTGACAGGTTTCAGAGGGGTAGCCATGTTAGTCTGTATCAGTAAAACAACGAGGAGTCCTTGTGGCACCTTAGAGACTAACAAATTATTTGGATGTAAGGAAGTGGGTTATATCCCACAAAAGCTTATGCTCAAATAAATTTGTTAGTCTCTAAGGTGCCACAGGGACGCTTCATTGTTTTTACTTTTCACAAAGTGATCACTCTATGTCTGACATTTCAGTTCTCATCTTCAAAGGAAACCTGCACAACATTTTCAAAAGATGAGACTATCACCTTAAATTCATAAATCTGCTAAACATTAAAAATCATGGACTGAACAGAGACACTGGATTTATGACTTATTACAACAATCTGTAACCCACTAACCCCACTTTTTGTAGTATGACTGTGGAGGTGTTGAATGGTTCCATAGAATATGTGGTAACTACTTATGCTAAAACAATCTGTTCCACCTTGCATTTAGCTGTGCCTGTGATGCTCCGAGTACCCTTCCTAGACCTGAAGAAGAGCTCTGTGTTTCATGAAAGTCTGTCTGTCTCACCAACAGAAGGTCCAATAAAAAATATTACTTCACATACTTTGTCTGTCTGTTATAGCAATACATTCATTGTATATCCAAGATAATCTCATCTTCTCTAGATACTATTTTCTTTTTGTATTAAATTATTTGATGGACAATTTTAGTAATTATAATAATGTAAACATTTCTGATCCATTAGTAGGTATCAGTGAAAATACAAATATTTTTACAAAGTGATGATTATGATATATGAATCACCCTTGAAAATATAAATTTGCAAATCCAGCAGCTCTCAGTAGTTGCCAGTCAGTATTGTCCTCGCCTCAGGATATGTTCAACCAATGAGTGTTTTGGTGATATAATGCTACTCTTTTTTGAGTCATTGAGAGCTTAGTAACTCAGGGTAAGTCCACACTACAGTACTACATTGTTGCAGCTGCATCGATGCAGCTGTGCCTCTGTAGTGTGTCTCGTGAAGACACAATATGCTGACAGGAGAGTGCTCTCCCATTGGCATAATTACTCCATCTCAGCAAGAAGCAGAAACTATGTAGGTGGGAGATCGTCTCTTGCCGACCGGTGTGGACAGTGTGAAACTTGCATCGCTCAGGTGGGGAGCTTTTTCACACCTCTGAGTGACGTAAGCTATATCGACTTAGGCTGTAGTGTAGATCTGCCCATAGTATCCATCTGGGAAGTTGTGTGGATGGAGTCCTGGAATAAACCAGAACTTTTCTTCATTTTGCTGTGTAGTTGGATTTAGCAATTATCTTATTTTTATATTTCTTTATGTTCACTTCGTTTTATATTTCTAAGCCACCTCCAGACTTAAGCATCTTAAGCATCAAATTTGGGCACCAACAGTAGTGGGTACTTTGAAAATTCTGTCACCTTTTGAATTCAAGTAGCCTCTCGGACTTATTGAAATATACACATTGTTCCTGAGCACTCCTTTTGTTGAACAGTTTCCCAATCACAGTAAACACACCCTGAAAAGCCTCAGCAGAGGTGGTGGCATCAGCATGATAATGATGATTAATGAATCCTCCTAATGAGAGAATTAGGGCTAGTTTACACTGGCAACATTAAACTGCAGCCACGGCAGCGCTTTAACATGGCTTATGTAGTTGCGGTGCTCCCAGTGCTCTAAAACAACCACCTTCATGAGGGCTGTAGCTACCAGCGTGGGAGCACGGCTCCCAGCACTGTTGCACTGTCTATACTGGCGCCTTACAGTGCTGAAACTCGCTGTGCTCTGGAGGTGTTTTTTCAGTACATAAGTAGGTAATGCTATTTCCATTGTACAGGAAAGAAAAAAGTTGGCTCTCACTCCCAGTAAATCAATGGAAAAACTTCCACTCACTTCAAGAATTGGATTGAGTGTGAAATGAGACAATAGTAATATCAGTGTAAATGCAGGGGTAGCAGAAGAGTGAGAGGTAAAATAAGAGGAGCCTTTTCAATACCATGCGGTAATAGTTGTGTAAACTTTGTAATTTTTAGCTAGTGTGTAATCAGAGGAGAAAGAAAAAAAAAAGTTCTGTGCTAAATAGTTACTCTAAAGCTTACTGACACCACCATTAAACCAAGTCAAAAAAACTCTGGGTCACAGTCTGAGCTTTGGTGGGCAACAGCTTCTACAGTATTGACTTCAACGGGAGCAGAATGCACCACTGAGGACAACTTTAACGCTGCAAATAATTGTAGTCCTTTGCACTTAAAAAATGAGAACGTGTATACTGGTTATTATGAGGAGGATATGGCTTTCCTCTTCAACATCAGTTGCACAATCATGCCTCAGTTTTAGCTCTTTCATGCCTCACTTTCGCACTGACGATGTTTAGTTTAGTGATTTGGACCTTTGTCCAACTCAAAGTCCAAATACAAAATGAGCAGGCCTTCCACAAACAAGCCCTTCAGCCCTTGACTACAGGGTCTCAATAGTCTTTAGCCTACCTGGGCTAACAGTCTTTTACCCTTCAGCACAAGGGTCTCTACTACACTTCTCTAGGTGGCACCAGTGAGAGGCCCATGCCCACCTGCCCCCTACTATGGATCCCTAGACTGGACACTGTGAAGGGGTGCCTACTCTCAATCCAGATCCCCATTTTTTATTGTTTCCTATGGTCTCTGCCTATGTTGTCCCTCTCTTTTCTAGGCTTTCCCTGGGGGGTTCTTCACTAGAGTTTTCCAGCACAGCCCTCTCGGGCTCCTTCCTAGAGTCCCCCCTCTGCAGAGAACCAGAATCATCCAGAACTCAAACTGAGGGCATTCCCCAACTCTCTGCCCCCATAAAATCCCCCTCCTAGCCAACTACTACTCCTTTCCAGCTTTATCTCTGACTGAGCAGATGGCAGCTGATTTCATAGTACTGTTCCTTTTCCCACTAGACCTTGCCACAACATGTGCTCACATGTACTCTCATGTACAAACCACAGAATTCCCATGGCTTGAGAGGAAGCTAGGCACAGATCATAGCAGAGACTCAAACCCCTCTTAGAGGGCCAGATCACCATGTGACGTCAGCATATCATTTTACAGCATCCTTCATAGGTTTTCACGTGTTCTACTAATATTTACTGCAGCATATATTGTATAAAATGCACATGCATCCATAAACTATAAAGTTAAGGTGAATGTCTCTGGAACCAAAGGAATATTCCATTGTGTGGGCAAATGTTGAAAGTTTTAAAAACTCATTCATACATGCAGAATTCAAGATTTTTCCCATGATGACAGGATTTTTTCCTAGTTGTTAGACTTGTATTACATATTTTAAATTGGAGGGAGGGCTGGACAATATCTAAGCCAATAGCTTTATAGGCAGCAAACATAAACTGGAGCTATTCCAATCCACTTTAACCCCTGGACATAGCGTTTACTCACTAGATGATGGAACACCAGCTGTTATAACACACATAGCTTTGCTCCAGCACACAACATAAGTAGATATATTTATACAGGCCTGAGGGGTTACTTGCAGACAAATAACACACCTACAATGATGCCAATAGACGTTTAAACTACGGGTAGCAAAACAAGTAAAACAATTCATATTCAAAAGAAGTCTAGCACTTTGAAAATAAAATCTGCAGACAAATTTCCAATCTGCTCTTGAAGTGGGCTGATCACAGGATAACCATGAGCCCCCAGTGTGATGCGGCTGTGAAAAAGGGCAAATGCGATCCTAGGATGTATTGGGTGAAGCATTTCCAATAGAGCTAGGGGAGTATTAATGCCATTGTACAAGGCAGTGATAAGACTTCATTTGGAATATTGTGTCCAATTCTGATCACCCAGGCTCAAGAAAAATGAATTTAAACGGGAACATCTGCAGATAATTGCTGCTAGGATGATCAGGCGAATGGCAGGCCTATCATATCAGAGGAGACTAAAAGAGCTTGGATTGTTCAGTCTAGCAAAATGAAGGCTGAGAGGGGAGATGATTGCTGTCTCAGTAAATGCATTAGGGGTAAATAATACTTGACTGTTTTGGCTCTTCCTGGGGTCACTCTTTGTAACACCCTGGCCTGGGTTTCTTGCCCTCTCTCTTCTGGTCTACCTTTTCCAGGGCTTCATGATCCCTCATTTCTTTTTCTACTTCAGGCATCACCTCCTTGCTTCTGGATCTCTGGTCTAGTCTCCTTTTGCTGCTTCAACCCTTACATCCCCCTCCTCACTGCTACTCCTAACCTCACTGCTCTCTCTCCATCCAGATGCTGCTTTTTTAGTTCCTTCCTAATGCCAATACTTAGCCACATAATCTTCCTTCTCCTTCATTGCTGGCATCCTTAGCAGGCTACAGTGATTTGTGGTGGTAGGTAATGAGTTTAGATCAATAGACTTCACTCAACCCTTAAAGGAACCACATTCACAAAGCCCTTCAAAAGGTTTGGTTCTGTGATTAATCTCGGAATTATGTATTATTTTTCTCCCAGACCTAATTTAGTTATTAAAGTTGCAGTTTATGACATTTTCCTATTAAACGTGTAGTTTTCCAAAGGACGGTTGAAATCTGTAAACACTTGGAAAGAAAGAAACATAAAACTTCTGGCAAACATATGGTATCCAGGTTATACTAGTAGAAAATATTCTGGATCATTTACATTGTGCCAGAGGAATGATTTCAGGTTGAAAAAGGATTTCCACAGTGGGGAAAATGTTAGAATACCACAAAGCATGTTTATACAGTCTTTGATTTCATTTTCACACCTTTCATAATTTTTTTTGGTGACATTTGCTGATTATTAAATATGTTTTCAGTGATTCTGTTTAGGGTCGAAGCAAAGGACTAGGAGATTGCCTCTTTTGGGTTTAAGTCCCAACTCTGGACTGCCTCTGTGTCTGGCCATTCTAGACACACCACTTATTTTTTGCCTTAGTTTCTTCCTTTGTGAAATGGGGTTATAAACACACCTCACCTACTTCACAGACACATTGTGAGGATCAATGTTTTTAAATATTTTTGAATCAGAAAAGTGCTAACCAAATATTACCTAAGAGTTAGTCTTACTAAACTTATGAAGTCAAACTTATTTCCATGATCATTTTCTGTGATTTCATAACCATCAATACTTAATTACTGGATCAAGGCAAAGTGGAAGTAAGACTATGAAGGAGAAACCCCTTAATCAAACATGAATATTTTCAATGACAGCAGGGGAGCGGGGGCAATAGAAATAGAGCAATACAAATAAAGTCAAATAGTTTTAGAAAAGTCCATTTATCCAAAGTTTGTCTCCATTTAAAAATGGAGAGTACACCTCATATGCACCCCACTAACATCAATGGTATTACACTGGGCATAAATCAGAGCAGAACTGGGCCTTATCTCATTGGTGCCCTATAATTTCTTTGATAGCCATAAGTCTGAAATCTCTCTGTTCCTTTCCAAGTGGAGGCTGCATAGTCTGTCCCCAAGCAACAGCAGCCAGATATTTTGTAAGAGTGACAATTCTTTGAGTTTCTTCAGATAAGATTTTTATGCATCTGTCTCTGCTGAAGGATAAAATTTATAATGAAAAATAATAGCAAAAAGTGACCATTAAGCTTAAATATTTCTTTACAAAAGCTACCCATTGCACCAAATCTACTCAGCAATGGAGGTGGAAGGAGAAAATTAGAGGGGTGTTTGTAGGAAGAGAAATAGAAAAGACATGGAAAGTATGAAATGAGTGTGCATGCAAAAGTGAATATTCAGTGCAGGAGAGAAGAAACTGGGGTAAGGTGGCGCTTTACAGGAAAAGAGAGGTTCAGAAGGGACAAGGAAACTGGTGTATGTATCTGTGTGTGCAAGGAAAAGTGTTGAGTGTGTGTGCAGGGGAATACAGGTAGGTGCAAGAAGCAGGAGGGATCTGGAGAACAGGAGACAGGAGGAAAATGTGGTCTACCTGCCATCTGTTTTGTGCTGGTGATGCAAAGCAGCTGTAAATCTAGTTTAACTGGCCAGTAAACTCTGTATGGTTTGTTCTGCACAAAAGTGGAATAAACCAGCCAGAGTGTACTGGTGAATCTGGCCATAAATGTTAACATAAAAAAAGTTGATACTGTATCCCATACCCAAGTATTATAAACCCAGGAAGTTCAGAGTTAAGGTTAAACTTCAAAGAATTCCAAATATATTAAGGTATAAAAATGCACAGTTAGGGCACCCAAACAGTTGTAACTCCTGTCCTATAGAGAAATCATGAGGAAATACAAAGATAAATCTAATGTGTTCAAAAATCAGTTTAATCTAATCCGATACCACAAACTCCAAAATGCCTTAATCATGTGGTTATTGCCTGGTGTCTTTACAGGGGAGTATTGTATATTGAGGGCTAGGGTAGTAAGGGCACAGGCATATTCCAGCCCTACGAGTTCTGGCAGAACTGGAAAGCGTGTGGAACCCTCCTCTCAGAAATAGTGTTTCTAAGGGAATAGAGTCACTGAGTTCTCACTCTGAAAAAACTAAAAGTAAAGAGGCATTTTCTCACAGAATAGTGCTTTGGTGATGGCCAACACATAGCTTCCCTGCAACAGTGCTGCTACGGGGGAGGGGAGAAAAGGGAAGAGCTAAACATTCTTCCTCAAGAAGACATCTGCAAGTGGGAGAGACTGCCCAAGCAACCATGGAGCATGCTGCTGCTGTCACCAGGGCAGAGAGAAGCCTCATCACAAAAATGGTTAGAGGGCCAGGGAAGGGTGGGGTCACGGGAAGGGGGCATTAAAAGATTTGTTCCTTTGGATGAAGAGACAAACTTTTGAATGCCTATCCAGACAGAATCTCCTGAGGCTCACCCAAAACTAAATTGACCTACTTACCTGATGAGTCAAACATTTAAATAAGTATTATAAGCCTTTTATAAATACACATCAAACATGTTATCTCTGTCAGCGTGAGAACATCACCAACAAGTTATTCTCATATTTTGCTGAAAGCCTCCTGATTGACTGAAACCAACAAAACCTCCGTAACTGTTCTCGATGTTTCTCAATCTTGTTGACCCCTTATTCCACATCATGTAGCACAAACGTTTGCAGACTGTGCGGTATGCCTTCCTAGGGGACACACTCCTGCCAGGAGCCAGTGGATTGGAAGCTGGTGACAGTTGCCTGGCCCACTCGGGCCCTAGGCTCTCCACATTGTGAGAGTAAGGGTGCTGTCTGGCTATCTGGCAACTCTCCTACCCTACTCCCCAAGCCAGGCTGCCTTTGCACACAAGGGCACTCCCCATGCAGGGCAGGTGGCACCAGTCTGCACTGCAGCCTTGATGCGTTCTTGCCTCTCCCCCGAAATATCCCTGCACCAGCTGGGGATGCCCCTCTGGAGCCAGCCCCTGCCTGCGAAGCCCAGCTGCCATGAGATATTCCCCAAGGCACTCGCTGGCTCTCCTGGCTCTGCTGATGCTCCTCTAGAGGTGATGCATGGGGTGGTCATGTGACACTCCCCCGAACCTTTAAATTGTGGCCCCCATTATCAAGAGTTACACATTGTCTCTGTTGCACATGTAAAATTACAGTGTATAATACAGCTTTAAACAAACAGGGTCTATTTGTCTCTTTAATGTAAGAATAGAAGTATTTCCTCTTACTGTAAGAACAGAAGCTAAGATACTAGTAACAGGTAGAAAATCATACATTCTCTTTGCACGTCACATTATTGACTAGCTCTTTTAAACAGCTTATCTGACACCTTTACACATAGAAGTATCACAGATATTAACACATAAACTGGACTACACATAAACAGCAGATATATGTTGCCAAGTATATTTCACTAAATAGACTCTAGATCAACCTGTAAGATAAACTTTGAGAGAATGAAAAATAGTCCTTTTGAAGCAGAAGAGTGTAGGTAACTATAGGTAAATCAATCTGGTGCCCATATGCTATGTTAATATTGGCAGCCAGCCAGGGAACAAATCTCAGTTAACCAGATTAAGCCAAAGAAAGCACCAATACAGAATTTAGGCAAATTATCAAAAATTGCTCTCATTCAAACATACCATTTATTTAATGTCGAGGTATGAATTATACAGAAATATCAAAGTTACATTTGAAGATAGCAAGGCCTTCGCAAGCTTGCGTATTATTTGATACATGCTAAGATGCAGCCACAGTACTTAGCCACTTCACCGGAACACAGTCTCTATGTGTTTGAAATTCATCATGTCGAAACCAGCACTTGCTTTGCAGACCCTGTTAGAATAACCAAATGATACAATAGTTTATTTCTAAACAAACAGGGCAAGTAGGCTGCTAAGGCTCTTTCCAAATATTCAGGCTCAGATCTGATCAGCTGCCTCCAGGCCCAGACAGACTGCCTTCTGTGCTGGCTGGCGGGAAGGAGATGTTATCTGTCTTCTGCTTAGTCCCCCATAATTGCATCTCATTCCTGACTCCTGCAAAATAACGAATGTATCCTCTCATGGTTTGCAGAACACATGCAGAGGAAATAGCAGCACTGGAAGCTAACTGACACCAAAATTCTAACCAGCTGATGGAAAAAATCTTTTTGTCAAACTAAGAGCACTGTGAAAGATTTTATTCCTAAAAGTACTGCACATAATCTAATAAACAGCCTCCCCTGGATTTGATTGACCCTATCTTGAAAGGGTATTGTTATTTCAGTACCATCTTGCCAAGCTCTTTGCTTTAACATACACAAAAAAGATCTGAATTTTTTTTGGCAGGAGTATAAAGACTCTTTTTTTAAAAAAAAAAAAGAAAGAGCCATAAATGACACTATTGAAAAAATACCTCATAAAACAGCATTTTGGTCTCCACATTATTAAACAAAAAAAGTGATTAAAAATACTTCCATAAATCTAATATTTATTTTGTGGAGGTTTTCCTTGGAATGATGACATTTTCACCCTATGACCCTGGAAAGTTTAGTTCAGATTCTTCAGAAGTGGCCTATATCACTCAATACTTTTAAAAGTTATTTCTAGTCTTGCTTTTCAGGTAATGCATCAGCTAATCACTAACAACCAGAAACAAGCCACAATGCCAGCCTTTCCAGCCTCCAGACCCTCAGAGGCCTCGTTAACACACTCACTTTCAGTGATCAGAACTTATTTATTCACATTACTTCCACAAATATTGCTGGCAAAACTGAGTACAATGATTTTCTCATATGCTAAGATGAAAGCATGGGGCCAGAACTTCAGCTGGTGTAATCAGCTTAGCTTTATTGAAGACACACATTGCTTTATACCAGCTGAGGATCTGGCCCATGATTTAAAGCTCTAGAAAAATTTTCATCGCATGTTCAGTGTTGCCAACCCCAAACATGCAGAAAATCAGGAATCAGGTGCTACAAAATCATGAAACTGTTTTAAAAACCATATGATTTTCTATATATACATATACATATGGTTCATTTTATTTGCCTCCTGGATTTTGAGCTTTTACCTTTTAAAATACCTTAGGATTACATTTTCAAGCTTTTCCCCACAAACGTGAGGACTACAGAGTTCCTTTTATTTAAAATGAAATTTGAGAATCTCACATGAATCTGGGCACTGGGGGCTTTAAGAAAAATACCAATTATCGGAAGGCTAGCAGTAAAACCATGATAGTTGGCAGCATATTTATATAATGTATTATCTTTTTCAAGATTTCTCTAATGACCACTCCTGAGACCTGTACTTACCCAAGTAGTCTGTGAGCATGTCTACAGTTCAATAAAATACCTGTGGTTGGCCAGGGTCAGTTGACTCAGGCTTGGGCTGGCGGGCTATAAAACTGCAGTATAGATGCCCAGCCTGGCTGAAGCCTGGGATCTGGAACATCATGAGAGGGAAGTGTCCAGCTGCAATGAGTTTTATTGCAGTGTAGACTTGTTGCACTTGTGTGCAAAGGTTGCAGGATCAGATCCTAAAGTGATATGGAATTTGTCTGACTTTTAGGCAACCAAACTTAAAAGCACACAGCTTTAGACGTTTTAGGCCCAGGTGAAGGGTGTTACACTAGTCTTCCTCTGCAAAGTGTATATACACACACATATAAAAGACAGCTTTTTTAAAAAGACAGATCATGTTTGAAGTCATCTCTGGGTGAAATCAGTTGTAAGCACAAGTGTGATTAAGGTTTGTCACTAACTCTAACTGCAGACTGCTGTCAAACATGCCAGGCCTTCCCAGCCTGCTGTCAAACACTACATTCATTCATCCTTCTATTCTGCAAAAATCATTGACATCCATGTCTTCTTCTACTTGTTTAACTGATATCCATATATTGGCAAAAGTTGGCATCTGGATTATACCACGCTTTAAAAGTATACTTAGTGCAAAAACCTTCCTTTACTGTTTGGATTCACCTGAGAGGGAGAGAAGAGGCATCCTGTGATGCAGAGTGGAAAGGTACTAAGAGATGAGAGCATAGACCTATACAATAGGTGATATGGTAGGGATATGTGATCATTAAAAAATGATCAGTGTAAGCCCCAAACTATCACTTATAGTCCATGTGCTATATTAATGTTCTCAAGAAGTCACTACCTAGGAGCATGCCAAACACATTGCTTCTATGTACTCTGTAGCAAGGGTCATGTGACAGATGAAGTAACCCTTTGAAACCCTGAGCTGTATCAGGTGACTAGATCCCAGGAATAATGATCAGTCTTGATACTACTCCTATGTGTCACGCCTGTACTATCTTTCCAACCCTCCAGAACCTGCTCAGCAGACCATGATGGATGGCAGGGGCAGTATCCAATTTCTCAACTAAACATTCTGTTGAACACTAAGGTAAAATTCTGCCCCAGTTCTACACAGAGCTTCCTTGCACCCTGTTCTTTCATTTGCATATCTGGAAATCCCAAGGCAAAGTTTTCAATTCCATTTAAGCCCACTATAACCTTCCCTCTATGTAAAAATACAGTTTTATTATCCTCCAAATGTCTACATCTAATAAATGATACATAATTCTTATTCTAATCTGAGAAGACAATATCTGTTCTGTGCTTCAAAGATGCTTCAGCAGTGATAACTTTGGGTCCATTTAGATGAGAAAGAAGAGTGACTAGAACAAACTGACACAAGACACAGTTGTTGTAATGGGTGGAAATCCTTGTGAAGTATGTGGTTTTAGAGGAGTAGATGACAAAGGCAGTAACATATGGCAAAGTGTTGGAAGTGATTCAGGCATTTATTTCATCCTCTGTACTGTGGTCAAATTTTTCAAAAGTGCCCACTAATTTTAGGTGCCTCAGTGTTTTGGAGCTCAGTTTGAGCTTAATTGTCAGAGGTACTGAGCACTCACAACTTCAAATGAAGTCATTGGGAAACAACGCTCAGAACCTGTGAAAAGCAAGTATAAATACAGTGGGCTAGGAGCAATGGGTTAATCATGCAACTATGCATTCTCAGACACCTTCATCTACTCATTCTCCACAGTGTAAGGCTTTGCAAAGCTCCACAGAAACGATGTGTATTGTCAGCCACGCGTGCAAGAAACATTTTGTGTTAAGTGGATAGTCACATTATCTGATGTTTGATTTCCATCATTTGGAATTTCTCCAAGGTCTGTTTTTCTAAGTTTGTTTTTCTTTGATTTTGAGTATAAAAACCTGTTTTGTTTCCATTATTCCAACACTTAACTGCCTGTTTCCCGGGGTGGGGGCAGATTCCCACCTTTTTCCATTTTCTACTCTTCTGTCTTATAGATGATAGTGTTCTTTTGTGCTTGGTGATTCACTATTAAAGCCTCTCCTTTTCTCGATGATTCTATTGAGTTAACTAACCATCTATTCTTGAGAGAGCCCATAACTGTTGTGAGGATTTGGGGACTCTCAATATACAGCAACTGACTGGCAAAGTTTTATTTGGGTCATTTACATCCCGCATTGTTTTTATTTTCTTGCTTCCTTTGCCCTTTTTCATTCTATATCACCAGGGCAGGGGGGTGGGGGTATTTTTGTTGTTTTTGCTTTAGTCCATCAGAATGCTAGTAGTGGGGGAGTTACAGTTAAACTGGGGATCTTCCTTAAAAAATATCTGCCTAGGCCCATAAATGTTTATCATCCCCATAGTACCTGATTGCCTCACAATCATTTTTGCCTCACACACTCCTGTAAGGCAGGAGAATATTATCTCAATTTTCCAGATGAGAAACGAAGGCACAGGATAGATTAAATAACTTGACTAGGGTCATACAGGAAGTCCATGGCATATCCAGGAATTGAACGCAGGTGTCCAGAGTGCCAATGTGGTGACAACTATTACACCATAACTTCCTCAATGGATTATATATGTCTAAATCCTCATTACTGTTTTGGATAGTTCAGTCTACATGTTAGATATTATCCTTCTAATTTTTCAAGGTCATCTTAATAGACACTTGAGTGAAAGCAACCGTTTGGCAGACAAAGCCAAAAGGTGATACAGATGATAAAGAGGATTATCATCTCTTATTTGAGGTACCAGAATCTCTCTAAAAATTCTAAGGTCAAGGCTGATTTTAATAGTATTTTTTGTTCCTTTGTTTAAGGCTTAACTTCATAATTTGAGAAGAATTTTCCCTGTTTTGGCATTTTTCCATGACTTTTTTAATTAAAACTTTGGCACCATGTTCTGTTTTTAGTCCAGCAACCAGGTGTCCAGCCTTCTTTATTATTCTTTATTTTTTGTTTGGATTATTTTTAACTCAGTGACTTTTGACAGGTGTTGACAGCTGTCTGAAATGATACTGCAGAGTTTGAAAGGTTGCTATATATTTATATTTTGAAGCTCTCCTTTCTGATATCAGATAATACTTGAACTCCCTGTTCACTGTGTCCTATGGATTTCTTAAATAATATGCTGAGTGCTCTTTTTAGAAGAACATTCCTTTACTACAGTATGTCTTTTCAAATATATTATTTTCCTGGAAATCTTTGTTGGATTTGTTTAGAATATTCCTTCACTCCCCATTCATCTTCTGACTTTTCTGAATAAATACTGTAAAATGTTAACTCTCTGTTACCCTGTCTTTGTGTGCAGCTAAACCATCTGCTCTGATCATCTCTTAAAAACTAAGTAGGGTCGGTACTTGGATGGGAGATCTCCAAGTAAAACACAGATATTGCGCAACTTAGTGCTGGTGACTCTGTAGCTATCTCTCTTTCCCTGTGAGTCACCGCTGAACAAGTAGTCCAGTGGAGAATTAGGGAGTGCTGTGATGCTAGAAGTGCTGTTTATTGGCTAGGATATAATATTGAGGCCTTCATGCTTGTGGTCATTAAAGATAGTATGGTTTGTTTCATAAGACCAACCCTATAACTCTATCCAAATGTCCAATTCAGCTGCTACTTTCTCTCTGTCTAAATATTCCCTGTAGTTCTAGTTTGATATGAATTATGCACTATTAAAAAGCTGCTGCCTTCCACTCAGAAGTAGTTGCATTTCAGTTGCTGGTAAAGACCACTATATGTACACATTGTAGAGTGCCTTAGTAACTTTAGAAGGAATGTGCTATGTAAATACTAGTTGGCATTATCATTAGTACTGTATACTTCATATTCTCTTCTGTGCACAAGCTTACATCCAGAGTTGGACTTCTTTAGACTGTATATTATATCCCAGAACCCTTGTAACTCAGTCTGCAGGTGCAAGAGCATATTCTATATAACAACCAGTATGGCCTCTTATTGGCTACTCATATCATATTTTGCAGGAGTACTTGGCCCTTACATCATACACCACCTATGTTAATTTCTACTTGTTTATTCCGGATATTACTTAGTTTTTTACATAGATTTTACCTCTTGACCCCTTAGGCCACCTGCCACAATACTCTCTGCTGGGGTGTTTGTGCATATATCTGTTAGTGAGTGGTGTAAATAATTATGCCACCTGCTCTATTGTGACTGAGTCAGGCCCCTAGAGTATTAGATTATGGTTTCCATTCCCTTATCAATGAAAGATGATGTTTACAATATATTCTCTAGTCCTTCATGCAATCTAATTTTAAATAACTCAAGAAAAGGTTTTTTCCAACACTTCTCTGAGGAGTCTATATCATGGTGTTGGGAAATTTTTCCTCCAAGTGACCCTAAATTTTCTTTTTCTTAATTTCATTCAGTTGCAGTTACAATAACTTTTCTCATTTTTTTTCTTTCCCCTTTTAAAAATCCTCTGGGTTCTTCATCACTACAGCCCTGAACAGTGCAAGTATGAAGTGTGGATGAGAAAGACCTCAGAACTTTCCTAACATCTATGGTCTTTATTCTTAAAGGCCAAATTGTGCTGTCAGTTACACTAGTGTAAATCCAGAGTAACACAACTGACTCTAGTGGAGTTACTCTAGATTGATATTGGGGCAATTGACAGCAAGATTCAGCTCTAAATACTTAGAGAATCTCTGAACCTGGATCCTTCATTGCCAAAACAAATACAATAGTCTATTTTTAACAAGCTACATGCATTTCACACAGGTCTTCTGTTCAAATACTCCCTGTCCCTAGGGAATCTGTTATTGTCTGCGGCCAGTCAAGCAAGATAGAGACAGACATTGGTAATGTTGCAATAGCAATAAAAGTCCTGGAAGGTCAACCAACTTTTTAAATATTGTTTTTCATAAACAGTCTAACTGAGATCTCAGAAGGGAAATGAAAAAAATATTTTTGATAGTTTAATTTTCATTTGCATTCAATATAGGGGTAAGGTTTATTATAAGGCTAATATTGGCCTTGGGTTTTGTTTTTTGTTTTGGCTTTAAGGGCAAACTCCTTGAAGCTCATCCTGACATTCTTATTCACTCAGGCATGGTGCCACTGAAGGAAATTATATTCATTATTTGTGTTATGGTAGCATCTAAAGCGCAGCCAAGATCAGGGCCCCGTTGTGCTAGAGACAGTCCCTACCCCAAAGAGGAGTGGCAATGTATTGGCTTGAGTAAGGACTGAGTAAACATTGAGGGTTATAATTTCACTCTTTTGCTCATGTTGGGTATATAACTTACTCGATGATTAATATAGTATAGATTATAATGTAATATATAATACATTTGAATTGTCTTTTTCAAGGGTATGTTATACTGGTTTGCAATCAAAATAAGAAAACAGCAAAAATAAAATAAATAACTTTTTGGTTCTAGATGGGTGATACTACATCAGCCACAGAATATATACAAAAGAAAATATTACAATGTTCTAATAGACACAAATCAGTGAAAGGAAAAACTCACTGCACTGCCATCAATATTGGGTTAGATGTGTCCACTGATGACATGATGTCTCTGTGTTGGATGACAGCGATAGCAGATCGATCGAGTTAAAGTCAGAAGATATTTCTAGTCTTTATTTCTCTCTTCCTGCCTCTGAGATGAATTGTTACCCGATAATATGTCATGCTGGTTCCTAGTGTATTTCTGTGTTCCAAAGAGCAAGCAATGTGCTTCTTTTCCAGCTTCTTCTCTTCTCCCCTCTTCCCCGCGCCCCGCGACACACACAGCCTAAAGGATCCAACCCTCAATGTCAAAACTAACTACAGTATGGTGTCATACAAGATTCAGCCATTCAGTAAAACTGAATCCATTTAAAGTCTGCCGAATGCTAGGACATTCCTGTCTGATAGTGATATAAGTTTGACTGACATGGTCCTGTCCCTGCAAGTTCAGCTACTTGAAGCCAAAATGGATAGAATTTTCAGAAATGCTCAGCAGCCACAATGGAGTCAGGTTTTCAGAAGAGCTCAGTCGATTGGGTACACATTAGGTGCTGAGCTCCAAGGAAATCTGGTGTCACTCAGGTGTCACACTCTTAGCAGCTAGATGCTGAGCATTTCAGAAAATGTGGCCAAAACCATATGAATCAGTAACACTGATACCATTAGACTCAGAGACACTGATCACTCATTTATCATTTAAAGTTAAAACAAGGAAGCGGCTGACCAACAGCAGATACATTCACATCTGTTACAATGAGACATAAGAGTGACAACTTCCTGTCCTCTCCTTTCATGGGAAGCTTCCAGTCTACTCTACATTTCTGTAAATCTCACTACTGCATTCCTGTACTTGACCCAAAGTTCTTCAATTTATCTTCCACCTTTCTTTGCTAGAAGCAATTGAGGCATTTACATTGGTCTCTCCATTGGTTCTGTGCATCAGCCTTTCCATACCATCTATTCTTTTCATGACTGGCAAAACTTATTGCCACTTTCAGGCTATTTATTATTTTGGTTTGCAGTCTATGTCTTCTCCTGCCTCGTCATGCATACATCTTTCCTCTGTGATATCTTATATTAAAGTATTTTTTAATCTCCTCTCCCATCGGCACTGCATTTCTTTTCTCAACAGTGACTATCTCTAGGACATGTTTTGCTTGACTTATGGAGACTTGTTAAGGAGTTGAGCTAAGTGAACAACTGATTTTTCAGTTAGGTGGCTGAACTGAAAAACCTGAAAAAAAAGCAGCAAAGAATCCTGTGTCACCTTATAGACTAACCGACCTTTTGGAGCATGAGCTTTCGTGGGTGAATACCCACTTCATCAGATGCATGTCAGTGGATTTTTTCCTTTAGTCCATTTGGTATGATGTCCATCCGTTTGCATTTGGAAAGGAAGATGATATCTGTCTGTATTTGTGCAAGTTTCTTCATGTGGTTGCAGTGATAACTTTGGGTCCATTTAGATGAGAAAGAAGAGTGACTAGAACAAACTGACACAAGACACAGTTGTTGTAATGGGTGGAAATCCTTGTGAAGTATGTGGTTTTAGAGGAGTAGATGACAAAGGCAGTAACATATGGCAAAGTGTTGGAAGTGATTCAGGCATTTATTTCATCCTCTGTACTGTGGTCAAATTTTTCAAAAGTGCCCACTAATTTTAGGTGCCTCAGTGTTTTGGAGCTCAGTTTGGGCAGTGTTGGAAAAACTGCAGACATGCATTGCATCTGACGAAGTGGGTATTCACCCATGAAAGCTCATGCTCCAAAATGTCTGTTAGTCTATAAGGTGCCACAGGATTCTTTGCTGCTTTTACAGATCCAGACTAACATGGTTACCCCTCTGATACGGAAAAAAAAAATTAAGTTCAAGTTGATCTGAAGCATTTTTCTTGACAAAATGGAAAAACAAACCAACTTTCAGGTTGAACAAAATGTTTCGTAACCCTTTTCTTCCCCATTCTTTTGTTTCATTTCATTTTTTTATCTTTTTTTTAAATTAAATCTAGCTATATTTCCAAACAAATCTTCAAAAAAAAATTTTTCACCTTGAAAATGTTGAAATTAAATGTTTCATGACTTTTGATTTTTTTTTTCACGTTTTACAACCCAAACTATTAGCTGAATTTGATCCATATTTGCAAATAGTTTTGGTCCCCCAAAATAAATTTTTCAGCAAATAAACTGTGCAAAAACTTTTAAATGCTCTAGCCAGGAGACACCTGGTTTTAACTGCTTTTTGGACTGTTCTTGCTTAGGAGCTTAAATCTCTTGATTTGAAGAGCTTAAATTACACCTTTTGGTTTGGGCCACTTTAGGTAGGATTTCTATGCTAGTCCTAACCATAGAGATGTTGCCTAGAGTTTAGTTTTCAGCCAGGGACCTATGAGCAGTAATCTGGGAGTAGCAGGTGACCTAGAATCAGAGGCTTACAATAGAGCTGGTTGAAAAATGGGGAATTTTTTAATGAAAATTTTCATGAAAAATATGTTCCCATTTTTTTCTTGAAAAATATTGAAATAATCATTGCTAGATAACCTTCCCCCCCCAGCTAGTGAGCAACCAGAATCTCTTCTCCTCCACTCCCCTAACTCTTCTTCTGGGAGCCAGGGGCAGTCAGATCTAAGCATAGAGCTAGGGGAGCTATCGGAGTCAGAGGCTACGTCTACACTACCCGCTGTATCGGCGGGTTGCAATCGTTTGCTCGGGGATCGATATATCGATCCCCAAGCGTGCTTATATTGATTCCGGAACTCCACCAACCCCAACAGAGTTGCGGAATCGACAGGGGGAGCCACGGACATCGATCCCGCGCGGTGAGGACGGGTGAGTAATCCGATCTTAGATATTCGACTTCAGCTACGTTATTCACGTAGATGAAGTTGCATATCTAAGATCGATTTTCCCCCGTAGTCTAGACCAGCCCAGACAAGAGCATAGCAATTCCTATGTTCCTAAACCTCATTCCATGCAGCAGCTTTGTCCATCTTAACTTCTAATGATTAGGACATATTACTTGCATAAAACTTCGGGATTTCTGGATCTTCAGCCTTGAAAGAAAAACTTGGTTCTATCTCCCCCTTCTCGATGCATGGACCAGTGAAGATGAGCTGGTGTGAAGGAGGGAATGTGCTACAACTTGTCAGGAGCAAATTTCTCCCCACTGAAACAAGTGAGAAGCGGAGGGGAACTGAGTCACAATTTCTCCCGGAGCTTCTCTTATGGCCATGAAGCCACATGGAGCATGCCAGCTACAGCAATTTTATCACAAGATTTGCTAGATTTGAAGTTTTTCTTAAAACCCCAGATGCTGGAGTCAAGTGATTACATGAGAATTCTGTTGGGAAAAAATAGTAAGTTTCTATCCCTTCATGGCTGCAGAAGAAACCTTGAAATGTGAAACAAGTGCACTTGAGAGGCTCAGAAACCAGAGTGCAAATAAAAGAACCCCTAGTTCATTTATTTTTAAAATCTCTCTAATTTTTGGCCTTTACCCTAATTATATCAGAATCCTGCCCCCTCACTCTATATACTTTCTGAGTCAGATGCAATCTAAATGAATGAGTAAAACAAAATGATGGAAAAGACTGTCTAAACATAAACATTCAGATTTCTATAGTTTTCATGGCCTGACTGGACTTGCTTTTGTACAATCAGAGAAAAAGACATTTCCTGGAAATGTTCATAACTGAGATCAGCCAGGTTGGAGCTAACCTGAATAGTACTAGCTGGCATTCCAAAGAGGAATCCAGTACTATGGGGATTTAAAAAGCTAAAAAGTGTTTGCCAACAGTCATTGGATTTGGCAGTCCTTAAATCCAATATGAAACAATTTGTTATCAATTATTTGATGTTCTTGTGTCACTTTCACTTGTTTAAATAGTAATGCCACTGTCATTAAAAAACCTGACATAACAGTTCAATTTTTCAATTTAGACTCACTTCAAAAGACTTGCCAGGAGATGATGAAAGGATGAGGCAAATTACTAGAAGTCAGTCCCTGTATTACTCCTTCATATAAGACAGTAATTGCCTCTGCAGATCTGTGTGTAAGGACTGTTTGTGCCCAAGCTCTATAAGTTCGTACCATCTAGAAAAGCAATGTCTCAGGGGGTCCCTTCATAGAGCTGAAGGTTCTGAACAAGGTCCTGAAAGGGAGCAGCATCTGGTCTCAGTTCTTTTGCTGTGGCAAGATGCTGGTTTCTCTCTCTGATTTTTTATTATCATTGTTTTATTTCTTCATAGTTTTGATTGTGATAATTCCTGACAACTGGTCAAATTATGTGAAGTTAAATCTTCAGCTGTAATTTCAGTGGATTGGAGGCCATTTAAGGATTTAGGATCAGATGAATCTGGATCAGCCCAAAAGATATTTGGTAATCCTGCATGGAATTGCTGTATGAGATCCAAGATCTTGTTTGAATCTGAGACCTTCTGTATATGTGGTAGAGTCAATGCAATATTGTGAAAATGGTAATAGCAATTCTGACTCATTTCTGACTCCTCCTAATAAAGCAAGTCCAGTTTCCTCTGGACTTTAGCTCCATCTCTTTCCTCCTGAAACTTCAGGGTATCAAGGAGCATTTCTCGACTACAAAATTCAGCTGACCTAAATTTACGTCAGCATACAGCCAGTGCAATAATTACATTGATTGTGCATGTCTACCCTTTCATCCTTGTGTCAGCAGTGCGTGTCCTCACCAGAGACGCTTGCACCAATTGAACCATCAGCGTGGGGCCTTGTGTGATGGCTTGTGAAAGCCAGCAGCAGTCAATGTAAGCAATACACTGCATCCACCTAACTACATCTACATTGATTCTATGCCTCAGTTATTAAGCTGGTGTAGCAGGTGAGTTATGTTGAGTCCAGGTCTAGACTCCATATACTTATATCACCCTACACATTCACCTATGAATGAGACCTCTGCAACACTTGCTCAGCACAGCTAATGGAATTTCTGGCAGATTAATTTACTCATAAATGTGTTGGTGCTGTTACCAATACAATGGGCTCTCAAGTTTTTCTTCTTCTATGAGAAGTTTTATAGTATAGGTGCTGACTGGCAATTCCACAGCCTCGGAGTCATTTAAGCAATAAACAAACAGCCGCTGGGTCTGGAAGTGATCGTTCTGGGGGAGTGGTGTATCATGTTAATTAGATTACCCTTCATCTGAAAGGGAAAGAAAATACATTTGCAGACAACCTCGGTCACAGACATCAACATCAGCATAAATGGTCTCTGAAGAATTTGTACAGTTCCTCTTTAGAAGGAACTTGCATCCTTGCGTCTGTTTTTTACCCAAAGCACACTCAAAAAGTGGGAAAATGTCACTGACTGCCTTCCTGTTGGCTTTTCCTCCACTTCTCTTCTTCTGCTTTTCACCAGGAAAATAAGGCAAGACAGAGTATTTATATAGTATTCCTCACAGCTTCTGCATGAGCTCACTTTTTCTGGTGCTTCTCCTACTCAGACACTTGGGTAGAAATAAGGGTTGAGATTTTTCAAAGGCATCTGGAGGATTTCAGTGGAAGAAAAGTGTACAAATCTCCTGGAATACTTTGAAATTTCAACCAAGAAGCTTAGGTGTTAGAAGCTGTTACAAATTACATCTTGCAGTCTCATGTTTTCTCCACTCCCTCTGACTAACAAATGGATAGTTTTACACTTCAGAGTTTAAGTCCTTGTATCACTGAACTAACACTCAGACACATTCAACTATAAAAAACATTAAAATAGAGTTGATTGCATTATCCATCCTAAATTGGTCATTTATGCCAGAGGGAAGGCAATGACCATTGTTTCTTCATAAACACAACCAGTTCCACCAAAGGTAGTGAAGTGCTGAAGCATAAGGGCTTCAGTGCTTGTTTGTTTAACAAATGTTTCCCAGCCATCTCTTCAGCTCTTCATCCCCCAGGCAGCACCACCAGTCCTCAGTTAGTTCTCTCCTCTTAACACCACATCAATCCCACTTCCCATTTCCAGCCTCCAGGAATTCCCTGCTTCCAAACCAGGCTGCCCAGTCCAACTTCCCAACCTGCCTCCTTGGCTCCCCAGTAAGAGGCTCAGCCAACTCCTCACTCCAGCTACTTTCTGATATACTTAATCCATGCACCCTTTCCAGTTTCTCACAGATGTGCTCAGGCCCATTATACTGCGCTCCACTCTGGCAAACCTTAGGAAGGCCATCAGGTATAGATGCTTCCTCCCTTGCCTCCCCAAAGTAGAAATGAATAAAGAGCTCAGTTCCATTTCAACAGCCTAAGGCTGGGGGAGGGGATCATTAGAGCCTTCCCCCTGCTAAACACACCCATTTGTCATGTAAAATGAGTCAGTTAAGTTGGGCTGGGTCTCAAAGAATCATCTTATTAAACCTATCCAAAATCCGTAGGCCAGACCTGTACGTAATGATGTGACAAAGGTGGAAAGAAATGAGTTATGCTTAAGAAGTTGGCCATGAAAATTTGCTTCCTAGGTCCCTTCAAAAATGTTAAGGTAGGCTTTGTCAGAACTTCTGCAAGAAGCTCTAATGACAATAAATTATACAGGGCAACCCTAGTAAAAATATTTTTTTCACAGTATATCTTCACTGTGTCCAGGAATGTAATTTGCACATTCTTCACTGAAACATTTCAGGACTTTTGTTCTATCTCTTTGTAGCTTGAGCATCACCATGTGAAGAGTTCACCATTGGAAGGTTTTGTTGACAAAAGGCTTCAATATTCAGTACTGTAAGTCCTATATTCAGAGAGGTTTTTGACTTCCATTGCATTGCTTTTCAAATTCTGGTCTGTTTCAATAGATGAACAAAATTGCTGCATTACCCTTTGTTGTGTGATGAATTCACCATAAAATCATGAAATTCCATTCCAGAGAACAAAAAAGTAGCCTGTTTCCCACTGATCCAAATAGTTGTTTTAGCACCTGTAAATATGTTTTGCATTTAATGGAAACCTTTATTCTGTGCTGATAATAGGATCAGAAAATGGGCTTTGACAGCATGTTGTGATTTTACAGTATCCAGGGGTAAAACACAAGCTAATTACAAGCACATGGCTTTTAAGAGTCATACTTTTATATTTAACTCCATAAATCTTGTTAACTGCAATCCAAACCTATGTCTACTGCATTTGCTAACCATTAGGATATTAATTGTTTTTGCTCCTTTACTCATGCACGATGGTGTGTTTTTGATTTGTTTCTAAAGAAATAGGGGCAAAAACTAGGAAGTACCCTCTTTCCCCCCTATAACTTAACAGGAGATGTTTCCGCTAAACTTATGAAACTAAAAAACTTGTTGGAATCCTAAACAAAAGCTCCTGTGCTAGTGTTTTCTGCAATGCAAGTTAAATGGTGTCTAGTTTCAGCCCAGAATACTAAGGTCATAATTTTAGGCCATCGATGGCTCTCCCAGATGTCTTTGATCAAGTTAATCACAGTTTGCCTGGAGGTTGCACTTACAGGTAATCCATCAAGGCATAATTGTAAATCAAGACCAGCCCAATAAGTAGCATATTTTTAACTCATGTGAAGGTTGGCATTGGAAAATAACAAACTGAATATTAAGCAATATTACTGATTATTTTTATTAGTCAACAGGTTTGCTTTTAATTACACTTTGAAAGCCCACGGTCCTCTAAGGAAATTTTACAAAATCCTGTTTTGTAACTTAAATATAAACTGTTGTGCTCCCTTTTAAGCCTGACTTTGCAGAGTGTTTGTTTATACTGCAGTTTAGAACTACTTGAAATTTTACTTGAGTTTGAACTTACAATTTAAAATACAAATTTTGCACCTTGATGTTGATGATCTTGCACTGAGTCCCTTATCCTGATGGATTCCAAAGCACTCAACACATTTTGATTTGCTAATTGAGTGTAGAAGCAATATCATCTATATGGAGCCACATCCTGATGTAGGGTGGGATCATGTCTCACAGGGGGTGTCTGCATGGAAGTGGGAAGTTGGCTGCATCCACAAACCATCACCACTTCTCTGTGTCCACGGTCCATGTAGGGAGAGAGTGTTGAGACTGGGTGGCCTGAAGGCAGAAGTAGACAGGCTACGGGTGGTGCAGGGGATGCATATTACTCCTCTTCTGGTTTCCACAGGTATTATCTGGAAAAAGGTGATACAGTCTAGAGCTGTATTATCTTTTTGGCATAGCCCCTCCCATCTGCAGGATAGCCACAAGCAGAGGGAAGAACAGGGTGCATTCCTGGTATTGTGGTTCCAGCACCTCCCTATGGATGTATCTGATCCCCACTAGGGGAGTCTGGTGGAAAAATGTCCCCTTTACTCCCTTTCTATGTTTTTTTCCCATGAGAAGGGTGGTCTTGTTCTCAGTTTTTATCTACATTTTGACTCTGTCCTTACTTGGCCCTCCTGAGGACTGAGTAAGGTCCTCATGACTTGGCCTATAAAGTAGAAATCACTTTGTCTACAACTGAAATTAATCACCACAGGAGCGAAATGCACCAACTGTGTAATAATGTGCAGCAAGTGAGAACAGGAAGTGAAGAATACAGTGTCTAGCTGAAACTACAGGGGGACATTTAAGTAGACAGACTGTAATTACACAAGATGGCATTTGGCCAGGACACTGGGGCCCACAGGCTTGTGAAAAGTGCTAGGGTTCTTTAATGCCCACACGTGGTCAAGACCTTGGTTTTATGTGACATCCAAAAGAGAAACAGTATGTTCCATAACACTGACAACTGGCATTAGTATAATACTGTGTGAGAAAGAAGAGTCAGTCTTAATTGACTTTGTTAGTCTGTAGGTACATTCTTGGCCAGCTTTAGCAAATCAGTATAACAAACAGAAAGAGAACTACAGCTTTAGGACTTCAAGTTCACGCTAAACTATGTCCACAGTATGTACAGTCAACAATTTTCCTCCCAAAGCCATAAATGTCTCAGCATGGTAGACTAAATACACTCAGTAGAAAAAGTATCTGAATCTCCCTATGCTTCAGAAATATAGTGTGCCAGACCTTCATCTGGTGTAAATCAGTGTAGCTCCAATGGAATGTATGGCACTACCTATTTTGCACCAGGTGATGATCTGGCCCCAAGTAGAGAAAACATTCAAGGGTAGAAGAGAAAAGGGTACCCTGTTAAAACATTTTCTGAGATCTGTTGTGAATTAGAGATATTGTGTAGGGAAGGTAGCTTCCATCTGATGCCAAGACATTTACGCCTGAGATTAAAATGACATTTTTTTAAAACCTGGGAGATACAGAAATGCAAACTTTGGATAAATGAAATAACTCCCTTTTAGACTAATTAATGCCAATGTTTGTTTAATCATGAAATTCCGTCACATGCTGTAGGAGTGCTGCTCTTTTATAGACTGGTGCAGAGCAAAACACATTCCATGTCCAAGCAAATCTTGCCAAAATTCCTGGCACAATATCTTTTTTTTTCCTAATCCTTGTTTTGCTCTTGGTGCTCATGGTAACAGTAACAGCTGTTGAACATGGCTTCAGGCTCTCTGACTCCCTTGGGAGAATTTATGTGTTTTTCTACTTCCTTTCCTTATTAGGAGGCAGGAATCTGCGACACCTATTAGAACAAGTATGCATAAAGGGTAATGACTGTGCAATTTATTAGTGGTCTGTTCTTCTTCAAGCAAGCCATCAACCATAAGCACGCAGTGTGTGCCAGTGACTATGTCTGAATACAATCTCACAGTGCAGCAGGTGGGCAACAGTAAGACTCAAATGGAGGGGGAAGCATGGAGGTCAGACATAGATCCCCTAGTTAAATAAACTCATTATTTGAATATATATGAAGAGAGGACAGGAGAGATGGGGAGTTGCCCTTGTTAAATATTTAACATTCAAGCCGTCCTGGCAATGGAGGTTAATAACAGAGAGCCTTATTCTGCAGCTGTTATGCTGAGTATCATTTACTCACATCAGTAATCCCATTGATTTTCATGGGACTGCTCATAAGAGTAAGAGCTACTCAATAGGAGTAAGTTTGTAGAATCTTGTCCAGAGTAAGAAAGTAAGTTACATAAATAAAAAGAGTGCCAGAGTGTCCTGATCAGCAATATAGTCATTCCTAGGTAGCAGGTATTTATTCAAAGCTATTTTTAAAGTTTTGACTATCAGTATTTTTTTTCTTCAAAAATAGGAGTCCAAAGATCCTTTGTCCATAGTTAACCACTTGAATAAGTGACCTGATTTTTAAAAGTATTGGGTATTCAGCAGCACCTTCTGAAGTCACCAACTTTAGCCATGCATTTTTGAAAATGTGGGCCTTTGTTTGTTTGTTTGTTCATTTGTTTGTTAAATAAAGATGGACCCAAGCTGCAAAGTTTGGGAGTGTTCAGATCTGGCATTTTGGCTTTGGCCCATCTCTAATGTTTACTAGCTACATCTGGCCATTGTTTAGTAGCAGATCACTTCCCGTTCAAGTAGAATGGTCAAATACTTTAGTCTTAAAAGAGTGAAAATTCTGGTTTTCATTTAAAAAAGATATGGTTTTGATATTTATAAAAGTACTTTATTCCTTTACACAAATGGACCCTTTTTATTAGATATACCCCAAATAGTGAATGGGAAACCTCCCACCCCCCACGCACATATGTTATTTCACAGAAATATGGGAGCAGGAAGGGAAGTAGGAAGAGAGAGCAGAATTCTAAAGGACTGAAACAGCAGCTTTAGGCTTGGTCTTCACTACCCACTTATGTGGGTGTAGCTACATTGCTCAGGAGTGTGGAAAACCCACACTCCTGAGCCATGTTGTTATACTGACCTAACCCTCAATGTAGATAGTAGATAGATAGATGTAGACAGATTATTGGGAGGGCTTCTCCCATTGACATACTAATACCTCTCAGGTAGTGGAGTACCTATGCTGACAGGAGAAGCTCTCCTATTGGTGTAGGTAGCATTTTCTCCAGGGACTGGGCTACACTAAAGCTGTAAGTCGACCTAAGTTACGCTACTTCAGTTATGTAAGTTATGTAACTGGAGTTGACATAACTTAGGTCGACTTACTGTGGTGTCTACACTGCACTGTGTCGATGGGAGACACTCTCTTGCCAACTTACCTTCTGCCTCTCAGGGAGCTGGAATACAGAAGTCGATGGGAGAGTGTTCTGCCATCGACTTACCAGGTCTTCACCAGATCACAGATCACAGCAGTGCCAATTTAACTGTAAGTAGAGACATGCCCCAAGTGGTGTAGCTTCGCCACTCCAGTGCTATACGTGTAGATAAGCCCTGAAACTGCATGCAGTATGGAACAAATACAGTGTCCAGCCCAGCAGTCCTCATCCATGGAAGTAGTCCCATGGTCCCAGATTGTCATTTTACACCGCTGTACCACAGACAACAATAGAATTATCCTGGTTTGCATAGGTGTAAGTAAGAATTACTCCTGTTTGACATCAATGGGAATACTCCCATGAGTAAAGCCTATAGAATTGGGCCCATGATTTATTGTGGTTACTATATTTAACTAGAAAATATTTATTAATTAAAACAATAATTAATCCCTGTAACCATTATTGCTTCACATGGTTTGCCTGTTTAATAATACTGCTCATAACAGTTAACTGGGAAAACTGAAAATCATGTGACAAAGATTCTGCCTAACAGCAGGAGCAATCGTGCAGTCCTTACACAGGCAAAACTCCCACTGGAGTCTGTGACACTTTCTTGTGGTGCCCAGGACTGTGACTCACCATGTTACCTCCCCTGCCTCAGCAAGAGAGAGACTTGATGGTGTTAAACTGAGAGTCAGCTCCCTGACACTGCCAGTCTGTTAGTCTCCCAAACACTCTACTCAGGGCTCTGCCAGTCCTTACTTTGCCTTTTACGTTAACAACTGGTGTTGTGGTGTAGCCCAGTTTCTGAGTTCCTCTGAAGTGTCCCCCGCTCACTGGACACACACGGTAATTACCATGTGTGCTATGGAAGATGGGACTATATGTCATATTTTCTGTTCTTTTAACCAAGTTCATGTGATCTTATGAAGTGTGTGGTTTTTTCCTATTGTGCTTAGACTAGAATGGGACTAGAATGCAGGTCTGCAGCACCTGCATCACTACTAGGACGCCACTTAGCTCCCCATCCAAGGAGCACTATAGGGATTAGGCACTGCAGTACGTCCTGCCCAAGAAGTCTAGAGCGAGATGCTGTGGCCTTCTGATTGGCCCATACTCACTATTTAACCCTGGAGGGTGACCCAGGAAGTTCTCTGGGGAATCATGCAGATATCTGGCTTTCTGTGACTTAAGACTTCAGCCTGCTTTCTGATCTCTGGCCACTGACTCTTGCCTCCTGAGTCCAGCCTGGTAACTGCCTCTGATCTCTGGTGTCTGACTCAGACTTTGGCTCTTGTCTATTGATCCCAGCTATAGCAATTATTCTGATCCTTGCTTGTTCACTACCATTGCATGGCCATCCTTGATTTGTGGAAACCAGTCCAGCCATGACTGGTAGGCCAGACCACCGATGCCCCAGTCCCTGACACTAGCAGGCTTCAGGGTGCAATATGGTTGCCTTTCATCTGTCATTCTGTATAATAAGAATGATGAGTGTGACAACTTAATCCACAAAGAACACCAAGAGAAGCATTATGAAGATAATGCATGTAGATAAGATCATATTTCCGTAAGGAAGTTAATTTAGTGCTCATAAAAGGCACCATAATGACAGCCCTCAAGACATAAGTCTCTGTTTATCCACAGAACAGGCTCAGCACTAATATAATGTGGTGTTTTACTTACAGGGGTCTATCTTATAGGCTGCAGCTACACTTAATGATTCTCCATGGGAGAGATCCATGCATAACAGGCTTTATTGGTCATATGTATGGCATCTAAAAAGAACTATGCAGCAGAGGACATCCAGTATTTCTTCAAGATCTAAATTCTGTATATTCAGGTAAACAGAAATAGCAAAAGCACCTGCAGTAGAACCACAGGATAACTCCCAATAATGCTGCAGCACAGGTACAGGCAGTGCAGGATTACCTTATGCTGTCCTATCTATGTGCCTCAACCGCACCTGCAGGGGCTAACCTTAGAAGTGATAAAGTAATTCAATCTCCATACCTTTAAGGCTTAGCCTCTCTGCTCAGACTGCTACTGCCCATGTAAAGATACAATGGTATCTGTCTTATAACAAATTATGTATACGTACAAGATATACAAAAGTAAAATGTGTTTACATAAAATATTACATTTTACATTGATATTTATATTCTAGCAAGCACAATTTTAAATATAAAGAATACACGTGTACAGTATGTGTATAGTACATTGACAAGATTTATGTAAACATTATACTGCAGGATAAATGTGCAGATGTTTCCAGTTGTATATAAAAAAGATTCTAGGATTAGCAGGCAAACAGTATCATCGCCATTTGACTTAGATGATAAAAGGTATAAAAATTTGAGTTAATAACACTCCACAATTATAGTGACACAGTGGATCTAGAGTCGAAGAAAGGCCCTCACGAATGAATAAATCTACTTCCTTCTAAGTCTGTGAGAAATTCAAACATTAAAGTGGGGTCATGCCACATATCTGGTTTGAGTATCTTATTTAGGGCTGCATTTTGCCCTCAGGTGTGTGTGCAAGGCTTCCATTAACTATTCAGTGAGACCCCCATACATGTATTCAAGGGAAGAATGTGACTCCTTAGGGCATTCGAAATCTGGCCCACCATTTGCATGCACAAATAACTGCACACCAGTCCAAATGTGCCCAGGCAAATGGCAATGGTGAATGCAAACTCAGTTGCTCTAGGTCTAGCTACCCATTTTGTGAGCACAGAGTAGAATGCACAAAACTCAGGCTCAAATTCAGATGCTATTCTGAAAAATTTGGCCCATAGTCTATATCAGGGGTAGGCAACCTATGGCACGCATGCCAAAGGCAGCACACAAGCTGATTTTCAGTGGCACTCACACTTCCCAGGTCCTGGCCACCAGTCCGGGGGGCTTTGCATTTAAATTTAATTTTAAATGATGCTTCTTAAACATTTAAAAAACTTTATTTACTTTATATACAATAGTTTAGTTATATAGTATAGACTTGTAGAAAGAGACCTTGTAAAAACATTAAAATGTATTACTGGCACACAAAACCTTAAATTAGAGTGAATAAATGAAGGCTTGGTGCACTACTTCTGAAAGGTTGCCCACCCCTGCTCTATGTATTCTTTAAGCCCAGTTATCCTGTTCAGCTAATCTCCTGAACTAAGAACTGTATAAATTCATAGGTCCAACAATGGCTATTAGCCAGGATGAGCAGGGATGCAAAACCATGCTCTGAAGGGTCCCTAGTCTCTGTTTCTCAGAAGCTGGGAATGGGCTACCAGGGATGGATCACTTGATGATTACCTGTTTTGTTCATTCCCTCTGAGGCACCTGGCATTGGCCACTGTCAGAAGACAGGATACTGGGCTAGATGGACCATTGGTTTGATCCAGTATGGCCATTCTTATGTTCTTAAGTATTAGACCATGTTTTTATTTGAGCTCATATATGCTAGGTATATTTTGTTTTAATATTCACTTTAATGGATTTTATAAAACAAGGAGGTATTTGGATTAAGGGCTTTTTTATGCTTACATAAAGACGCTGGTGCCTACTTCTAACATGCCAGCTATCTGGGGGCATGTAGCAGAAGATCCATGCAGCTGTGAGTCTTCCATCCAACCACCTCCTCCAACCTGCCTCTACCCGCCCCCCCTTCCCCTGGTGCATAGGAGATTTCTTTGGAACTGAGCCCCAAATTAAGAATCCTTCCCTCAGGTTATTTGCACAGTGGCAATCCCACTGGCAGGGGAGATTCCATGGCCAGAGTGGAGGGGTCAGGAGTTGTGTCTGAATGAATGTCGGTGAAGATGCATTTTTATTTTGTGGAAATTCCTTGCTCCTGAAAACCCATGTGATCTCAGAGAAGCCTGTGAGATGGGGGTTCCAGAAAACAGCTTTATTTTCCTTTTGTAACTAAATGCAATGACAACACATACATCCTCTTCCCCAGAACAATCACTTCTTCCTGTAACTAAAACCCTTCTCAGCTCATTTGGCAGCCCTCAAATTAGCCAGAAAGATGCATAAATACTGTCTCAAGTATTAACAAGCCAATGCTGCAAGCCAAAGCTCTGTGATTTGAGAGGGTTCCTAATTTTCATGTTTGCTTGTTTCTTTTTATACATAGTGAAAATGTAAGTGCTAAAAAGAGATTGATTTCCCTGCTATTATCCTCCTGCATGTCTCACTTAATGTCTACTTTGATAATTGTGCAGGTGTTCCTTAGAAAAGATAACTGCAGCAGTATTCCGTGCTCCACCCATTTCTCTTTCAGCAGCAGGGTATGTGGGATGGGAAAGATCCAAGCTTAGATGGGAAAGATCCAAATTGTGGTAGAATTTCGCTAAGCTAAAGATGAAGAAAGATGTTGCAATGGCACCAAGCCACTTGCTGTAATATTTCTTTTTGCTGTGGGTGCTTTTAGAAAACAATTCTCATTCAGTCACAGAATGTTATCTCCAGTAGCAAAGAAGATTATCTGTGAGTAATTGGGACAGGATTTTCAATGTTGGCCTAACTCTGCTTTCACTAATGTCAATGGAAACTTTACTAACGATTTCAGTAGCAGCAGAGTGAATCCAATGCTGAGCACTTTTGATAATCCCACTTTTAACTTCTTCAGCCCTGATCCTACAATTGAGCACATGCTGGTCTCCATATGGACACAGATGAAGGAATGCGGCATTGGTTTGTAAATGAAGATGCTTTCTGTAGATGTATTTACTCTGACTAAAAATAACTTTGAATAACAAATAGCTTTATTCAATGCAAGTAATCTTGAATTTTATAAATAGGAAAGGAAGACTATAACCTTAAAAGGAGGGACCTACTATTTGTTATCATTTGATTATCTTGATTAGTTTTTAGTATTTGTGGCTGGTAATATCCACCAAGTGATAGACAATTTCCGAAGATAAAATAGGTCACAGTCCTTTCCCTGAGGAAGCACAGTCTAAAATATAGACAAACAGACAACAGGTAGAAGAAAGATAACATATATAAAGAGTTCAATGTAGCAACTGCTCTTATGAGGCAATAGAATATTTTTATGAACACAATGGTTATATCTTGCCTTATTCTAATTTATGCTAAGGCCCTTTTACAGCACGGTAGCAGTGTGAAGAGGCCTTGAAGTGGGCACACATTTAATTTACACCCACTTTGCCAGCGGAGTGCAAAGGGTTTTAGTATTAATGAGAATCAGTCCTATAGATTATTTCCAAATACCCACCACCTCGCCATTATCAATTAGATGGTTTCTTGTTGGTATCATGGTAGAAGTGGTTCTTTAGGAGTGATTTGAATACAACTACATATAGCTATTTTAGAAAGCTTGACAAAGGCCCCGGAAGGGGGAAAATGTTGGATCTCTTTCTTTATTCTCTGTTAAGAAACAATACTGCAATTGTAACTAAAATTCAACGCTGTGCTCAGGATAAGTTTCCTTTTTTATATTATATATATATGGCTATGAGAATAGCTAATTGTTTTTTTTATTATGACAAGCTGAAGGACCTCAGGAGGATAATCTCTTTTTCCTCCAGACAATAGGTATGTGGAGAGCGGGAATTCAAACTTTTCCTCACCACCTTGTCACACTGCTGCATCCCTGGAGAATGTACACCCAGGTGAGAGAACAATTCAGTTGCCATAGTCCGTTCCATCCTTGCCTTCTCTGCTGAGAAGACCAATAAGGGGATCTACTTGGAATGGATCAAGCACTCCAGTTTATTACACATAGTTTACACAGAGATTTCATCTTTAAAGCTTGTCTAAAAATGATTTCCCCCACACACACCCCTCATGGAAAAGTTGCAATGCAAACAAACTTTTTCTTCAAAAATTTCCAGGTTTTATTGTTTATAAACCAAATGTTTTTGGTTTGCAGTTACTGAAAGCCAAAAAAAAGAAAAAAAAGGAGATAATTAAAATGGAAATTTTTCCATGAAAATTTCTGTTGAATCAAAAAGTTTATTTTCTATCTAAGGCAGAGGTTCTCAACCTGTGGTCAGTGGACCACCAGTGGTCTGCAAGCTCCATTCAGATGGTCCGCAGATAGTGCCCTCTAAGGTGTGCGCCAGGGTGGCTGCACACGAGAGAATGAAGGGCCATCAACCTAATTAGTGGAGCCACGCATAGCTATGACATAGTGCATAGCTTTAAAATATTTACTGCATCAAGATGCTTTTCTGGAATCATGGATTTCAAAATGGACTTCACTTTAAAATATGAAACTTCTTAGATAATTGGTAATGCAGATACTTTTAGAAAAATATTGGCAACTACTTATGGAAAGTCAGTTTTTGCAAACATTTCCTCCTAAATACTTTAAATACACATAGGACACGGCCTAATTACTTTCAGCATATCATAAACTCATTAGAAGGAAATGACTCTGAAGGAGCTGTCTACTGCCTTGAGTAAAGTAGAGCATTTTAAAAATACATAGGAATATATAAAATATTTAATCCTTTAGTACTGTTGCCTAAATGCTATTTTCAAGGTTTAAAAATTCTTCTAAAAAAAGAACCCAAAGAAAACACTGGGTTAGATTGCAATCTCATTTACACTAAATCAAGCATAACTCCATTTTAGGCAGTAGTTAGTAGAAACCTGGAGTAAGGGAGTTCAGAGGTCCAGGTCATCCCCTCTAGACCCATGTACTGAAGGGATCTTCTGTGAACTGGTCTTCTCCATTCTGCATGGTAAGTAGCTCAGCTGCTCCACATCAATGTATATTTTCCCACTGGAGGCATCTCTATGTTGTTCAGCCTCTGCACCGGGATAAGGAAGTGGAGAGTGTATTGCACACTGGGAAAAGTGGGCAGGCTGGAGGCATGGCTGGAGGCATAGCTGGGGAGAGATGCTGTAAATGCAGTGCTTGCAGAACCTGTGTAAGCAACATGGCTTCTAATCCTATCAATCGTGCTGGAACAAAGTGTATAGTGGGGGTGCTGGGAGCCATTGAACTAAACTTTAAATCCTGTATATGAAGGAAACCACTTCAAGCCAGGTGGTGCAGCAACATCCCCACTACCCCTACTTCCCGCACCTATGCATCCTATAGTTTTTTCTCAAGCTCAACTCAAGTCCAGTGGAAGTTGAACCTGAATAGGACCGCAAAATTGGGCCATAGAGGACGAGCATTAAAATCAGATGCACTGAGAATATGAATCTCCTAAAATAATGCAATCAAAAATATTTCTGGGCAAATGTTATGGACTTCCCTTCAGAATCTGCAATGATTATTACAAAAAAGAATTAGGGCTCTTTTGGTCTTGTGTTATCAGAGAGGGACTGTAGTTAGCCATCAGGGGTGGCTTTATGTTTTTTGCCACCCCAGGCACGGCAGTCAGGCAGCCTTCGGCAGCACATCTGTGGTGGTCCGCTGGTCACACGGATTCAGCGATGTTTCTGCGGGTGATCTACCGGTCCTGTGCCTTCGGTCGAATTGCCGCCGAAGCCATGGCACCGGCAGACCTCCTGCAGGCATGCTTCCCTCACAGCGACCAGCACGCCACCCCCTGTGGCTTGCCGCCCCAGGCACATGCTTGCTGCACAGATGCCTGGAGCCGCCCCTGATAGTCATACAAATAGCTGAATTTTTGCATCTCTTCTCACTGAAAATTAGAATTAATACTTACAGGTTAAATAGAATCTACTGTGGAGTGATAAGGCTTGGAAATATCTTCATGCTTCTTCTCCCAGAGATTGAAGAGATATATCAGTAGAGCTACTCCTACAGAGATAAAATAAGTTGGAATACCAGAGATGATCTCGAGCACTTTATCTTAGATTAAATAGCTGGCTAGTATCAAACAGTAGTCCAGTAGCACATCAATCAATGTTTAATTGCCAAGAGATACACTAGTGAATGTTTACTATGAACACTTATTGAACCACTGACACGTATTTAAAGAAACCTACTATTCCTAATCATGTACTACATTATCTATTTTGTTTTCCATAGATTACCCATAGATTATCATTTAGTGCTGCTATTCATTTAAACATGTCAGTGTTTTTACAGCTCAAAAAGGCTCTGTCTTAAGGAAAACCTGTAGCTATCCCTGGTCTATCTGCCTCGTGATCATCATGGACAGATGTTGTGCCAGCCTTGTTAGAAGTTCAAAAAATCTCTGCCTCAGCCTTGATCGTAAGGCACCTTTACCAAAGGCCTTTATCTCTTCTCTTATGTTGCTGAGAAGTTTTCTGATTATGGTTAGCAGAGATGGAAGCACTGGATAAAATGAAAGCAAGCCCCAACAGAAACTTTTTCAAAAGTTTAAAAATGTTGCTGCCTTTCCCCTTCCTAGTCCCAGCACTGGACCTGTAATGTGCCACAGTTCTTGCCCCTTGGTTTGGGCTGTAATGCTTCAAGGAAAGATAGTTTCATGCTATTTCATCTTTGCTGAAGCCACAAAGGAATGGAACAGAGCTTATTCTCATGAGATTCTCAGCTTGGTTTTCTACTTAGTTTGTTCGGCACACTTTCATTTTTGGAAAGGCAAGGAGAACAACATTTGTTCTGAGTAGTCTGGGCATCCTTTAATATAGTGTTATAATAGCTTTGCATGGGTCTCATGCAGATTCAGTGTTATTTGATTTGGGACCAGGTCCACACTTCAGAGTATTCAGCAGAATACAGCATCTTTGATTAAAACCAGGCTGCTTTGCTTACTTGCAGTTGCTGCCACTGCCTCCTGGATGAGTGTGTTCGCCTTGAGTCCTGCAGCTTTCATTGCAAACCTGGTGGATACACGTAGGCTATGGCTACACTAGAGAGCTTACAGCAGCAGCATAGCTGCACCACTACAAGATCTCTAGTGAAGCCACTCTAAACTAACAGGAGAGAGCTCTCCCATCAGCTTAATTAATCCACCCCCAATGAGGAGTGGTATCTATGTTGGCAGGAGAAGCTCTCCTGCTAACATAGTGAAGTCCATATTGGTGGTTAGGTCGGTGTAACTTAAGTTTCTCAGGGTTGTGGCCCTGAGCGACATAAATTATACTGATGCAAGTAAGTAATCTCTCTCCTCTCCTCTACTTGCAGGGAGATGATAGGCCCTAGCCATCTGTTTTGATCATAACGTCCTCACATTTGACGTCTTCAGCATTGGTTACCACTGTGATTAAAGCCCAAGCCTCCAGATTTATTTTCGAAAAGGAATTATTGTCCCTCAGGGAAAAGTCCTACAAAACTGAATGGGGAAAAACATCAGTAAGGTTCTACAAAAATTGCATAGTGTTCTATAAATATGACTCTGCAAACCCTTAGAATGATAACCTTTCTACAGGACTTTTAAGCCTTTGTACAGAATTCTGCAGAAGGGATATATTTCTCAACTAGACTATGTAGAAATGGCCAAATAACCTATTTTCTATTAAAATTGATAGGATTTTTCTTTAATTGGAGGGTTGGCTACAATACAGCATAGTAAGGACCTGCTCCTGTTCCCCTTGAAGTTCATGGCAAACATCTGAATCCCTTCAATGGGAGCTAGATCGGGCCCTTACATAGCTACTTCTCTGAGCTGGTGGAAAGAGCCCTTTTTTATGTGCTGCTTCACAGAGTGCGGTCCCTGTAGAGAAAAATATGAGCCGTTTATCCTTCATCTGATGCTCCATCTAATGTTATCTAATGCAGTAGCCGAGTAACTCATTAACCTTATAAGTGGCAGATTGTTCAGTGAAAAAAATATCTCCGGTTGCATGCAAGATTTGGTTTTCTGCAGAATGTAAAGATTTTCCCTGTCTAACTTGAGTTTTCTTTGTCAGATTCTACAGACCCAAGTTCCACAGAGCAGTTTTCCATGTATAAAATACAACATGTAATAAGGGTTTAATTCAGCTTGATCTTATTTTTAAGCAAAGAAAAAGAAAAGATAATGTCCCCATTGTCTGTATGAGAACTAGAAAGGTTTCACTTCCCCATAATAACACAGGACTGGAGTGAGCCAAAGGTTCCATTGATTATGCACAATGGAACTGTTCTTATAGTACTTTTCATGGCAGCTAAGTCAGTCAGCTATTAATCAGTGTGATGAAAGGGCCAAAGATGGGAAATGGAGAACCTGCAATATCATGAATAAAACCCTTCACTGTTAGGAAACTAAGATCATGGAGTCATAATCAGTGAGGGACAGGCTGGGCTGTCAAGAGCAAAAATATTTAAATCCTAATGACAGGCAAGATATAAGCTGTGTGAGTTCATGTTTCAAGCACCTGTCAAGGAAGAACTGTTTTGTTTTATGAAAGGAATGATTTGAGTGAGTGGGGGAGGCGGGGAGGCAACATTTTAACTATTAATTATCAGGCATCTATACAAACTCCTTTGTTTAAAAAATGAGGCCTGTTTTGATATATGGCATCTGAGTGACTGTCTTCCTACAGCTTGCATCAGATTCATCTGTGGTCACGTGTTCTTTTTGAGAGTAACCTCTGTCCTTTACACTCCCTACAACCCCCTGCCTGTGATTAACTCTGACTAAAAACACAAATACAAGTTCTGCCACTTTAGTTGACAGGTGTGTGTTAATCTGGGGGATTCAGTGTACTCAGATAGTATCCAGCTAGAAAAGCAATACTAGTTAAAACTCCTTTAACACTTTTATGTAAATCCAGACCTGCTCCACTGAAGTTAATGGAGTTACTCTGGATTTACACCAGTGTAACTGATATCAGCATTTGCCCCCAGGTTTCTATTCTTTACCTAGGGCTGTACTACTGTTACCGTTGTTCTTGCTCTTCATCTTTCATTCATTGAACCAAATGCATGAGCTCTTTCCTTTTTGACAGTATCTTCAAACACTGTCAGTAGTGCTTTTCTGAACACAGAGGTTTCAGATGAGATAGACTCTGCTTCTTTGCCCTGTAAAATTTTTCACTGCCCTTTACTTAGAAGAGTGGAAAAGGTAGCTGTGGAGGTGGACAGTGAGTGTCATTGCTTTCCTCTAAATGTCAAGCTTTCAGTAAGAAACTCTTGCCAGATAATTATTTCAAGAACATCTAAAACAAATTCTTTGTAGGTCAAGTAACCCAGGAGATATTAATCATTTTTTTTAAATGCATAGGACCATGTTTTTCAAAAATGACCTCCTAATCTGCATCTGCAATTTTATCCCATGTAAAAACCTGAGCTTGTGTATGCAAACTGAGCATATCAGTGTGTATATTTAGAGCCCAGGTGGAAGTGCTTTTGAAAACTTGGCCCATCCAGCATTTGTTCATGGTTTTTGGTGCAATTTGAGTATATCTTTATTTTCACCATGTGCTGTGCCAAACAAACTGATGTTTAATAGTAATAAATGACCATGCAGTACCGCTGAGTAGACACAGGCAACAGGAAGTTCTTTATTTTTGAGATAGATTGTGCTCTGCAGTCCTGATCACTTTAGTTATGTAGCCAAGAATGGACAATCCAGAATGGAGCAAAATAAAAGCCAGAACAACATCTTTTAAAATGAATATCCTCAACAACACTTCCCTGACTATGAACAGGATCCTAGAGTTGTAAATCCAACAAAGAGATATGTTGTGTACCTCTCCCAGTTACTTTTATGGAAGAAAAACTGTGTTCACCATGCAAACTATCATTATTTATCATGATTATTATGGAATTTCCCAGGGGCTAACTGAGAACAGGGTCTCGTTGTGCTAGGCACTGTGGAAACATAGAATGAAAGAAAGTCCCTGCCCCTAAGAGTGTACTGTCTAAATAGGCATGGCAGACAAGGGAAAGGGATATAACATACCAGAAAAGTGAACACGGAGGGAGAATGCAGTGATTCTCAAACTTCATTGCACTGCAAGCCCCTTCTGGCAACAAAAATTACTACATGACCCCAGGAGGGAGGACCAAAGACTGAGCCTGCTCGGGCCCTGCTGCCCCAGGTGGGTGGAAGGGGGGACCCAAAGCCTGAGCCCCATCACCCCAGACGAGGGGGCCTATAACCTGAGCTCTGCTGCCCAGGTCTGAAGCCAAAGCCTGAGCCCTGCCACCCAGGACTGAAGCCCTCAGACTTTGGCTTTGGTCCTGGTCGGTAGGACTTGGGCTTCGGCTCCAGCAAGTCTAATGCCGGTAAAATATTAATAATGGTTTCAGAAGATCCACAAGGCAGGTGGCTTGGGTTGGGGATCTTTATCTCTAATTCCACCTGAATAGAGCTGTAGTGAATCAATGTAACATTTCTTGGAGAAGGAGCTTGAGGAAGGATAATAAATGATGATGGAGAGCTATTAGATTCTGGGAGTTATTTAAAATAAAAATATAAATAACATTTATAAATGCATAAAAGTCTAGTTTTGTCCTACTCCGTGCTTCAGGATAAAGACAAAGAGGATGGAATTCTTTCTGATGCCAGATGCTCCAAGAACTAGTGTTAAGGAAACTAAATCTCCTTAGGGTGTGTGAAGATGGCAAACTGGGTCGGTTTTAATATGGGTCTGAAAATGTCAAATGCTTAGAAGTATTCCTTTCTAACCTTCTAACAAGGATTACTGCTGGAGTGGAGGCACAATCATTTTGAAGCTCAGAGACAGAATAGCTGTTTTGATTCTTTCTACTAACTAAATTTACCCCCAGCATAAGCAAGTGCAATGAAGTAAATGGAGCTGTGCTCATTTACACTAGCAGTGAATGCAACCCCTGGATCTCAAGGACATATCAAAAGGCACCTTCTTGCAAGATTTGATTGACAGAAAGATCAAAAGAGATTGAACAATCACATACACACACATAGAGTCCCTAGTTAGCAATACACACAAAACATATAGGGGGCAGGAGGAGAAGGAAGGGAGGCTATAAAGGGGGAAAAGTGATAGCATCCATTACAAGCAACATCAGTGTCAGTGACACGCACTGGTACAATGGATATGTAGGTAAATAGGCAGGGCCCTGTGTATAATAAAAGGATAACTATCCTTTTGGAATTTTCTATACAATTGTGCTCCAGAATTTAGGCTTTCATTTTAATAAAGGAAAGGCTAGACTCAGTCACTCTTACTCATGCTGAGTAGCATCTTATCCTTCAAGTTGTCCTGTTGAAATCAATTAAACTAATGATGGAGTTAGGTGCTATTCTTTGTGGGTATAGAGGACAAATCTGAGTCTAGCTCTTTAGTCCTTATGGTAGTGAATTAAATCTTCAGACTGTACACCAAGTGTAAAACTGATTTCTCTGTGGATTTACAGACAGCTTGCAATAAAAGCTCCGAGAAGTGTGGATTGTCCCTTCCATCTCAACATGGCATTAAATCTGAACCTAAATACTAAGTGCCAACATTGCTAACTATTTCACTGGTGATCACTGTAGCAGAAATACCAAGCTAATGTACTTCTTTGTGATTGTTGGATGCAGTGGCAAATATTAGGATGGGGGATAGTGTGGTAACGGACTCAGAGATGTAATGAGACAGATACTTGATGTCAGTGTTCACTGGGTGAGAATGAGGAATTCAGTTCCTCTTCCCAGGGCTACTAAAATGGTGGTTTATGTGCTCAAGGCTGAACCTAAAGCCTCCAGCCAAGAGAGAATAGGACTCTATAAAGTGAGACTCCCAGAGGGAAGAATGTGTTAGAATAAGGAACAGCTGAGAGAGATGGGCTGATTGAAAATAGGATGGCGAGTCATAGAGAAGCAGAGTGTGTGTGTATGAGAGTTTTAATTAAGGTGTCAGAAGCCATGTGGCAGCAAATAACCTTGACATGTATGTTTCATTTAAAGAAATCACACCTGCCATCAGAGAAAACAATACAGAACATCTATAGAATGAAATGTATGTTAACCATTTACATGTTGTTCGTTACTTAGGTCTTGTCTACACTAGAAAGTTGTACCACTTTAACTATACTGATTAGAGTGGTATCCCTAGTGTGGACACAGGTATGTCAGTGTACTTGTTTTTTAGACTGGCATACCTGTTCTGATATTGGAAAGGAAATAACTTTACTAGTATAAATCATTTTATACCAGAACAATAGCTTTTACCAGCATAGCTATTTCAGTAAAAAAAAAATCATCCCCCCAACCAATATAGTTATATCAGTACAACTTTCAAGTGTATACAGATGTGGGTTGCAAAAGAAACTTAGCTAAGAACACAGCTTCATCCTCAAATGTCACTCCTCTTTGTGCATATATTTTCCATATGCAATTCTTTCCTAAAACAGGGCCATGCAATCTGGTGACAAGCAGGGAACAGACAAGGATGTGATAAGTCATAAATTCTTACTTCATTCAGACACATATCCAAACACAAAAATATTTGCATTCAGCCCACACTAAGCGAAGAACGAACACACACACACAGACAGACATACATGCATACATATGGAACTGACACATTGTCTTTTACTGGTGCAACACTAATATTAAACCAGATCTCTGCAGGAAGTTATTGCATTTGAAAGATGAAAATAATATAAACAAGAAGGGACAGGGATAATTGAGAATGAGGACTGTGACTGGAGATAGAGAAGCTGGCAGGCAATGGTGGCCACAGGCCACTGTACAGGCCTCTCTGTCCCTGTAGCCAGTCATCTGGCCATACCTTCTGGTCACTTATGGACTGCAAGTGCTTCTTCTTGCCTTTTGTCCCCAAGTTCCCTTAAGGAAGGCCAGCAGGTGCTTTTCCACATCCCAAGGCCGAGATCACACTTGGGGAACCATGGATGGTTCTCATCACCCCTTACTCTCTAATGTCTATACAACCCACAGAAGCAAGCCGTCCATCCCAGGTCAGCAAACTTGAGCTAATGCTCTAAAAATAGCTGTGTAGACAGCAGTTTGAAGTGTGGCTCACAGTGGAGCTTAGGCTGTGAAGCCCAGCCCACTCTCTCGGTTTCAGAGCCCAAGTTTCCATACTGAGCTGCAACTTCGAAGTGCTATCTATACAGCTATTCTTAGTGAGCTAGCACCAGCTCCACTAGCCCAAGTCTGTCCATGCAGCTGGGATTCTCACTCCTGAGGGCTGTGTAGACATACCCTAAAAGCCATGGGGAGCTGTGTGTCCAGCTTCCTGATTTCTTTAGACAGGGGTTTCTTCCCGGCCCTCAGATGTTTCTAGGCTGGGCACAGATATTTTTTATCATTCCACCCCTTCTGGCTCTGGTCCTGGCTCTTCTGTTTGAAGCAACAGCACCCTGTTTTCAGTCTTCAGAAGCAGGTGCTGCCTCCCACTTGCTGACAATGCAGTAAGCGTAACCACAGAAGGACAAAACTAGATAGGAGGAGTGGGCAGGTGGTGGTGGTCCAAAACCAGCTAAAATTAATTGACTTCTCTTTACGCAACCAAGATTAGTCCATAACTCAGTGTAACCTTCACATTGTTGGAAAAGGAGGTGTTAGAATGAATTCTATCAACTACCTTTCTAAGGAGATTTCAAATGAATAAGGGCCCAATTCTTGCCATCCATTTTTATTATCTTATTCATTTAAATCAATAGAGCTACTCATAGAGTAAGGCACTGCTCAACAAGAGTAATAGTGGCAGATTGACCCTAACAAGATAGTTTATGAATAAAAGCATAATACCAAAGACAAGTGTATTTTACATTGACCAGATGTGAATGAGCATATGGAACATTTTATTCTGCTCCATTAGTGTAGAAATAAGATGTTTAATTTTCATTTTTATCTAATCACCTCATATCTAACTGTTTCCTTCTACATGCCACTGTTTCCTTGCTTTTTAGACCTGCACAGAGGGACTGATTTGCTCATGTCCATAGGGAAGGTCTAGAAATCACAATGGTTGACCTACTATTGGCTGCTGGTGCCTTATCTACAATACTGCTCCTTTCCTTGCTTTTTTGGTAGCAATACTGGAAATGTTTAGGTTGAGGGGAATGAATAGTGTAGACAACACCATAATATTGGCCTCACTCACACAATATTACTTATTCTCTGCAAAATCCTCTTCATCCATGTGCAAAACAGCCCTTCTGACTAGACTCTTTGTTAACCAGAGATTTGGACTCTTCCTTTTTGTCCTATCTATGAATCAGAGTGGGGAAGGGGAGTTAGAGAATGTCCAGAGCACAGAAAGATGATCTCTGTCAGCTGTGATGCTGCCTTTCCCTCAGACAATACCTGCTTTGGGAAGACAGGATGCAGAGAGGGCTGGGAACAGAATAGGCATTGTTTGTGAAAGTAGTTCATTGGAACATTGTGACAGAAGGAGAAATGCTTACAAAGCAGATAGAGATCTCTCCTCCAGGTAATGTGGCTACATTCCAGAGTTTCAGCTAGCACTTACAAGGCTCAGAACAAGACATACAGTAGAGGCAACCCCCTAATAGACAGGAAAAGGGTCAGAGGAAGCAATAGGTTTTGATGACACTAGAAAGCACATATGTAAAACGGACATGTAATGGTATGCTCTGAGTGTATTGCAGTGACTGAAGATTATATTGTGAGACTAAGTGTCAGAAGGTGGCAATCTTTTTAATTATTACTTATTATTATTATTGATTAAAATCCTATAAAATGGAGGGGAGGGAGGGGAGAAACTTAAGGATTTTAGATACTTGGAACAAAATTCTGCTTTGACTGCCCTGTGCAACTTTATTGATTGTAAGAGGGTTGCTTGAGGCAGAGGTCAGGTCAGTTTGGCACTTAGACATTTAAAACATGCATACAAAGGGTCAAGTTCTGCTCTCAGTTACACCATTGACCTCAAGAGTGTGCACAAGGGTGGGAAAAGCAGAGGCACCCCTCCCCCCAATAATTGGCAGGCGCACAGAACTGCTCTGGCCTTGGGGAGGGGAGAATGAACTCCTGTGGCCCCAGGGCCACTGGAGGAGAGCAACCTCCTCCAGCTGCAGGGCCATGGGGGTGGGGATGGGGGTGACGGGTTCAGTCACAGAGACCCCTTTGGGACTGTCACCTGTTGTGCTGAAATTACCCCGAGCCCGTTTTCTCTGCCAGCTTGGGACTTCCAGAACCCTGCCTTGTTTAGCCAGACACACTAGCCTGCTGCAACACAGACTCAGATTCTGGGCAATGCCCCCAAAGCTGCAGACTTTAACCAAAAACAGCTCAGCAGGTTACCTCCCCAGCGCCCAGACACTCAGTTCGCAATGGGATCCAAACCCCAAATAAATCTGTTTTACTCTATATAAAGCTTATAACAGGGTAAATTCATAAATTGTCCACTCTCTATACCACTGATAGGGAAAGATGCACAGCTGTTTGCTCCCCCACTTACCCTGGGTTTATTAATAAACAAAAGTGATTTTGTTAAGTATAAAAAGTAGAATTTAAGTGGTTTCAAGTAATAACAGACAGAACAAAGTAAGTCACCAAGCAAAAGCATGCAAGTCTAAGCCTAATACATTAAGAAACTGATTAGAGGTAATATCTTACCCTCAGAGATGTTCCAATAAGCTTCTTTCACAGACTAGACTCCGTCCTAGTCTGGGCCCAGTCATTTCCCTGGTACAGTCCTGGTTAGTTCCAGCAGACATCTTAGGTGGTAAGCAGGGGTTTTCTCATGATTGGTAGACCCCTTTGTCCTGTTTCATTCCCTTTTATAGCTTTGGCACAGGCAGGAATCTTTTGTCTGTGCTTGGCCCCCACCTCTCCCTCTAAATGGAAAAGTACAAGATTTAAGATGGATTTCAGTATCAGGTGACATGGTCATGTGTCCATGAGACCTCATTCTTCATTACACATGGGATGGCCCACACATATGCAGGAAGGCTTTTTACAACCAAGTGTCTTAGTCAGGGTGTGCCATCAAGATTCTAAATCACCATTAATGGCCCATACTTTGTATAATTACAATAGGACCTCAGAGTAATACTTCATATTTTTAGCTTCAGATACAAGAATGATACATGCATACGAATAGGAGGAATATATTCAGTAGGTTATAATCTTTGTTATGATACCTTACAAGAGACCTCTTGCATAAAGCATATTCCAGTTACATCATATTCACACTCATAAGCCTATTTCTATAAAACATATGGAATGCAACATCGCAGGGGGGGCGCAGAACATGCCCCTCCAAAAGCATCACATTTTTGTTCCTGTGCACACCCCTGATTGACTTTGACATTGCTGCACTGGTAATATGAGAAGAGAGTTTGTCCTGTTTATGGTAGAAAAATCTATTCCTGTAATAACCTTTGTTGATGTGTCTTCCTCACTCATGCACACAATCCTGTTGACTTCAGTTTTTATCAGGCATGTGTGCACACTTCTAAATGAATAAAATGGACTATTCATATTGTTAAAGAGTGCTGGTTCGGTTCCTAAGGTTTGGTTCCCTGATTCAGCAAACCATCTCTGTTCAACACAGCAGTTCACACATGCTTCATATTAAGCACATTTAAGCCCCATTAAGCATGTGCTCACATCCCATTGACTATAAAGTTAAATGCATGCATTACTGCTGTGCTGAACAGAGATGGACTTAAGCACATGCATAAGTGCTTTGCTGAACTGGGACCTAACCAATTATAACTTGCTTCAAAATAGCAGGAAATCCCGCTTAACTAGATAGCAGGGACACTATACTGTTTATGAAAATGCCAACAATAAAAGCACTTTATTATATACACATGGGTAGCTGTCCCCAGTATCCTTCCCTGAACCTCAAACATTGAAAGTCCTTCCCCACCCTCCTTTGAGATAAGTTTAAAAATGAACAGATGCTGCTCAGTAACATGCCAGATGAGTCTGTCTCATAGCATTTCCTGCCATGCATAAAATTTAATTAAAGTGTATTTGTCTGTAGTTTCCTAGGGTGTAGACATTTGTACGCATGGTAGATACAGTCTATTAACATTTATATTATATCATCCTATTTTGACTCATTTATATAAGATAAGCAAATAAAATATTGCTAGCTCTCTTTTTTATTTCTCCTCTCTTTCTTCCTTCACTCCACATTTTTTTATTTTCTTTTCCATCTCCTTCTGTCTTTATTTCATGTTGGGTTTACCTTCATTTAAATCTCATTTTCTCCCCTCTCTAAATAGTGTTGCTGTCTCCATATATCTCCATTCTCTCTTTATATGCATTTCTTACTCCCTCTTCTCTCTTTACATACATTACCACTTTATTTCTCTTTCCACCCATCATACCTGGGTGATGCAATAGATCAGACTAGATGATCATAATGATCTCTCTGGCCTTAGACTCTATAAATCCCCCATCACTCTTTGTTCCTTTCCCACTCTTTTCTGCTTCCATCTCCCATATGGGTCTATGTGCCTGCTTATTTCTCCTTTGCTTTCCTATTTTTTCTCCCCTGCTCTTCCTTGCATATCTTTTGTGCCTCTCAGTCACTTTGAGTCACCTTGCTCTCCACTGTGTGTACTTGTCTCCTACTGAGACCAAGAATGGGATTTTCAGAAGTGCTTAGGGGTGGTAGGAGCACAAGACCCTTTGAAAGTCAATGGGACTAGTGATCTTATCTCCCTCAAGTACTTCTGAAATCCCACCCCAAGTCTTTACTCCCTTAGATCTAGTTCTGTTTTGTTCATCCTCACCACAGTGCTCAGAGCATATGAAAACTCTTACTTTCCTGGTCAGGGCCTGAATAAAGGTTACATTTTGCCAACAATAAGTCCCAGCTCCGACTGCTTAGCTAGGTGGGACTTGACTTTCAGTCATGCTAGTCAGCTACCTATGCAGCAGGAATAAAGGTGTATGGAGGTGCTGCCAAGCAGCTACCAAACATTGTCACTACTTAGGTCTTCACAAGGACTGTTGGATCAACCCACTCTTGATGAGTGCAGCCTGATGGGCTAAGATCATAGACCTGAGTACACACTCATTATATCCTAGCAGGATGCTAGACTAAGAGCTGCCATTCAGCTATAGAAGACAAAAAAAAACATCTGTCTTACAGTAGTGAACCCACAGTGCTGGAGGATGGGGGTGGGTTTGAGGTATAATTATAACTTTTCTGTGCCAAAGAGGAGAATGTGGTGTAAGAACCTGAATATAATATAATTCTCTGAGGGGGATCTACCCAGCTCGAAGGCAGTCAGAGTTAGACTCATGGAATATCAGGGCTGGAAGGGACCTCACTCAGGAGGTCATCTAGTCCAACCCCCGGCTTGAAGCAGGACCAATCCCCAACTAAATTCTAAGTTCTGCCAGCACAGTGCCACTTTCTGTTTAGGAGCCCCAGTGACAGAAACTGTAGCAATGAGCTGTTTAATCAGTACACCCCAGGCTACCTGTGATGGGGTATCTACCCCCACACAAGCCCTGAACTGGTGAAATAGGAATTAATCTTATAGGCTGCACCTGGAGGAGAGCCAGGGCCTGATAAGGCCTAAAGGCTGATTAAGCCCAGCTGGGGAAGGAGCAGGGATAGGCTTATAAAGAGAGGAAGGAGGGGGTGGCAGGAGAAAGGAGCTAAAGGTAGAAGTGCTTCACTCACTCCTCAGAGGGAATGGGTATTAGTTAGGTCTGAGGTGGTGTTCTAGAAGGGAAGTAGGTCGTGGGATCCTGCCTTAGTCTACAGATGCTAGCAAGCAGCTGAGAGGGGAGAAGGTGTTATGGGGAGTGGAGGAAGTTCCAGAACATAGAGAAGAGAGGTAGGAAAGAGCCCAGGGAAACATCAACAAGGTCAGATCTTGAGCAGACTGTGGCTGATGGGCATAAGGTCTTTATGCTAGAACCTAGAGTCCTGGATGGGCCTGGGTTCCCTTACAGGTCACCAGGAAAGTGGCACAGAGTTGGAAGTGGATCAGGAGACTTCAGATACAGTGTGTCCAGTGGGCTTTGGTTATCCTAGAAAGGGAGGGCTGAGTCTACAGAGATAATAGGGTGAGCAGCCCAAGGAAAGGATGCGAGGAGAATGCTAATTCACAGATGTAACCACAAGGAGGCATCCTAGGGGTGAGTAAACTATTACAATACCCTAGGCTGGGCTGGGGGTCACCGTTCCTGGCCACTGCACTAGTATTCCCCCTCTGTAGTGCAGCAAGGTCACCCACTCTAGGTTTCCAGCTCCCCTGCCATTGCCTCGCTTGGGTGGAGATGTCTGTGTCTCCCTTCTGAGTAGAGTGGTTCCAGGCTGAACAGTTCCCTGCCTATACTGTAATCTTACCAGTGAATGACAGACTACCTAAGCAGGCCTGCTCCACTTCTCTCCTCTGAGCTGGTACATAGCATAATTATCACACAGCCCTTTCTAAACAACATGTTTATTCTGAAAGCATTATGGAGAAAATGTATTAAAACAATACAAGAACCTTCATGGACACTCAAGGCTTAGCAGGAACACTCCTCCCTCCTACTCCAGCAATGGCTCTAGTCAGTGATTAGTCCTTCAAACGCCACACATGGGGGGTTTCTGTTGTCATCAGTTCATAATTGCTTTCACTCAGAACTAGCTCCTAAGTCTCATGGGGCCACAGTGGGCCAAAGACCTTCCAACCCTTTCCTAAGAAAGGGGGGTGGGGTGGAGGAGGCTTAGATCAGGAGTTCTGTATGCTTCCTGGATCAGAAAGAAGGCCCTGAGTCAGTTTTAACTGAGGCTATTTAACCGAAAATCCTTTCTGACACACACTCTGATCTTAGTTCCTGAGGGCTGTGGTCCCCTTCCCTCATTTAAATTCATACATTCCCTCAATAGTACTTAGACACTTGCACTTTTAATACAATGGATTCTTAAAATACTTAATTCTGTAAGGTTTGTCAAGGTTATGGTCATAGCTGTCACACTGGTCACTTACAGACTCCTTGGCATAGTAAGTATACAGTAACACCTTGTTTAACATCTTAGTTATGTTCCTGAAAAATGCGACTTTAAGCAAAACGATGTTAAGTGAATCCAATTTCCCCATAAGAATGAATGTAAATACAGGGAGTTAGGTTCTAGGGAATTTTTTTTACCAGACAAAAGACTACACACACATACAGAATATAAGTTTTAAACATACAATTTAATACTGGTACAAGATGATTGTGAAGCTTGGTTGAGGTGGAGGAGTCAAAGGGTGGGATATTTCCCTTACTGCTAAACGATGAACTAGCAATTGGCTGAGAGCTCAAAGGTTAACTCTCTCACTCTACAAGGCAGCAGGAATGGAGGGAGATATGTGCATTTTCCCCTTTAAGTACACTGCCTTGTTAATTAGATTAGCTTGCTGAGACCGCAGCTGCTGCAAGATCCCTCCGTCTTGAGCCTTGGTGTGTCCCCTTTGCTCTATGGAACATGGGGTAAGCGGGGTGCAGGGGAAGGGGGACACCCTGACATTAGCCCCCCTCTTTCTTCTCTCCCTGCACAGCAAGCAGGAGTCTTGGGGAGCAGTTCCAAGGCAGAGGGCAGGACATAGCAGTGCAGGGTAGGGACAACTGCAATTGCTAGCCTGCTGGGCAGCTGCACGGGGAACTTAGGGGGACTGCCGGTCTACCATGGTTCCAAGCCCCCACCAGCTAGCTGAAAGGAGCTGCTCTTCCTGCAAGCAGTAGACAAAGCAAGCAGCTGCCAAAGATGTTAGAAGGGAGCATTACACAACTTTAAACAAGGATGTTCCTTAATTGATCAGCAATGAAATAACATTAACTGGAACAACTTTAAGTGAGGAGTTACTGTATTGGTGCCCACTTTCTGCTGCTGCAATGTCCCTTTCTGATGGACTTTGTGCCACTGGGAGGAGAAGCCCAAGTAGGTGTGGAAATGAATCTGTGGACTCTGTAGGTTGTATGTCTTATTCTGTTGCAGTCCTGTGGCTGACATTCTGATCACTTCACAATGAAAGAATTCTGGCCTGAAATTTTTTATGCTTATGCCGTTCTCAAATGAAATATTTGGAAAGTTTTCAGAAAATGTAGCAAGCTGATTTTTGAGGTCTGGGTGAAAAAGTTTACATTTAAAAATAAAATGGAACTCACCTTTATTGTCCACTCATAATTCAGAATTCTCTGAAATAGAACCAGTGACTTTAGTTTTGCAAAACCAAAACCTGGCTTGTCCAGTGACACAACTTCCCTCTGGGCATTGGAGCAGTATGTTTATGTAGTGTTTTGCCTGTTCTTATAGGACCAAGTTGTGTTCCCTTGGGAATTTGTAGAAGTCCTGCCATTAATTTCAATGGGAACAGGGGGGCCTTACATTACAAACTTTGATTTAGGGATTGTATCTTCCTCTTTATTTTTTTACAGTGCTAAGCATTGTATCACTACTAAGTAGTAACAACAATTGTATCCAAATATGCACTAGACTGTTGGCTTGGGTACATGGACACTGGCTGCAAAGCACTCCTGATTTCAACATTTACATGGAAATCTCCCTCCATCTTGTATGTCTTTGGTTCACAACAATGTACTGAATCATTCTTTGTAGTTTACCTCATAGGTGGTGGGTGTTTTTCCTTGACAAGTGAACTTTCGATCCTGGAGAAATAATGTGATAATTCTAGTCTTTTCACTGAGAGGTGAAAGTCTTGTGCCTAGTGATTCATAGGGTATGTTTACAGATGTCCCAAGACTTCAACCTATAATCTTCTAAATATTTTGCAAGTGTGTGGGGGGAAATCAGAGGAAAAGAGGAACCAGCGCTTAACATGTTTGTTTTAAAAATGTTTCCTTAGATAGTGTTTGCCACTGGAATGTTAGTTTATAAACAAATAATGTTACTTTCTTCTTCACCTTTAATCACAGGGCTCAAGATCCATTCAGATCCATCCAGGCTATTAAAACATTCATTGTGGGGGAGAAATGAAAACCTTCACCATGGGACTGAAACCTCTGAGTAAATGTTAGGTTAGAGGGAATGCTGCATGACATGCTTGGCTGAGGCAAATGTATCCAGAAGACACCAGTACAGAGATTTCATTTTCCCCATCAAGACTTAATAGACAGTTGTGGGGAGGGGAGGAATGCAAGTCCCTACATTATGAAAAAGTGCCACAAATCAGTTCTCTTTGTTTTATTCATATTGATGAGGCCCCAGTGTAGTGATCTGGGCTTTCTACAAGGAGATTCTAAATGGTACAGTTCTGTAGCTCAAAAGACCACGCTTCCCTGCCCCCACACCTTGGCATAATAAATGAGATGTTCATATTTGATATCCCAATTCCCAGCAACATTATATCCCATCACAGCATCCGGAGTCATCAGCCCCTCAATCAAGACACCTGCTCATCCCTTTGTCATTCATCCCTCCCCCCTAGGGAATGCCTGGGAAAACAGGTGAGATTTTCTGCATGGCCTCCTAGTAAAACCAAAAGCTGAACCAGCCTTTCCAGAATTGTAGTGGCAAGTGTTAATGCATCAAATGACTTTTTTGGAGTTGGGTGACAAGGGGTGGGATTCATATCATTCATTCATGATAGTTTGGGAGTGGGTCCATAAAGTCAATGAGGGTAGGGCTTGTGTGGGAAAGAAGTAATGTGAGTGGATTTAAAAGGCCTAGTCTTGTAGATAAGGCACTATTAAGTTTTAGATGAAAACTTTTCTACTGCAATTCATCCTTTAAATCAACCCTGCTACAATGCAATACTTGACGACAAACCACAAATTGAAGATGTTTGCTTCTCCTACTAAAATGTATCCCCTCAAAGAACAGTGGGCTTTCTACACACTGGACTATAGTGTGTGTTACAACTAACCTCCTGGTAACACCATTGATTCCCAAATTGTCTTTACATAGAACATCTCAGTGACCTATTTCCACTAAACCTCAAATCTTCCTCCCCCACCCCAAGTCCAAGCTCCCTAACACTGATGCAAAATAGGGATAGTTCCTCTGAAGTCACCAGTAAAACCAGTGTGCATGAAATCAGTATCAGGCCTCATTCCCTCTCTGCTCCAAGTTTTGATCGTGTCTCTCCTATTTCTCCAGCATCTGATGTAGGGCCTCCATTGCTCCCTTTCAGTCTCCCATCCTTTTCCCAGATCTCACTGGATTTGCTCCTTGACTGTAGACAACCTACCACTACTAATGATGGCCAAACTTCCATAGGTTCCAAAGTCCCAATAACCTTAGCTATATTGCTTTGGGATCAGGAAACTGGGCTGACTTTTGTGAGAAAAGACTTTCTAACAAGTTTTCCAGTACCTACTAATGGGGTCTTGTGGTAGTAAGAAATACATAACCCTTCTTGGGACATTTTGGTGCTTTTGATGAAAACTTATTTGATATCAAACTACAAAAAAGACTTATTTGCACAGATTTGGAGAGAATTTGCATTGACTCATAAATTATCCAAACAGGTTTTCCATGACAAGTCACTATTACCACCCTCACTTAACTTCATGAATTATGTTAACTTCAAAGCAGCTGCTTCATCATCAAACCACCATATGCACATAAAATATAGCTAGTTTTTTATTCATGTGTTCCTATTATTGCTACTCCCTTCCCGCTCCCTATTCCTCCTTAATATTTGTTAAACTTCTTGGTTGAGTTGTGCTGTAAATTAGACCCCATTCCAATAAGCTGACCGTGTGGATGGACCCTCGTGTCCACACTGAATTCCACGAAAGTCAATTAAGCTATGTATGGACACAAGGTATGTCCTTGCACAGCCACTTCCAGGATTGGAACTGTGGTTTGGAAGTTCCTGAGTGGCAGGGTGTGCCTGTAACCTATACTTTATTCCAAGGTGTGTCACTTGTTTTAGTCCCAAATTCACCAAATGCATTTTAGCTCCCCTGCAAGAATATTTTTGTGTCACCCTTACTTTGAGTTTGTCATGCATCTCATCTCACATTTGGGCGCTGGCAGGCTGAGAGCCATGTGCCGGGGACCATGATTTTGTACAGCCCTGGCATTTCTGCTCACTTTATTTTACTCCTAACTCCCTTTGTGACCTTGGGAAAGCCACTTCACTTAACTGCCTCAGAGTCCCAATCTGCAGAATGAGGATAATCTTACTTACCTCACAGAAGTGTTAGATGCTTCATGAGTTAAATTTTGTGGAACCTCTTTGAGGATGAAAACCACGGTGTATGCTAAGTATCAGAGGGGTAGCCGTGTTAGTCTGGATCTGTAAAAGCAGCGGAGAATGCATGCATCTGACAAAGTGGGTATTCACCCACGAAAGCTCATGCTCCAAAACGTCTGTTAGTCTATAGGGTGCCACAGGATTCTCTGCTGCTTTTACAGTGTATGCTAAGTATCATTATTTCTCCTCCTTCTGGAATTACTTGGTCCCTCCCAGGGCTAGCCCTAGACCAAATGGTGCCCCAGACAAGGACCATCTTTGGTTCCCCCCCCCACCTTTTGCTAAACTTTTGAATACCTTATTTTTTATTGCATTTGTAGCTCATTTCATGACTTTGATTCATGATTTTCATGCATGATGTATCTGTAGTGCAGCTTTGCCGCGGTCCATCCCTCAGTGGGGCTGTGGGGTATCCCACCGCCTTGCTCAAGTTCGTCGGCCATCGGCTCTGCGGTCGTGGGGAATAACGCACACTCGGTTAGGGGCTCAGGTCCTTGGAGCGGGGGCTGAGTCAACAGTCCAATGACGGCCCAGGCCCTAGGTCAGGGCAGGGCAGGGCAGCCAGCAAACAGTCAGAGACTCAGGCCTTTCAGCAGGAGCTGAGTCAATAGTCAGTTAGCAGCCCAGGCCCTAGGTCAGGGCAGCAAGCAAATAGTCAGAGACTCAGGCCCTTAGGCAGGGGCTGAGTCTGTAGTTCCATAATAGGAGGTCCTAGCCTCTCCAGGCCAGGGAAAAGGGGGAGTCTGCCACCCAAGGAGTGGGTGACAGGGGGGACGCAGGCCCTCCCACTCCACTGCGTCCCAGCCCGGTGCCCTAGCAGCGGCAGAAACTCGCTGCTGTCAGTGGGGATCCTGGCTGCAATACACTGACATAGGCTCTGGCAATGTTGCAGCCAGACTGGGGTTGGCTGCCCCCGGGTTACTTCCACACTCCCTCTCATAGGATGCCTGAGTTGTGGTAGCGTCGCCGGCGGTCTCAAACACCATTGGTTCCTCCGGGTAAGTAGCAGACTGTAGGCCCAGCTGCTACTCAGGGTAGCTGGCAAAAGGCAGGCTCGGCCAGTCCTCGGGGTAGCTGGCACAAGGCAGGCTCGGCCAGTCCTCCTCGGGATAGCTGGGGAGGGGCAGGCTTGGCCTGCCCTGTGCGACCTCAGGCCGGCTGCGGCCTTCTGCTGTCTCCCCAGAGGGAGCTCAGTTGCAGACGTCTGGTCTCTCCGGCGGCTGGTTCCCCACTGAGCTCCGCCGGTGAGCTTTTATACTTCCGGGTCTGCACTGTGACCTCTGAGGGGCAGGCCCAGGACCCAGTTACTCCACCCATGTGGGTGTTAGGGGAGGTCCGCCTCGCTTACAGTATCCCTGTCATATAAAACAATATATTGCTCTAATGAAGTCTTTATGTAACTGCAGCATATGTTTCCCCCACTTTTTGTTGGTAAAGTGGTATTCACCACATCAGCAGAACAAGCAGTACAGGAAATATTCCACTCTGTTAAGAAAATTTCTCAATTATAATATGTCATTATCATATCTGAGCAAAGAATGAATAAAGTTACATTTAAACTAGTTCCAGTATTGTGGTTTTACAGGGTATATAAATCTCTTATAGTTAATAGTACCATAGTATTAAAAAAAATTGTTGAAGTCACAGGCTGCAATCTAAATATTGTTTCTGTTGTTTTTGCAAATGGAACGATCTAGTTCTTAGTCTAAGTAACCAAATATTGACATTTCAGTTGACCCATATTAGCTAAAGGAAGATGTGGCAAGTTATTTTATTTTTATATGTTGATGAATGTTTTATGTGACTTTTAAAATTACATGTGAAATTAGAATACAAGGATTTAAGCTTTATCCTTGACAGAGATAGGTAATATAAAGCCTTTGAATTGAAATGTGGTCTATACAATCCTTAGCTGGTGTAAATCCACATCATTAATTTAAGTCAAAGAAGACCAATGGTGGGAGAACTCCTTGAAATTCCCATTGTAGATACAGCCCAGTAAACCCAACTGTTTTAAGTTTAATGCGAACCAGAGCCTATATTTGGTGACCTTTAGGTTAAGCTGTAAGCATTACCAGTTTTCTGAAGCCCTTCCTAGCTGGATGGTAGTACTGATTTGGGGACTGGATGGAAGTACATGAAATGGAGGCCATTTCAGGTTTGGGCAGACTGTCTGGCAATTCTGCTTTTAATTGTTTATTTTAATATTTAGATTGTATTTTTAGTGCCCCTAGAACTGAAGATCAGCACAAGTGTAAAGCAATTGAAATAAATGGTGGCCACGCCTGAGTACATTAGAGGTTTCCTCCCCTATTTAAAAAAGCCCATCTCTCTCCCACGTGCACACCAGTTCCTGATACATTCTCTATTCACACCTCTGTGTCTTCACTAGGGAAATAAGCCCAGTTCCCCAAAATGGAATGGCATAGAAAGCCACACAGTGAACTCTGAGTTTTGTAACAAGAGTACATCAAGGGCCTGATCCAAATCCCAAATGAAGTCAATAGGATTCTTTCAATGGACTTCAATCAGTTTTGCATCAGTTCCTATCTGAATAACTTTGCTTTTTAAAAAGAGTCGAACAACTTTAGGATTAACTTTGCAGGGTCTCCACTTTGCTTGACTGCTAGTATCTGTGTGTATGAGCTTGTCTACACCACACAGCTTTTAGCAACAAAACTGTGTCAACACAGCCTTGTCTCTAAATGTCAGCGTGTGTAAACGCTCTTTGTTGGCACTTTTGCTGACAAAATACTTCCAGCCCTGAGAGCGGCGTTAGCTTTGTCGGCAGGAGAATGCTCCTGCCGACAAAGCCGCGTTCATATTGCCACTTGAGTCAGCAAAACTTTTGTCTTTTGTGGGGAGGCTTTTTTAAGTGCCCGTAAAAGGGAAAAGTTTTGTCTACAACTTCGCAATGTAGACATACCCTAAGTGAAAGGATAAAGGGATGCTCACACTTTGCTAGACTTTCCTTCTACCACTAAATATGTAAGCAGGCTTCCGAAGGCTCTCATATTTTGAAAACAGCCCCCACTGCCATCATAAATATGTGAGCAAGTTAAGATCTTTGTGGTTTTGGCCAATCTTAGCCATATTTAGTCATAAGTTATCCCAATCACTAGCTACCTTTTTAAAATAACATTCTGTGGTTTCAAAACATCTTTAGTTAATCCTTGCTTAGTTTGGAAAGGAATTATATTTGGAAGGATGCACATGTCTATGTGGCTTTGATGGATACTCCCCTTACTGCTCCCAACCACCATAAATTTTCTTGATGTATTGTATATAATTCTACAACTTCAGACCTGTCTGATAATGAACACTTGAACTGCATGGAGTTTTTCAGGAGGACCTAGATCATGTAGTAAACAAAAAAGAAATTCTTGAAAATAGGCCAAATGGATATTTGGATCTTCTCCAGGATTGAGTTCAGAGGCGTCAGTGCTACTCTTATTTACAGCCCAAGAAGCTAAGAAAGAACCAGCAAGACATTTTTAACATTTTGAAGGTTTTTTCCACAGAATAAAGAAAAACCCCTAACAAATACCTCTGGAAAAGCCCTGACATTTAGACACATAGCTGTGTTTAAGAACCAGAAACTTGGCCTTAATTAATGTAAGTAAGGAAACATTTCTGAGAGACAATGTTTTCAGTCCACTGGTAATTGAAAGAAAGCCTTTTATATGTTCGTTTCAGGACACTTTCTGCACTCTGTGTTCTGCAGTGCAAAATTACTTTTTATTTCTTTCCCATCTCAAATTAGAGCAGTGTGGGGAAACGCCTTAGGTCTAGGAAAAATCTGGTGTTAATTCTCCTCTTATTTTGATTAAAGCAAATATTTTTCTTTCTGCTGCATCTTTTATGTTCCAGGCAGATATTCTTCACTGCGCTCATTATTCTAGAACATCAGATTCTTCAATATAGTTTTTATCCAAGAAGGGAGAAATTAACCCTTGTGCAGATGACCAACACAAGGCCTGTACAGGACGGATGTTCCCCTTTAGACCTTAAAATAGACTTAAATAATACATAGACACTGAACATGCTTTCTGGAAAGGGACACATTTCACCCTCAAGGGAAAAAATAGGTTAACAAACATATCAGTTTAGTCCAGTAGAGAGTCATCTTATTCTCCCATATGTGAAATCAGTGTATACTATAGCTCTGGTTCCGGGCCTCTCTCTGTAGCGTACATTTCTCATAAAAGGCATTGTGGCCAGTATGCACTAAACATCACGGACCCATTTTCAAAAACAAGTGTCCCAAAACTCTCAATTTTGTACCTACCAATTTTTCTTGGAAATATTTTATATATATATATATAGTTTTTGCCCCAAAACAGAGGCTTGTGCATTCAACCTGCATTTGTGGGAATCAGATTGTTTAGCAACTGCTCTCTGACTGTCAGTGCAAATGTAGCTTACATGTAAACATCTGAATATTTGCATGTATTAAAACTGAAGTGTTGAAAATAGGTATGCAACTGTGGATATGCAAACTCAGGAGTGCAATTTTAGAAGCCTGATTAAAACCACTTTAAAAAAGGAAGTCTCATAACATTTAGAGCCAAATTTTTGAAACATGTTTTTAAAGAAAAACAAAGGGGCCTAGAGTTGCGCAAACAGGCATAAAATGCAAAGAGTACAAAACAAATTCCTCACTGTGCTGTGCAAGTTTAAACAACTACATAGTAAATTCCGGAACACATCCAATTACAGAAAACATGAAAACCTCTTAAAAAGTGGAGGATTGCTCTGATTAGTTCTGGTTTATGACTCAATTTCCATTTCTCTTTTGTATCCACGGACAACAGAGTCAAAGAGCAATAAAACTCTGTAAATTCCACACAAAGGAATGTTTAGAGTTTTCTTTGCTAATATACAACAACCTGAAACCTATCTGCCACATTCTCCCCCGCAGTGATTTCAGTAACTTTCAAAAGCATTTGCAGTTTCTTGTATTCCTCCAGCCAGATAATTTAGTGGAATCATCCCTGAGAATGACTGTAATAAATAGAATGCAGAGATCATTGTACTGCAATAGAAATATGTAAGCAGTGTGACTTTACATGCCTGGATTACATGATTCCACAAAACACCAATGTCATGACCCACCTTGTATACCACCACCAGCTACTCCAGCAGCATTGAAACCAACCACTAGAGAGGCAGGAGAACTGAAAAAGCTGTGCTGGAATAGTAGCAGAAGTGGGTTTTGGTAGAAGGAGGTGGTCCAGCAGCAATGGATGAAGGAGGAGATTTGGCACTAATGCATGTAAACGTGTGTCTACACAGGGATAAAAGATGCACAGCATGGCTGGCCCTGGTCAGCTGACTCTGGCGCATGGGACTAAATATTGTTGTGTAGACATTCTGATTCTGGCTGCAGCCTGAATTCCGGGACCCTCCACCTTCACAGGGTCCCAGAGCTCAGGGTCCAGCCTGAGCCCAAATGTTTACACAGCAATTTTTTAGCTATGGAGCCTGAGCGTGGCAAGCGCAAGTCTGCTGACCTGGGCCAATCGTGGGTTTTTAATCCCTGTGTAGACATACCCTTAGAGGCTTGCACGACATGGATCATGGACTTGGGCTGATGTATCGTAGAATTGTAGGACTGGAAGGAACCTCAGGAAGTCATTCAATCCAGTCACCTATACATGTACTACAATATTTAATGTAAAAATCACAGATTTTAATTATAGTTTGAGCTTTGCTAGTGCTTTGTGACATACCAGAGTCCTTCAATAGAATTATAGCTTCATAATTCTGATCTGTAAATATATCTTATTACTGTAGCACCTAGAAGTCCCAGTCATCTCAGGGCTAGGTGCTGTACAGCCACAGAATAGAAAGACAGTCCCTCTCCCCAAGGAGCTCACAATATGTGTTTCTTTTCTTTAATGTACAATAATGCAATTACTCAATAAGAGCTGAATCACAGAATCTTACCCTGAGGCACAGCACAAAATTTACAACCTAGGCAAGAGCTATGGAAGCTTTAAACCACCTTTTCCAAGGCTGCTCCCAGGGCTAGAGAGGCCCTCAGTATAACTTAGGGTATGTCTACACAACAGCTGGGCAATGTAACTCCAAGCTCACTAGACATAGATGTGCTGGCTCCACTTGAGCTAGCTGCTAAAAATACTGCAGTGTGGCCATGGTGGCACAGGCAGTGGCACAGGCTACCTACCCGAGTATGTAGCCAGGAAGCAGGAAGGATTGTACTCCGGTGGATAGCCTGAACCACCATGGCCAAACTACTATTCTTAGGGGCTAGCTTGGGCAGAACTAGCGACTGTGTTTTCTCAAGCTGGCAACTGCTCTTCCCAGTTGTTGTGTAGATATACTCTTAGAGAGCCTTGGAGGCTTGTCTAAATTACAGTAGTTTCCCCAACCTGCCCTATGGGGTGCAGCACTGCCTGGAATCGCAGCAGCACCCTGCCCTAATACACCCCCTGCCCCTATTATGCCCCCTAAGCCAGGGCTTGCAAGGGAGTCCTTGGAAGGCAGGCTTAGAGCTACCTGCCTCAGTGACTGTGCCGGGGGACTCATCCCCCAGCTAAATGAGGTGCTCTGGGGCCTTTTATACCACTCTGATATTCTTACCCGGTGTATAGGATCAGGGCAGGGTGAGGCTCTCACCTTTGGAGTATACTTCTGACATTTGCTTTAGTACCAGTCAATAGGAGTACTCAAGGAGTAGGGTGCTAATCAACGTGTGTAAGGGTAGCAGAATCTGGCCCAAAGTGAGCAAATAGGTATGGTTATTTTCAGTCTTCAGGGTGTGCAGGAGATAGGTAGGATTTAGTTGAGGATTTTCATCCTTAAAACGTGCACTTTCCTATGCTGTAAAGGAAGCTGTCACAGTGAATCAGGGGGATTCAGAGCCCTTTTATTTCCAAAGATTGACAAATCATTTAATCTCATCCACCAGCCTTCTTAATGTCAGTATCTGACTATCTCTACAAGTCAAATGGTTTCTCACAGCAGGGCTCATAACATAATTTTCTCCAAAGAATCTGCCAGTATTTTCTCTTGTTGAGAGCTATTGATCTTTACATTTATTATTCCCCAGACAGAAGACTGAGTTTAGAAAACATCTGCAGCTAGAACACTGTTATAGGGATAGAACCTGTATATTTTTCATATTTGTATTCTGTTTAACAAATGATTAAAGATACAAGGTAAACAGTGAGATTCACTGATCTTCTCTCTCTTAGGCAAATGGGATCTGAGAAAACAGTGATGCTTTTAACGTGATGTCCCTCCAGTTGCGTGCAGAACTCCTATTTTTGTTAACAGGACTTATGTACACAACTCGAAACAAACTGTGCCAAAACATGCCTCTGAATTTTGACATTGGAACACAATGTTTCCACTTAGCTAGTGATGTGCAGTGTTTTAGAAGGAAGAGACACCAGTTCTAGGGCATGGTATAAAACTGAGGTGTATTGTTTCTCTGTGAAAGAAAGAAAATCTTATCTGGCCCAGAAATATGCACTCTTCATGCATTAACTAAAGCACAGCAGCATCATGAATGTGTTAGAGAATGGATTATCTTGAGAAAACCACACTTCTGAGACATTGCAAAGCATGAGAAATTACCAGGTAGCCAGTTTAGGATTTTGATCATTTTATTTTTCCCCTTTAGAATATTAACTTGGCCCACACAATGCATTCTCAGTTTTAGAAGGTGGGCCATAAAAGACTAGCAATCATTAAGACTGTAAATATATGCATTAAGTAGCTGTCATTATTTTACTTCAATGGAATGAAAGGCATTTCATTCAGCAGACAAATATTTCAGGGGAGAGGGTAGCTTCACTGAAAAGTTTTAAAAAACTTTTTTTTTTTGGTTGGTTAGTTGTTTCAGATTTATGAATGAAATGACAACTCCAAGCAGTTTACTAACAGGACTGAGAGGTCACACAGTCCCACTATAAGTGCATTAGTTCCTTTTGTTTAGCTTTGTATGGGTGAAATTCACACCTGTGCAACAGGCTAGCACTATCACTATGCATCACTTATAGGCCACATAAGCACTATTTTCTGTCTGGCCCTGACAGTAGTGTCAACATCAATTTTGGCTCCCCCTGGCATTCTCTTATATGTTTCATAAAGTTGCGTCTCCAGATTCTTATTTTGTGCACATATGTTGAAAGAATGCCACAAAAAAGAATATGATCTATAAAAAATGTGTGAGATCACAAAAACTGTAAACTTTCAATGATGATAGTATATGGATAGTTGGGCAGAAAAGTTTTTTGACAGAAAATGCAGACTTGTCAAAACTGAAACTTTTTGCAGAAATGTATTGTTTCAATGAAACTTTCACTGGGAAGGTTTCTCAGGCACAGGTTAGAACTTTTGGTCAGAGTGAGGGAAACCCACTCCAGAATGGCCAGATCCAGGTTCCAGTTCCTGCTCTGAATCAGGCACAGTAGCAACTTGAAAGGGGGTCTCCCACATACCAATTGAGTGCCCTGACCACTGGGCTTTTGGCTGTTCTGAGGTGGAGTTCATTTTTTTTTATTAAAAGTTTTGAGCAGTCTGGGTTTCGTTATGCATTAGATTGGAAACGAATGTCAAAACCTCAAAACTTTTCATGGAAACCTCAAAACTTTTTCAGCCAGCCACATATGTATAAATGCCAATCATAAAACATGTACAAAAGAAGTCCAAAATAAAATCTGTATGTACAATACTAAGCCATCAAATTACCGTCTGATAACTGTCTACTGAGAGGAAAAAGGTTGTATGTAAGTTAATGCTAAGCCTAGTGGGAATAACTTGTGCTCTTCAGCTTCCACAGCTGTGCAGTCCCTAGATACTGCTGTAATTTGATGAATCTCTCAGCTGATTCAAAGATTCACATGCAAAACGTAGCTCTTTGGGATGTTATGTAGAATTGTGACACTCTCTGGTAGACTTTGGGTCCATATTAAACAAATGAATGGATCATTCCATTCGATTCCACACCCCAACTTTGCCTCTTCTTGGCCTGCAGACACAGAGCATCTCCTCTAGGGTTGCCCTTCCTAATCCACCTTAAACACCTAGAGAGGAGCCCACTAGCTCAATGGGCTAGGTCTTTGAAATCCCTTGGAAGGATTCATTTTCCTGTTCACTGCAAAAAGAGCAGTAGCAGTACAATAGGGAGAGCAGGACCTGTCAGGGTTCACATGCTCATTCATGTCTCTACACATTGAGACTCCAGCTCCCCTGAGATCTCCATTCACCCAACCTCCCTCCAAATGTGTTGGTGAGGTCCCAGGACTTCTTCCAGAGTTGCTCAGCATGAGGGCAAGGGTAGAAGAAACTAAGATGAGGAGTGAGCACTGAGAGTTGAGATTATTGAGATGGACTGATTAGAGGAGTCAGGGAGGAAAGAGCTCAAAGGTTGAACAGAGGGTACAGGGGAGTCTAATATGAAAGGGGGAGTGGGACTAAGATCAGCAGAGGAGTCAGAGAGGTTGCTGAAATGAAAATCACAAATGGAGTGAGTGACGGGAAGAAAGAAGGAAGTCTCTACTTCTTTCTTCTTTGTTTCATTGTTAAGTGGCCCTACTATTCGAATCCATTTGTACCTTTTAAAATTGTGAAGTGAAACAATAGCGCTACCATTTATGAAATTCCCTGTAAAGAAATTAGAAGTTACATGCCAATAAGTGGGTGTAAGTCTGAGCCTAATGGAGTTTAAAGAAGTTTAACAGAGTCTAAATTCATATAATTTACACATTGAGAAAAGCCAAAGGAAGGTGTAAATTACACCAGTTTAGGCTCCCTTAGACTGCTGTGTGAATTTGATTCTTTGTATCTAGTTCACTAACATACTCAGTCCAAGAACTGTAAAAATAAGCTTGTGTGTTTGTGCTTAGTTAGCTTGTACACTGTATAGTACTCACTATGTACATGTTGTATACATATAAAATGTGTTTATGCTGAGTACAGTAAGGTGTATATATGTAGCTCAATCCTAAACAGGGCCAGAAGGGGCAAGGAGCCTCTAGGGATTATACCTGTTTGTACGGGGATATATATGTTTCTTTCCCAACTTACTTTACAGAGTCTATCCACAGCTTCCCATTGAGAATGTGTTCATGATTTTATATCCTAACCACAAAATTGTCGTTTTTTTAGCGTGCTTTTGGAAAAGAATCAATATGACACTGGGGGGAGGGGAAGAGAGGGGAAAGGACACATCAAAACCATTCCAGCTTTCCTGCTGCACCACCACTTTCCAACATACCCATATAACCTTTCTCCTACTTAGTACTGTTGTAAATGAAAACCAAAAATGTTATATTAGGAAGCTATGTGCTTTTCAGTTTTGAATAGGTATTTCTTTCTTGGCTGACATTTGCTCACAAGAATGTTATATTAAGAAGAAGGACATTTGCTGAAGTCAATATCATAATGTGTACTGTACATTCTGAAAAGTAGATGTATTAAGATCCTGGGGTGATTACGAATATTGATGAGGTGAGCTTTTAAGAGAGAGATTTGAGAGTTGCTTCATAAAAGCCCTATAATGTCCGGAGGCCAGCCATCCTCCCTGCCCTCCACTCACCCTCTAAACTTTAAAAGAATTGGCCACAGAGAATCCTTCATACATAGGTGTATTATACGACACATTCATGTATGAGACCCGTATGGTATGGACTATATGAAAGTCACCACTTTTCCATCAGTATATAGATTAGAACTTATTTATTCATATAAATCCAACAAGTAAAACATAAACATATGTTAGTCACGTATTACACATGTTTTATTCCACATGAACAGGTTTTACACTAAGCTCATTGCCTTCTGGAACAAATTTCTGAGGTGAATTAGTTCTGTATGGAGTCTCATGCACAGCTTGATCCTGCCTCCCTTATTCACACTGAGTAGTGTCCTGTTCCACAAATACTTCCATTGATTTGGCAAATCAGGTGCACAGCACAGGCATAATCAGTAAACATCATAAATTATGCTCCTCACTACTGAGTCTCAATAATTGTCTTTAAGCAGTCCCTCAGAACCCTATTCCTGATTGCACAGAATTACCTCAATCAGATTATGAGTAGATAATTATAGATTGTGGCTGACAAGATTTGTAGCTCTACTGAATAGCTGTGCAGGTGAACTTAGGTATATTATTGGTGTGAAATAACTATCCATTGCTTTCCTTGCAATCAATAACACCCTGTGCTTCCACAAGAAAATAATTTCAGATTAAAGAAGTGGCAAACATATGCGGTCTCCCCTCATCCCTATCATTATCCACAGCCACACAGCCTGGCCAAAATATATAGTTTCAGCAAGCTGCCAACCACAAAGGTGCTTGGGCCTAGAGTTTAGCTTTTTGTGATACCTCCATCTCCTGCCATGATTCAAAATCTGCCAGAAGATGGAGTCATATTGTTTACAAATATTTAAAATATGAAAAAATATAATACTTTAAAGTGGACCATGTGTCCTCTAGGTGGCTTTTTTGACCATCTCAGGATCCTTGTCTATTAGTGATTCTGCTCTCTTTCTAGTCTAGCCAATTGTCCATATATTTCACATAACTTCTCACATCACAACTTTCATGATGCATACTGTACATTCTGAAAAGTAGATATATTCAGATCCTTGGGTGAGTATGAATATTGATGAGCTGAGCTTTTTGAGAGATATTTAAGAGTTTTGTTTCACAACTCTCTACAAGAGCACGATTTTATTTGTTACCTTAAAAATAGAAAGTTTTCCTAATGTAGTTTGCCACAAAAATACCCTTTTCATAGACACATATCACAACGGACTTAATGGTCAAACACTGCTTGTCCCATTCAGACAAAATTCCCAATTACGACAATGATAGAAATTTTGCACGACTAAAGTTTGGCTCTATACAATTAATTCACTATGCACATACAGCTTTGTACAGTTCATATCACATGGCAAGGTATCAACTATCACAGGCTATAAAATCCTTTAAAAATCCATAAAACTACTTTAGGTGATGCTATAACTGGCAGTTTTTATATTTCATTGCCACATAGTTATGTAGGTATGAAAGTGTGACGGCTCATGCTGATGCTCTGACATCTCATTTACCATAATAAGATATCTAAGCACTTTATATTTGTTACACATTTTCTTAGATTTAGATACACTTCTCTGAATCCATAATGTTTCCCGATTAATTTTGTGGGTGTTCTATTTTTGCAATATATTTTATCAGAGTTTTAAGTCACTATAATATTGTTTACAACCAAGGATACACTTAGGGTGACCAGATAGCAAGTGTAAAAAATCAGGACAGGGGTGGGGTGGGGTGCAATAGGTGCCTATATAAGAAAAAGCCCCCAAAATCAGGACTGTCCCTGTAAAATCGGGACATCTGGTCACATTAGATACACTCTAGCAGGCTTGCTTTTAGCAGTTTCTTACCGTATATAATATGTATAATTCAGGATGAAAGTGTAACATCCTTTTGGTTGGTTGGTTGGTTTTTTTGCTTGAGAACATTCTTCCACTGGGAGGTATAAGTGCCCAGCACCTCTCAGGATTACACTTTATTAGGGGGAGTTTATTAGGAATTTATTAAATTTGTTAAAATTAAAATTCCTTTAATTTGGTGAAACACATTTTTGGATCTCTAAAGTTGTGAGTTTGATTAATTAGAAGGAAACAATCTGAAACAGGCCCTATAATTTGCCAACTTTACAGTTTAGCAAACATTATCCTTGGCTGACTTACACTGAGAAGAAATAAAACAAGCCTGGACTGCATATCTCATTGTGTGACAGACATTTTTAAAAAGCAGTTCTTTTCAGGGAGATGGAGTTCTTTCCAAACATCCACCCATTTTAAATGTCTAATGTTACTGAGTGTTGGGTAATCCTCTGAGGATGGTTGGTATGCTGGCCTTTTGAACCGTTGTAAGTGTCATTGGATATCTGTCATGGAACAGAATGTCATTAATGTAAATCTAACTGTAGCTGAACCAGCAGATTCACAGCCTGATTCAAAACCCATTGAAAGGAATGCAAAGACTCCTACTGATTTCAATGGACTTTAGATCAGGTCCTTAGAGCCCAGGCTGATTACAGCAAAATCCGCCATCATACTATTCTAGAGATTGCTGCGGGTGAGTGGAATGGAGTTTATATATTTGTGATGGTTCTTTTGGTACCTAGAACTGTGAATCAACTTGTTACCGCCCTGCATCCAGCAAGAGGAAGACTTGCTTGTGCTTAATTGGGGGCCAGCTCCCTATCACCACCAGCCAGCTAGCCCCCCAAGCAATCTCTTCTGGACTATGCCAGCCCTTACTTTGCCTTGCAGGTTAGCAATAGGTGCACCCCAGCCCTTGAGCCCCTTGGAAGTGTTTCACTGTACAGTCTAGCCTCATATCCACTGAACGCTCTCAGAAATACCAGGTTTGCTAGTCACAAGGGGACAGTGTGCACAGCATCTTCCTTGATTCAACTTAGGATCAGCTACTTATATAACACCAGAGACTGAGATATATTTATAGTGAAAACAATTGAAAGTTTATTATCTAAGATCAAGATATAAGAGATAGTGTGTAAGAATAATAGAAACAAAAGAGTTACATATAAAACAAAATCATAACACAATTCCTAGAGACTAAACTTGAGGCTAACCTTCTGTCTAAATAAGTTCCTCACTCCAAATATCCTTTGCATCATTTCAGCCAAACCTAGTTGAGATCCTGATTTCCTGCCTGAATATTTCCTATGTTCAGGATAAAGGGGTGCCTCCCACATATACCACCCCCCAAGTTCATCTTTGCACAAGGTCAGGCTAACCCCCATGGCTTGTTTTTAACCTGTGCTCTCCTATTCCATTGACTCCATATGTAAATGGGGCTTCCATTGTGTTACAATGCTTAACTTACATTGCAATAGAGAGCTACACATCTTATCTCCTGTCTGGAAGAAACCTGTCTTCTTCTTGAAGACAGACTTATAAACTTATTTTAACTATGTATACACAACTCCTTAAATGTCATCTCTGCATACATCTTGCAATGATTATGAGGATCAGTGTGACATAAGCGGCTTTTTAGGGACCTCACGTGGTGCTCTTTGGTGAACTGTAATGTACATGCCAGACTTGAGATACCTGTATCCTCTATGCACCCTCTCGCATTAAGTGGTTCTTGGGTCACAATATTACACACCAAACCCTTCTCCACTGCTATATTTTTTAATTGGACATAGTTTCAGCGGAAACCACGCACACACACACACTTTTTTCTTTTTTTTATTAAACTAAGGAACACTGGATTTTTCTTCATTTTTAAAACTATAGATATAATCTTTGGTAATAAAAAAGGCATAAGTGGGCTTAGTTGGATATATTAGGTCAAATTAATCTGTGGTGTAACATGAATCATGTGTTTATTGTCATATGTAATGTGTTGTCTTTCCTGACTCTGGAACAGTCATGAAAATAAGGTACTGCCTTCTACTATTCCATGAGGATAAAGTGTGTGTGCCCCATCATTTTGGTTGTGACTCCTTTATAATGAAGTATTTGTGACAAAGTAGGGTGACCAGATGTCCCGTTTTTAAAGGAATGGTCCTGTAATTAAGCCCTCCTGCAGGTGTCCCAACTTTTTCTTAAAAATGGGCAAATTGTCCCATATTTTCTGACTCCCCCACATCAGAACTGGCAGGTCTTGCTGCTGGCCAGATCCCTGCTTGCCAGCCACCCGCTCACGAGTGGTGAGGGGGGATGCAGTGGCTGATGATGGGGGTGGGTGAGCAAGGCAGCATGTGGGGCTGGCTGCTCCTCCTGCTGGTCCATCTCTCAGCCACCAGGTCCTGTGTGCTGGCTCTCAGCCACCAGGTTCCCACACCCCATCCTGTTTCTGGCCAGTGCTGGCTGCAAGCTGTGAGCTACAGAGGCTGGTGTGTCGCCTCTGCTGCCCACCCATCAGCCCTTTGAGTGTTCTCCTTCTCGCTGTCCTCTTCCTGCTTTGCTCCTTCGACCCCTCATCCCTGCTGCCCCTCTATATCCCCCCCAGTGGGGCACGTCCAGCTGCCAGTGCTGTGCGAAAAACCAGCCCCTTGTCAGAGTGCTCAGCTCACCAACAGCCTGGCCGGCTGGCTTGTTCCTTCGCCCACTGCCTCTGGCTGGACCAGTGCCCCTGGAAAGCCCAATACCCTCTGGCCTGGGGTGCTGGCTAGGAGCCAAGCCCCAAACAGCACTGGCACGGGGCAGCCTCTCCGCAACTCAGCTAAGCTCTGGATTAGCAGGGAGAGAAAAGTGATTTCCAGCCTGTTCACACCCCAACACTGCAGGCTCCACAACATCCCCTTTGGAAGGGGCTTAGCTCCCTCTTCACCTGTTCCCCCTGCCCTGGGTCCTGCCCCCAGGGAATGCAAGGCTGCTCCATCCTCTAGGCACCTTCCCCTGCTAAGCCAGCTCTCTGGCTGGGTTCACTGAAGCCCCTTCAGTCAGGTTCCCTGGGCCCTGGTGCACAATGCATCCTTAGGGCTTAACACCTTCCTGGCCACAATGTAGCTGGAGGGACAAGCAGCAGCTGGGTTATGTCAGTGGCCAGCAGCAGCCTGGAAGTTTTAGTTGCTGTTAAACACTGTGCGGACAGGAAGTGACAAGCTGCTTCCAGCCATAGGAGAGGGGGGAGAAGAGATGAGCCCTGCAAAGACACGGCCCAGGTCATCCCTTCCCCTGCTCCTCCTCTTCCCCTGTGGCTGGAAGCAGCTCCCCTCCCTTCCCTCCCGCAGAGTTCTGAAAGGCTGCTGCTGGCCACATTCTGGGGTGAACCCTGGCAGAAATCGGAAGGGGGGAGCATGTGACCCCATGTGCTCACCCCCCATATTGCCTCGGGAAGACATGGCACCAGGTACCAGGAGAGGTGGGTCTCTCCTTGGGACCAAGCCAGGCATGGAAGGCAGAGAGCTCTGGGCAGGGAGGGTTGAGTTGGTCGGTGACCCCCTCCCCCCATGTGAGAGAGGGGTATGGGAGTGTGTACATATGACTTCTCCCCATGTGGGGGGGAGGGTAGGGGTGTGTGTCACCCCTCCCCATATGAACCCTAAAGCCTTAAAGATAAGAAGGTAAATAAAAAGAATCTAACTACGCAGTATTTCTTTTTAACAGGGGCTCAGTCAACTTGATGTTAATTTAAATATTTGTGCTTCATAGTTCTGATTAATTGCCATTGAACTTGCTTGAATATGAGCAATTTTACCAGGTGTCCCACTTCCATATTCAGCATAGGGAAATATGGTCACTCTATGGCAAAGGAAAGGGTGTACAGCTCTTAACCCATGTGGCAATGGGCTTGAGCACACTCTGGTCCTTTATACACAGAAATAAATTCATAATGTTCATGTTCCACCTTCAACAACTTCTTAAAGTCTTCAGAATGCACCAGATGTAATGTCAATACACCCTTTTAACATCTAGTTGACTGTATGTCCATGGCCTGGTTTTGACTATTTCTGGAAAAATACAGGTTCTGACCTTTCTGAGGTCTAAATTAACACACAGGAGAAGGATTTTTTTAGGAGGGGACCAAATGGTACTTTCCTCATACTGAGAAACTAAGGATCTATAAGGCCTGTTACAAGGTAACCAGGCATCATTACCAGGAGATTTGTGCTCACTTTGAAGAAAGTTGTCAGCACAAAAAGAACAGATTGCAAGGCTGGAATTGCTTTTTCCTAAGAGTAAAATTCAAAAATGCTGATGAACTGTCACAGTGGGATGGATACATCTATTAGGTCCACCAGAAAAGGGATGAGTAATAGGGTAAGAACCCATAGAAATGAAGACATCCTTAGGCAACAGGCCTGTAAATTGAATTGTTGAGATGTTGCAAGTCTAGGATCAAGTTGGTAAAAACTAGTATGGTACCTTCAACTTCAAGACACATAATTGTCCACAGTTCTGAACCTCTCTGTACCAAATAATTGTAGACAATTATGGTATCAATAAAGAGCGTTTTTAGGCAGGGTTTTGAATGGCCTCCTTACTTCTCCAATACTGCAATTCTGCTCACTTACATGTAGTACAAGACGATCCTACAAGCAGAGATCTCATTTCTCAAGCTGAAGATTCAGGCAACTATTTGGGGCTATCAGTGCTGCTGTGTTGCTAGTTTGTGATTTATCTTCTGTGAAATGACTGAGCAAATAAAAAAAAGCACATAAAAGAGTAATGGGAGATTTTAACTACTAGTCATTGACTGGAGTATATTAAGTGGAGGAAATAAGGCAGGCGCTTGGTTGGGGGCTGGTTTTTAACTCAGTACAGAATATGAATGCAGTGTAAATCAGGGAACAATTCCTGCCCTAGTGACAAGGGAGAACAGAGACTGGGGAAAGCAATCTAATTGGGAATGTGAAGATAAAGGAGGTCTTTTTCAATCTCTGATTTCTAGAATTCCTACTATACATACATACACACACACTAAGAAGCAGCTGCCTAATGTAAAAACAAATGCAAAACAAAAAAGGCAGAGGATCTGGAATATCACCACAACTCTGTGTTCTGGAAACACCTTCTCCCTCCGTCCCCTGAAAAATAAGGGTGTGCTTTTCACCTTGGCCAGATTACAGTACCTATTGCTCTTCAGTTGTCTGTGCCTGTCTAGGTCTGGTTGTTAGACACTATCAAGAGAAAGGAACAGAACAGAGAGATTTGCAGAAGACTCCATTAAAGCACTGATGTATCCATTGGGAGCCAGATTGCCTATATCTTACCCTGCTCCTAAGAGGATGACAGAACAACTAGAAATACTGATTCAGATAGAGTAACTGTACAAGTGTGGATGGATCAGTGATGGGGGCTGTGCTGCTGAGTCTCACAGATCAGCAAAAAGGAGGGATGAGACCCAGTTTTCTATAAAAAGCAAGATTCAGCTTGAAAGCATTGATAAAGTGACAGTGTAACATCCATGCAAATCACTGGAGGAACAATAATACCACATTTAAGAATGAGATATCATAATATATATGTCAATAAGTAAAAGCATGCATAAATCCAACCATTTAACAACCACAGTACATCTACATAAAGAAGATTCAGGTATCCCAGAGTCATCTAGTAATTAGAGATTGGGACTAGAAGTCATGGGTTCCATTCCAAACTTTTGTAACTATCTTACTTTGTAACTTGGGTAAAGTCACTTAACAGTTCTGTGCCTCATTTTACCTGACTCTGAAAGGGGTCTATAATTCAACCTCACCTTGTGACTATATTTTTCACGGTCAAGTAATATACTATTGGTGGAATGGTGTTTTTGTCTGTTTGCTCATTTGCTTGCTTCTTTTCTTCATCATTGTGTGCTTGGATTGATACATTGTGTCAAGTTTACAAGGCTTGTAAACAATTCTTATAATACCAGTTGTACAGTACTCTGATGTACAATGCTTCCCATAAAACATGATGGCTGACACATACCTCCTGAAAGAATCTTGAATAAGATTTACACACTTTAAATAGAAATCTGGAGTAAGACTAATACTGATTTTTTAAAAAAAATAATTGCAATAAAGTGTTTTCCTTGGAATATAAAAATCACAGTACCTCCAACTTGGTAGCCTCAGTCACTTTTCTAGTAGATTTGTACCACATGTGATGTGGACACCAGTCATCATAACAAAAGGTTTGAGCCACGTAAGTATGAAAGGAATGGGCATGAAGTCAAATTTTCTTATCAACCCTCATCAACTCATTCTTCAGAGCAGGACCGAAGTTCATTGCTGGGAGATGCCTCTTGCTAATACTAGTGTGTTTTAAAGCATACATTAAAAAATATATAAGAACAGCCATACTGGGTCAGACCAATGATCCATCTAGCCAGTATCTTGTCTTCCAATGGTGGCTGATAACAGATGCTTCAGAGGGAATGAAAAGAACAGAGGAATAATCAAGCAATCCATTCCCTCTCATCCAGTTCCAGGTTCTCGCAGTCAGAGGTTTAGGGACACCCAGAGCATGGGGTTGCATCCCTGACCATTTTGGCTAATAGCCATTAATGGACATATCCTCCATGAACTTGCCTAATTCTTTTTTTAATCCAATCATACTTTTGGCCTTCACAACATCCCCTGACAACAAATTACACAGGTTAACTGAGTGTTGTATGAAGAACTACCTCCTTATGTTTATTTTAAACCTGTGGCCTATTAATTCATTGAGTTATCCCTGGTTCTTGTGTTATGTGAAGGGCTAAAGAATACTTCCTTATTCCTTTCTCCACACCATTCATGATTTTATAGACTTCTATCTTATTCCCCCTCAGTTGTCTCTTTTCCAAGCTGAACAATCCCAGTCTTCTTAATCTATCCTCATATGGAAGCTATTCCATCTCCCTAATCTTTTTTGCTACCTTTATCGGTACCTTTTCCAATTCTCATATACCTTTTTTGAGATGGGGTGACCAGAACTGCACACAGTATTCAAGGTATGGGCATACCATAGATTTATATAGTGGAATTATATTTTCTGTCTTCTTATCCATCACTTTTCTAATGGTTTCTAACATTCTGTTCATTTTTTTGACAGCCACTGCACATTGAGCAGATGTTTTCTGGGAACTAGCCACAATGGCTCCAAGATCTCTTTCCTGAGTGGTAATAGCTATTTTAGACCCCATTATTTTGTACATATAGTTGGGATTATTTTCCCTAGCATGCATTACTTTGCATTTATCAACACTGAATTTCATCTACCATTTTCTTTCCCACTAGCCCCGCTTTGTGAGAGCCCTTTGTAATTCTTCACAGTCAGCTTTGGACTTAATTAATTTTGTATTGTCTGCAAATTTTGCCACCTCACTATTTACTCCCTTTCCCAGATTATTTATTAATATATTGAGCAGCACTGGTTTTAGTACAGATCCTTGGGGAGACCCCCCTATTTACCTCTTTCCACTGTGAAACCCGAACATTTATTCCTACTCTGTGTTTCACACTTGTAGCCATTTACTGATTCATGAAAGGACCTTCCCTCTTATCCCATGTCTGTTTACTTTGCTTAAGAGTCTTTGGGGAGGGACCTTGTTAAAGGCTTTTTGAAAGTCTAAGTACACTATTTCCACTGGATCCCCCTTGTCCATATGCTTGTCAACCCCCTCAAAGAATTCTAATGCTAGCCCTCATTTCCATAATCCCTCCTAGGCTCCTGCCAACTGAAGGAGCTACCAGTCAGCTGGGCTGATGAAATTCTTCACTGACTGGCTGAGTGCACGCACTCCTCTAATGCCTCCCTACATCATCAGGCACATCACGTCCTGACACTCCATCATTCTAATGAGTTCTTCTGCCCCACCCCTTCCTCTCAAGCCCTTGAGTCAGTCCCATCCACACCTAGTGTCCACCCACAGGGAAGGGGAGGGAGGTGTAGATGCCTTCTTCTTATACATCCCACGCATACACACCTCTTCAACCCCAATACACACTCAGACCCACCTCACATGCCCAGCAATCAGGAGCCACTCCCAACAGTCACTGTTAATGCCTTGGGCATTAAGGAAAGAAAGTAGTTCAGAGCATCTGGGGATCACAAGGTCCATACAAATAAAACTATCTTTGAGAAAACACATTTGCCCTTCTGAACCTCATCAGCAGAAGGGACAGATCTTACCTTCAAATACAGGTGTGATGTTGATCACTTTAAGGCAGTGGTCCACAATGTGGTGCCCATGGCCACCATGAAGCATGCCTGGGCATTTATGTGCACCTGCCTAGTGCCCAGCTGGGGACAGAAGCCGCGGCTGTGAGATAGAACTCAGGCTGCGAGCATGGTGTTCTTTGTTCCCAGCAGGCACAGGGTCCACCTGGTGCCCAGCAGGGGAGACAAGCCGCTGCCCTGTGCCTGACGGGGACAGAGAACTCCAGGGCTGTTGGCTATGGGCGCCAGAGTTCTCTGTCCTAGTAGCTTCTCTCTGGCTTCTCTCTGGATTTATATATTATGTTATATTAAATATGATGTTTTTCATATTATTTAATGTACAAATACAAAATAAGCCTTGAAAAATTGTTGGCGCCCACCACACTCTTTTGAAAACATGAATGTGCTACTGGCCACAAAAAGGTTGGGGACCGCTGCTTTAAGGTTTGGAAGTAGTATGTCAGAGATATCCTTCACCCACCTTTGCATGGAAGGCAAAAGAAACATGATTTTGTATTTGTGCAATATCTTCAGAAACCCTACCTTGACCAAGAAGTAGTATATTCTATGAGTTGAATACTACAGTGATGAGTGCCAAGATAGACAGATGTCATTTGTGTATGTGTGGAAGCTTCCAATGCTGTAATCTCTGGCATATACATTCAATCGTGAACTAGAGGGCTTCAATCACCAGGGCTCTAGCATGTTTCCTAAGAGCAAATTTACAGAATATAAAATTAAAATAGTACAGTTATCTCATTTGTGGAATTAAGCTTCTAGATGAGTAAAAATCACTATCTCAGCAACTTTTCTATCGACTGAGCCTGATGTTTTGGCTATCATCTCAAATCCAGGCACTATATGTCTGTATGTAAATAATTGAAATGAAGTGCCATAGAAGTTGCTTTTTCACATATTGAACAGCATCACTCTCTGGCACTCTGTCTAGTGTGTGACCCACTGCACCTTACTGTACTTTCACCCCTGTGGGAGATGGAGAGGCCTCCAAGGCACATAAAATTTGTGATTTGGCTGGAGAGCTTGTTTGAAACACTGATTTGAGCAGTTTATACCTGGAGACCAAGTGACTCACTGGCGTTACTCTCTTTCTTTTTTGTGCTAGAGACTATCTCCAACTAAATCCCTGAATCAAAGGTGTCCCAAGTGGCCACTTGGCTGTTGTAAAGAACTCTTTTTCTTTCTCTCGCTCTCTCTTTTTTCAAACATGTTTTCTTCCATACTCTCTGTGTTTTTAAAAATAAGCATTTTTGAAACTGGGACCAATACTAGTTATTTTCATATTGGTAAACGATCCTTTGAGTCACTGTACTCAATAATGAATTGACCATATTTTCTTATGTTGGTCAAGTATGCAATTGCACTGTTAGCAGATATTAAACATCGGTGTTAATCGTTTAAAATTTCATCCATAAACTAAATCCAGCCCATGTGGGTGACATATTGTACTGGACTGTATTTTATGGCTTTTCCCTGGAGAGCTTTCAGGTTAGGCCAAAAATGCTAGTGCTTGATGTTTAATAGCCTGGTCATTATTATGGTGCCTTTAAAACCTCACTCCTGCTGTTATGTGGGTTCTTCACTAACTGTAAAATCAGCACGTTATGGCTACAGAATGTTTTCCTCGGTCAAGGGAGCTGTGATCTATAATGAGTATAGAACAAATCTCAGGAAGGACATTTGTATACATATGTACAATAGTGTCATTTCAGCAATAAAATCCTTGGGGCTGGCTACCTACAGTGCTGCATATAAATATAGGGAAAATCTGGGCTTCCAATAGGTGCACTCACTTTAACTGATTTAAAACAATTTGGTACTTTTATGATTCAGATCCAAATGATCATCAAATGAAACTCATTTCAGTGTCATCTTTGGGCCTGCAGTGTTTACACTTCTGCTATATTCTAAAGGCCCAATTCTGTGCTCTCACTTATAAAGCCCTACTCAAATCAATGGGGTTGCGTGGGTTTGAAGGCAGAATAAGGCCCTGAAATTTGTAAAAAAGTTGCAACATGGTTGACTTAAGCATAGCTCATGTCCATTCACACACTGATTCACAAATGGATAGTAAGCATGGGAATGCTCTATGTTTCACTCATACTTGTGAGCAAGGCAGCATAGAGTTCTAATATGGTTCTTCTGCTGTATAAAAAAACCTGCCTAGCTAATGTATGTCTATGTAACTGGGTTAGTCAGTCCTACCTCACAAATCTCTGTACAAGAGGACTTGCCAAAGTGCATTGCACCTTGTGAAAAATATCCAGAATCCTCTGTCCATGGCACCAGCAGCTGAGGCACAATGGGACAGATGATCACATTGTCCCAGAATGCCCAGATGCAGACACAGCTGGGTATTGTGGTAGGTGTGTACAAGGATGTACCAGGAAATATACTGCGGTATGGATGTATTGCACTAAGGGCTGGTCTACACTAGGGGAGGGGATCGATCTAAGATACGCAACATCAGCTACATGAATAATGTAGCTGAAGTCGAAGTATCTTAGATCAAACTACCTACCATCCTCACGGCGCGGGATTGACATCCGTGGCTCCCCTTGTCAACTCTGCTACTGCTGCTCACTCCGGTGGAGTTCTGGAGTCGACAGGAGCGCGTTCGGGGATTGATATATCGCGTCTAGATGAGACGCGATATATCGATCCCCGAGAAATCTATTGCTACCCGCCAATACGGCGGGTAGTGAAGACGTAGCCATAGTTAACTTTAACTGTGTCTCTAGAGCATGTCAGAGCCAAGTATACTAATATAGTTCAGTCTGTACCATAGAAGGCGGCCTAAGACAGGAAACCAAGCAATCGCTCTGTAATGTAAGCAAGCTGGATTTACAGACTATTCTGTCCACATCATGGTGAAACCATTCTGGCAGCAACCATATTTAAATAATTGTACTGAAAACATGTTCTAGCAGTTCTTTAAATAGGTGAAAGCTATCTCTAAAGCCACTGTGTGTCTCTTTGCTTCACTGTAGAGCTTCAGTCCAGAAACAATCTCAGCCCCTATCCTGCCTGGTTTCCTTTTACAGGCCATCTCAGTCACTTCAGGACCTCAGTTTTACATCTCTCTGAAAACCAGTGTCTGCAGCTGCACATTGCCTTCTAGCATTGGATCAACACTGACTCGGGGGACCTTCCCATCTACTTGGAACTGCTCTTATATTTGAGTATAGTGTGTATTCGTGAGACACAAAGAGCTCATTCACAGAATAACTGTTAATTTATTAAACTAAACTACCTTTACTACTGTTGGACCAAGCTTTATAGAAAACCCACACACAAGATGCTTCAATAACATACAGGATCCAGCAAAACACCACCATGGGTGTCCAGCAGTTCTTACCTTATGACATCGTAAAAGGTCGCACTTACTCTAATTCTTAAAGGAGAGCAGCAGAGGTCTCAATGATCTAAATAAGTAGAAAATATCTGATTGTTCAAACTTGCAGCCTATGAAATATACACTCAACTATATACATTGTTAGTATGTAATGGTATGTCCAGTCACAGAGGACAACGCATTAAGATGTCTCAGATAGCCATCAGCAATGGAAAGGTTAGTAATATTGGCAAATAAGTAGTTAAAATTCAGGTTCAAAGTTAACCCATTTTGATCTCTCAGCTGTGCAGATTATTCCTCTATCTCCTCTCAGAGACCTGCCCCTTGATATCACACCAGCCAGCTGGAGGCGCTGAGCTAGCAACTCCAGATTTGCTGAGCTGATTTCAAGACACAGGTCTCGCTGATGAATTGCAGTGCTGAGCTATTCACCCCAGAGACATGTGTGCCTTCACCTTAGCCCAGCAAGGTAGAGGTGCTGAGCCAGGGTATTCAAAGAAGCCTGTGCCTTGATATTATCATGGCAAGGTAGAGATATTCATCCCATGTTCTCAAAGGGGATATCTACCCTGCGATTAAAATCTTGTGGCTGGCCCAAAGCAGCTGACTCGGGATAAGGGGCTTGAGCTAACAGGCTGTTTAATTGCAGTGTAGGCATTTGGGCTCAGGCTGGAGCCCAGGCTCTAGGACTGCGCAAGGTGGGAGGGCTCCAAATTTCCCAAGCCAAATGTTTACAGCACAATTAAACAGACCCTTAGCCCAAGCCCAATGAGCCTTAGTCAGCTGGCATGGGCCAGCCGTGGGTGTCTAATTGTAGTGTAGACATTCCCCAAGGGGCTGTGGCTTTACATCAGCATAGCAATCTAGAGATGCTAAGCAAGTGAGCTCAAGGGTCTGTACTCAGCATCTGTCCAGCAAGCCAGAGATGCTGCGGTCAAGACAATGACTTGGCATCAGCTCTACAAGCTAGAATATGTTTTAAAGTAAATGTAGCTCCTCCTCTTCTTCTAAAATCAGATAGTTCCCCCTCCCCTTTCTCACAAGCTTGGGGAAACTGAGCTGGCTCTCCTGCCTCTTCCGTCTCGTGTAATAAGGACTCATCAGATGAGAGAACTTAAAGTGGGGGCACAAAGAGGAGCTGGTGCCTAATGATAATTTACATATCAAGCATTGTTAATTATTTCCCTGTCGAGCAAAGCATACAAGAAAGGAGAGGGGGAATCATAACCTGAAGATCTGCACAATCTCCTATGAGTGGTGTCACCTGATAGCATCTCAAGTGGTGCAGTTCCTGAGAATACACTTTTTCTTTCCTCAATTCAACCCTCATTCTGGGGTATTTGGACCTAGTGTTTTGGTGTGATGCATTATCAAGACAATTGCAAGCTGTGAAAACCAGATCTCAGTCTGGATCTCAGAGTTGAAAGTTTCTCCGACTTTGGGGTTGTTTAGAGCCAGGGTTTAGATTTGGGTTTATCTTTAACAATCATCTCTTCACTTGCATTATTTCTCAGAGTATTTCTCTTTAGTACCCTCTATATAGATACATATATGCCCCTCATCACCATAGTGTCTGAGTTTATACATAATACACAGAAAATGGTCATTAAGGGTAAAATCCTATCCTCACTGAAGTCAATGGTAGCTTTCACCCTAGGTATTCAATTTTGTGTCACTATTACTCCAGTCTCACTTTGTCATCTTGGTGGGATGACATGTTTGTTCCTAAGAAGCTAGAATCTTTTGAGGATACTGAACATTAAAACTAAAAGGCAAGAAAGCAGGTGAGGTGATTTGTGTTCACGATAAAAGCAATTTTAAAAAATAATACAGCATGAGGTCAGCCATTACACAGGTCGCTTTTACCACTTTATGCCTCCAGCCAGATTGTTACAGTCATACCAGCCTGCATTACTGTTTCATAGTTATGAAGTCATGACAGCTGTGATTGCTGGCATGTAGAAAAAAAAATCAGTGGAGAGAGGCTGAATGGCTTCCCACTGCACACTGGCCAAAAATATGTTAGCTGGAATTAACACTGCAAAGGAAAAAGTTTGAGGGTGGAGGAGGGAAATAATGACATTTTAGATTTAGCTGGGAGGAAAAATAGCTTGGCACACAATTACAGTGAGCCAATTCTGTCCTTGTTCACAGCCCTGCAACACTGCTGGAACTAATGAGGTTGCATGGATGTAATAGAATTTGGTCCCTCATGTCTGACTTCATGTAAATTCGAACTTTGCATTTCCTGTTCCCCCTGAGAGGCTCAAGTTATTTGAAATGAATTTACTCCCAGCTTAACAATAACTGCCCAAACACACCACCTCAGTCCTTGCACCTGAGGAAATATTTTAAATGATCTATACACTTACAATGGCCCACCTGAAAATGGGAAGCAGGTGCTATTCAGTGTTGTGCTGCCAACATTTTAACTAGGGACTCACACAAAAATGTCCGCCCTTAGCTGTGTCAATCTCCACTGTACCAGAGGTACATATGTTTGTAGAGCAGAGGGATGAGAAAATGAAGAATCAATTTACTCTTTTTCTTTCTTTTTTTTCTGTTTGCACCAAAACTCTTTCTTGTATTCATACCTAAGAAGAGAGGCAGCACTGCTTTGCACACAAACATAGACGTGATTGTCTTTGGAAATGTTTACACTTTGTTCCTGGAAAATATTTCGTGTGTGTGTGTACACACACCTTAGAGGACAGATTAGCAGTATTCTCCCCCAAGGATTTTTTAAAAATACCTGATACTCAGTGCAATACTGTAAAGGCAATATATGTGCTCTTCAGGATTATTTTTAGGAGCTTCGGGGATATGTGATTTCTGGCTGAGATGGTATCCCAGTGTACAGAGACAGGGTAACCTGTAGGAGGCAGGGAAATCACCTCAACCCTTCCTATCACAGAGTTTCCAAGAACCACTAAGATTTCCCTCCAGCGCATCAGTGACATCAATAGATGGATACTTTGTAGTAGGAAATCAACAGAACTAGTCAGATACTTAAAGTTAAGCACATGCTTAAGAGAAATGTTTTCTTAAAACTGGGCCTTATTTATCTAGATGTTATTGTCATATTGAAAGAACCAAACTACTTGTGGCTGTTACTTATGGTACATCTAGATTTACATGAAGTCAGACATGTTGGACCAAATTCTATTACAACTGTGCAACTCCATTAGTTCCATTAGTGTTGCAGGTCTGTGAACAATTCCCAGCTCACACAGATGTACCCAAGTTAAGGCTGCTCAGTCTAGTCCCTAAAAATATCAGCATGTCCATGAAGCATGAGTGGCAGCTTGAGCAAGCCACCCTGAGTACAACCCTGCCTGATCCTCTGGGTACATACTCAGGCAGCTAGCCCGAGCCATCACCTGTGCCACTACAGACCCACTGCTAATTTTAGGTGCTAAATCAAGTGAAGCTAATGTGGGTATGTTGATGCAATCACACCTCCCAGTTCCAATGTAGATGTACCCTGAGACCCATGGTAAGTGCCAGTGAAAGCTTCCTCTCCCTCAGCATCATCAGTTTTTAATTAGGTGTAATGGGAAACTGGACTATAAAATAATGGCGGGGGAGGGATAGCTCAGTGGTTTGAGCTTTGGCCTGCGAAACTCAGAGTTGTAGATTCATTCCTTGAGGGGACCACTTAGGGATCTGGGGCAAAATCTGTCTGGGGATTGATCCTGCTCTGAGCAGAGGGTTGGACTAGATGACCTCCTGAGGTTCCTTCCAATCCTGATATTCTATATACACCTCGTGCCATGCACAAAGCACATGATGCATCAAATGGAGATACACAGAACACAAAAGTTCAAAACAAAGATGAGATCAAGCTGCCGTCATTCTCTTTCTGATACTGAGGCAGTAGCTAGTCTGACCTCCTCAGACAAGAGAGAAAATACCTGCCCCATTCATCCAAAGAAACATCAGATACTATGCAATGAGATTCATTTAAAAAACTTCTGAGATATATTTGTTTCTCCCGAGTTTACTAGCAAAAATGTGCAATGTATTTGAAAATGGTGTTAAAATGACAGGTTTCAGAGTAGCAGCCGTGTTAGTCAGTATCAGCAAAAAGAACAGGAGTACTTGTGGCACCTGAGAGACTAACAAATTTATTTGAGCATAAGCTTTTGTGGGCTACAGCCCACTTCATCAGATGCAAGATGATGAAGTGGGCTGTAGCCCACAAAAGCTTATGCTCAAATAAATTTGTTAGTCTCTCAGGTGCCACAAGGACTCCTGTTCTTTTTGTGTTAATATGGTAAGTTATCGCCTGAAATTGCAGCAGTCAGTTTGCAAGGAGCAAGCCTGCAACAAGGTGGGTTGAGTAGTGCCTCTCTGCCTTAGGGAATAGGCATCTTCCTCTCTTGGTTTTTGGACTCTTGTGTGTTATCATTCTGAGTCAGTGTTTTGTTGCAACCTCCCAAAAAGAGTATTTTTGGTTTTTATCTGCTTTCTCTGTGTGTATGCCATGACCATAGCAGGGTATAACAGACAAGAATGGAGCAAGGGACTCACTTTGCATTGATCTATACATATAGAGACTGATCCAAAGCCCAATGAAGTCAAAGGCAAATGCAGCTGATTTCAGTGGGCCTATGCACACAATGTCCTTTTACAACACCTTATCCAAGTACAGGCATTAATTCAGTACAAAATCAGTCCCCTTGCACAACAAAAATGTCAGTTAATCCAATATACTAACAAAAGTTTCTAGTGCAAGAAAAAGAAACCTATCATAATAATGAAAAACCCAAATAAATAATATTTAATTAATATATTTCATCAATAACAATGTTTAATGGCTTCTAGGATGGATTTGGCCCTATATTTAGCTTCATATCCAATATTCACTGTTTTCTCTTACAGACTGCCCTTATATATGAGTGTCTACTCTCCCCTTGATCTATGTACATAATGTGTGCGTTAGCTGTGATAGAACACTCTTGCTTAGTAGCTTTAGATAAGAGGTGAAATCTTGGCCCCACTGAAGTCAATAACAAAACTCCCATCGACTTCAGTTAGATGAGGATTTCACCCTAAGAATTCATATAATTGATTTATTTCATATGAAGATGGTGGATTGCTGCTTAGCCATTTGCAGGAGTAGAATACTATCCTCTGGGAGAAGAGCAGTAATTACATTTTGTCATTCATCCATGGTAAACATGTTTGTCTTCAAAAAGATTGGAGGAAAGGTCTATTTCCTATTCCTAGTTATGAAGATATGGGGAAAATAGCTTTGGTAAATTCTCACAATACACATTATCTTCCTGCAGTTCATAAATGAGTGATGATGTGATGTCAGTGACCTATTGTCCTTCCATTGCCAAGAAGCTGTCCTTTGTCTCGGAGACACAGCTGGGTTGTGATGAAGTTCCCTTGTACACATCAGTGACAGCAACAGCAACCTTCCCCCTACCCCCAACTCGTGGCAAGAACTAGTTTTTACCTTATTTAGAAATAAACTTTGTATTATGAAACTGGCTAATATGTTAACACAGAGGGAGACTCAGAATGTTTGACTTTCTAATCTTTGTTTATGATTTTAAAATAATTTAAAGCCAGAAACAAAATAAGATTAGAAAATCAAACACTGCGAAAGCCATATACAAAGGAAGATTAGAGACACAAACATTCTCGCTCTGTCTCTTTCAACTCTACAATTATGTTGTTTCATAAAAACCTTCTTCATGCAATGGCAGTGGCTATTGGAAAAGCAGAATACTTCTGAAAATCCTATTGAAAGATGATGAAACAGACAGCCCAATATGAAGCTCAAAGTACACCTTAAAAGCTTCTTTCTCCATAACTTTGAACAGTCAGGACTCCAGGAAAGACATCAAATACCTTCTTTGAAAATGGGATTGTAAGTCATTGCTTTCTTTCTAGATAAAACTCTGGAAACCAAGACTAGACATATGAATGACCCAATATGTTCCTCTGCTATAGCTAGTTGACCCTCTTGATTAATAAGGCAGAATGAGTGTGATGACAGAATTTGACCTATTTCATCCACTAGGGATTATAAATTCTAGAGATGAAGGAAAACTTCCCTAAATTAAAAATTGGCAGAAAGTTCTAGTTCCACACTCATCATGTAAACAGCACATTAAATACTCATATTTTTATTTTCCCCCTCCCAGCCTCGTCCCCCTCTCTTTTTTTGTTTGGATTTGGTCTCTCCTCTTCAGGCTGAGACACAAGTTTACATGTGACCAGTGCAGTGGTGCCAAAGACTGCAGGCTTGACAAGAAGGTAGGATCTTTTCCAGCATAAAGCAGAACCATTTACTAGTACTAAGCACTTCTGTACATTACAGATTTGCCCTGATTCCAGCATTTGATGGTAAGCCACTGGTGTAACTGCACTGCTGCAAACCTCAAGAATGGACAAGAGGAGTTATGATTTCAACCAATGCAATTTACCAGGTTTCAAGCGAGGGCAAGCTCCCCTTTGCAAACTGTGGCTTTTCTTGTCTACTACAGGGGATTCCACTGGCACAGCTACACCAGTAGTGAAATCAGGGCAGATACCTAATGTACACAAGGCTATATTTACAGATAAGGACCTAAGCATAGAAGAGTGGGATAAGAAACTAGGGACAGCATTCAGTTCTTCTTGGTAGAAAATACTTTGCCTTGGGTGTGTAGCAGCTAAGACTGAAAATGTTTGGTTTTGTGGTTAGACAGATTCTCTGTAGACTAGACTAGAGGAGAGCTAGTAGAAAGCTGGAATGTCACTTCCTTCACTGCCAAGGCTACACCATCATCCTGCTAATCACAGAGGTTTGTCCTTGGAACATTTTTCATTAAAAGAGTAAATCAATATAATGAATGTTCTTTGATTTGCATTAGCCTTTTAATCCTCTGTTTTTATTCCTGCAGGATGAAGTTGTGTAGAAGAGACCAACTTATTTTTCCTTTAGGCAGAGGAAAGGGGGTGAGGGTGGAAAAGAAGACAAGAAAGGCTGATTCCTCGGTGCTTGCCAAACCTGAAGTGTGGGACTTTGTTTTTTCCTGTCTCAGGTGTTTAGTTTTGTTCTATATCATGACTGTTCACCACTTCTGGGACTGGGGTTTATAGAAATTATTTCCCGCACACACAATAAATAGATGTCAGTGTGAACGCTTTCTATATTTAACAAGACCAGGTTGCAGTTGCTTAAATTAGAAGATGTCATAGTGCTTTTCCTCCCTTCTTGTTTTCCAGTGATCTTACTTTTGTCACGGCACATGTATTGTGTTTACTCTGCACTACACATCTGCCAGAGTTCTTAACTTGAGGCTGACACATATGGCCTAGCTGGTCAGTGTGTGTCTTCCCATGGTTTGATTCTGGCCAGGATTTGATTTAAAATAGGTGATTTTAACAGCCCGAACAATCAAAACCATCAGAATGACAAATATATATAACTAAACCCCGATGTCCTTTCCTTCCTTGTCATTTTCTTCCCATATGTAGAAAGCATGAGGTTTTCTGTTTGCTTCTGTATATTTCCTTTAATGGAACTGAGATCTGTGGTGAGCGTAAAAGGTAATGTAGTAACGATTGTCATTAAGCAGGATAGTACAAGCGAGATAAGAGAGTATTGTCTCAAACATTCGAAGATGCATCCGAAGAAGTGAGCTGTAGCCCATGAAAGCTTATGCTGAAATAAATTTGTTAGTCTCTCAGGTGCCACAAGTACTCCTGTTCTTTTTGCGGATACAGACTAACACGGCTACCATTCTGAAACCTGTCTCAAACAGAAGTTCTCATAGATTCCTATCAGGCTTCCAAAGAAATCAGAATCCTGTGAAAACCCATTGAATTAAGGGCAAAAATTCTGTAATTTATTGTATTTGCTGTGTCTCACATAAATAAATAAATAAATAAATAAATAAGCAAGGAATTTCTACTCCCTACCGTTACAATGCACCTTCAAAACAATTCTGGGCTCAATTTTGATGCTAATAAGGTGCTTATTCTTACTTGTTTTTGGAAATAGTAGGCAACTTCTGCTCTCACTTACAGCTATGCAGCCCCACTGGATTTTATGGGACGTTCTGAATCTGGCCCAGTTTGTTTTGACTGGTAATTCATATGTCTTTTCCCTAAGGGAAAAAAATGACAAATAAATAGAAAAACTGAATGCTGATGACACCTGCAAATCTCAGTAGGACTTCAATATGTTCTGTTTCAGTTAGCTAGTATGAGGTACACAGGTTCAGCTAAACCTTAACCAAAGTTCAACCCCAAAATTATTGCAGGCCTGAAAATGTTCCAATAACAATAATAATAATTATTCAATATTGCCTACCTAGGCACTTCCTGATTAGACCCAACAGAAAGCAGAGAATACCAGAAATCATCCAAGAGCATGGCTACACTAAAGCCAGAGATGTAATTTCCTGCGTGGGGACATGTGCTAGCACACTCAAAATAGTAGTGTGTCCACAGAGGTGTGAACATCGGTATGGGCTAGCCACCAAAATGTTATCCCATCTGAGACCCTAGATAAGTATTCGGGTTGCGAGCTTACAGTGCCATCTGCGCTGCTACAGCTATGCTTCTCTTTTTAATGCATTAGGCTCTTTCAAAGCTGGAGCATATACGTCCTGGAAATTACTCCCTTCAGCTATAGTGTAGATGTATCATAAGAGTCTATTTTCACAAGATTTCAAGCCTAGTTTTGTAAACCCAAGTAGTTCTGATAAATATGGAAACTTTTAGATACTTATCCAAACCAATCCACAGAATATTTTGTGCTCTGCCCATCACTAGTTCCAAACTGGCATGGTTGTATCTTATCTGATACACACGTCCTTTAAGTGAAGTAATCTTCATTTCAATTCTTTGCAATGGGGCCTTGTTTTCTAGGGATAAAATCATGACCCCAGCTCATGGCAAAACCCCCAGAGGGCCAGGATTTCAGCTTGGATAGATTTTTGTTTGCCTTTACTTGTATTATTTAAGAAGAAAAAGAAACACCTTGAACTGTTTGAGGAAGGACAATATTCCTTGTGGGTTTTCATTTTCAGATCCTTAATTCATAAAGACTTAAATGTCCTGTACAGTAAGAATTCTTTAAATTTTATACAGCAAATCATCTGGGGATATCAAAGCACTTTGCAATCAATATTAATGCCTCAAAACACTCATTGAAGTAGGTAAGTAATATCAGTGTGGGGAGGGATAGCCTGCTAAACCCAGGGTTGTGAGTTCAATCATGGAGTAGGGCCATTTAGGAATCTGGGGCAAAAATCTGTCTGGGGATTGGTCCTGCTTTGAGCAGGGAGTCAGACTACATGAGGTCCTTTCCAACCCTGATATTCTATGATTCATCCCTTGGCCTGACTGGTTAGTCAATATTGGGGCCTTACAAGATTGTTTCCATTAGGAGAAGAAATTGATCCTATCAATCAGGTATTTCTTTTGGTGCAATCATGTTTCTTTACAAAGAATGTACATAAAGCCCCATTTCCCTGAACACAGGGAAACACAGTAGGAACAAAGAGCAGGAGCCAGTTTCCTTGCTACCAAAGCCAAACTTGCTTTCCAGACAGTTCTGTGCCCAAAATAAGCTCTGTCTCTTGCTTTCTTTCCAGAGTCACACTCACCAGTGAGCTGTCTTTCTGGTCTTGTCTGCTGGCTTCCTTTTGACTTTTTTGCTCTGTCTATCTCTGACACACACAGTTCCACCAGTCAGTGATCCAGCCCCTATGTTTGCAATCAGTGTCAGAGAAACACCTCTTATCCTCCCTGAGTTAGAGCTTGGTCAGGACTTCCCATGCAGCCCAGCATCTTGGACAATGGCATATATTGTTTCAGCTATCACTAAACAAAGGGGCATTTAATTGCTCCCTGATTTAGCCAGTATGAGAGGTGGGTAGCATGCCCATCGACTTCAGCAAGGTCTGTGTTTACCCATAGATCAAAGACATCCTCCAGCATAACAGTTTTATTATCCAAATGAGGAAACAGAGGAACAGAGAATTCAGTTTATTAAGGTTGCAGTGTAGGAAGCAGCAGTGCCATTAACAAAACAGTAAATGCTTGACTCCCAGTTCAGTGCTCTGTCTGCTAGGTGAACTCCCTTCCTAGATCATGCTTTCTCTGTGTACCACTAGTATACTGAATAGGGACTACACCCCTGTCATGGTATAAAACCCCACTCTGAACTTTAGAGTCCAAAAGATGGGGTACCAGCATGAATCCCCCTAAGCTTAATTACCAGCTTAGATCTTGTAGTGCTGCCACCAGCCAGGACTTGGAGTGCCTGGTATAGTCTGGTCCCCTTCCCTGAGGACCCTCAAGACCCAAACCCCTTGAGTCTCACAACAAAGGGAAATAAACCATTCCCCTTCCTCCTTTCTTCCTCCTAGATCCACTCCTGGGTACACTAGGAGATCACTGTGATTCAAACTCCTTGAATCTTAAAACAGAGAGGAATGTTGCCTCCCCCCCTCCTCTTTTCCCCTCACCCAGAGGCAATACAGATTTAAGCTCCGTGAATCTAAAACAAAGAGGAAATTCACCTTTCCCCCTCCTCCTCTCTCTCCCTTCTCCCACTTCCCTGGTGAGTACAGACTCAGTTCCTTTGAGCCTTAACAAGGGGAAAAAATCAATCAGGTCTTTAAAAAAGAAAAGCTTTTAATAAAAGAAATAAAAAGTAAAAATTATCTCTGTAAATCAAGATGGAATATTACAGGGTCTTTCAGCTTATAGACACTAGAGAGAAAGAATCCTCCCCCCCAGCATACATACAAATTAAAAATCTTTCCAGCAAAATACACATTAAAACCCTTCCAGCCAAATACACATTTGCAAATAAAGAAAACAATCAAAAAGACTAAACAGCCTTTCTATTTTTGTACTTACTGAATTTGAACAGAAGATTAGACAGTCTGTAGGTACATGTGGTCACTCTCAGAACCCAGAGAGAACAACAGACAAAGAAAAACACACAAAACAAAGACTTCCCTTTTTTTAAAGTATCTTGTCTCCTGATTGGTCCTCTGGTCAGGTGTTCATGTTCACTGTTTGTTAACCCCTTACAGATAAAAGAGACATTAACCCTTAACTATCTGTTTATGACAACCCCTTCTCTCTAAAACTACCAGGCTTTCCCCTTCCCCATTCTGTTATCATCTCAGGATACTGACCTTGAAGCTTTATGATTGGCTTGAGGCTTCCTGAATATCATATTTTGAATTTCTTTGCCTGTTTTTGTACGTGTTGATTCATGTTACTAAATGGGAAAAATGACTTTTAATACAGAACAAAAGATTCACAGTCTTCTTATTTCAACAGGAATATAGTACTAAAAAGAGTGATTCTTTTGTCTTTGAGAAAAAATAAGTTATCTCTCTCATTATCTGGATTATTATTATTTTTCCACATATTTATAATTATGCAGTATTAATATCCCAATGATGCTTTCCCTGATCCCTGTGCAGATGGCTCCCTCCATGCATACATCATCCTCAATAGATACAGAAGTTATATTACCTAGGAGCAGTGGAACCAGGTGAAGGGGTGTTTAGCACCCCTGCAATGGAAATGTTGTAATAGCTGATGTATATTTCCACCCTCCACAATGTTTTCCACCCCCACAATATCTTGCAGAGGCAAAAGCACAGCCCAGCTACGTTTCCGTCCCTGTGCGCGTGCACTGGAGGGTAGAGGAGAGCCGTGGTGCACAAGATTGGGCCGACTGCTGGGGAGTAGGTAGGAACAGCTCTCCTCTCTCTACCTTCCAGCCACTGTAGGTCTCAGCAGAGACACCTGGCCAGGGTAGGGGCAGGGGCAGAAGCATGAGCACATGTACCAGCTGCAGGGATGGGGTGGGATCAGGGGGCACTGGCATGTGGATGGAGTGTAGGGCATTGGCCCACAGGGTGCCAGTTGCTGAGGGTGAGGAGGAGCACACATCACCAGACACCAAGGAACAAGAGTAAGAACTGCCAGGATGCCCTTCCTACTCTGGAACTGGCTGCCCTCCAACCCCAAGTCTCAGTATCTCACTCACTCCCCCTCCTATCCCTCTGCCCCCACCATTCACAGCGAGTTCCTCCCCTCCCCCCAGTATTTCTTTTCCTGAAGAGGTTCTTTGGCAGTGGGGAACCATACGCCCCATAATGAAATGCCACCTGGGGAACTTCATGGAGGTTTCTCCTCCCTTGGCCCTGTCTTTTTAATTTTCTCATTGTGGGGCCAGGCCTCAATTAAATCAATGGTGAAACTTCCATGGACTTCAAAGGGTCAGGATTTCACCCATAGTGATTTACACCTTCATGATTATCGCAATCCAGACCAGTGAGGGGCTGTGTCACCTCTGCCCTGCAAACCTGGGGTGCCTCACAATGCTTTGCTGCTATAGCTCCCAACCTGGGCTCCTGACAAACAGCATACAGGTTATACCATGAGTGTCTGTGTATAGTCACAGCCTTGATCCAGCAACTCTGACCCAAGCAGCCTGGCAGCAACCTCCAGCCACACTCTGATTTCCTGCAGCCTTGTTACTACCAGCAGGGTGACCCCAAAGCATCCCCCGTCCTGAATTTTTCCGAAAAACCCTGTGTTCTGCTCTGTCCAGCCCTCTCCTGAGCAGTCCAGATATATTAAGTCTGTTGTCCCTCTTAAAGGGATCAATATACAACATTTTGCTACCATAAATGGAGTTACCCAAATAGTTCAAAGATAACACTGGATTAGTTTTAATTAAAGAATAAAACATGTTTATTTAACTACAAAGAGATAGGTTTTAAGTGAGTAAAAGTATGAGGCATTAAAGTCAGAAATGTTTACAAGAGAAATAATGATAAAATGCTTTCTAAACTTAACTAACTAGACTTCGTTCATGGTGAAATTCTTACCACAGGTTCCCAGTAACATTACTGACCAAACTCTCAGGCCAGGATTTGCTCTCGCTCTCCAATGATTGTTTCATTTGTCTTCTTAGGTGAAAAGAGAAATGGACAGGGAGCAATAACTTGGGGTATTCTGCCCATCACTTTTATAGCTCAGTCACCCTTTGAAATGCATTTTCCTGAGGGTTACCCCTAGATAAAGTTCCTTCCAGCTGTGAGGATGGAGACAGGGGGTCTCATTGTGAAAGAGGTTTCAAGCTATTGTTTGCTAAAATGCAAATTTGCCTTGTCTGCCTCTTGCAGTTTCAAGGATCTTGTTTACTACTTATATGTAAATTGAGGTAAATACATTTTTTTTTACCTGTAGACCACTCCTGCCTAATCATGGCTACATGGGTTTGAACATGTGCTACCAACATCATTCAGGGGGAATTCATAACTTTACATATAATATTGCTACACACATTTCATCATATTATTGACCAGTGAATTATTAGGTTTATGAGGCATATTTTGTAGAAAGATTACAATGGTGTGTAGGGTGAGAATACAGGAGTGAATTCAATCACAATGGTGCTTTGCATAAAACAAGTACTTAAACCAGTGGTTCCAAAACTTATTCCACCACTTGTGCAGGGAAAGCCCCTGTGGGCTGGGCCTGTTTGTTTATCTGCCGCGTCCTCAGGTTCGGCCACTCGCGGCTTCCAGCAGCCGCGGTTCGCTGCTCCAGACCAAGGGGGGCTGCGGGAAGCGGTGGCCAGAACATCCCTCAGCCTGCGCCACTTTCAGCAGCTCCCATTGGCCTGGAGCAGCGAACCACAGCCACTGGGAGCCACAATCAGCAAAACCTGTGGACTCAGCAGGTACACAAACCAGGCCAGCCCACCAGGGGCTTTCTCTGCACAAGTGGTGGAACAAGTTTGGGAACCAGTGACTTAAACCTTAATTAATACAGCTTTTCTGTGAGGCAGGTAAATAATATTATCTCTATTTTACAGTTGAGGATTAAGGCAAAGAGAGGGTTAAATGCCAAGGTAACTCAACAAGCCAGTAGCAGAGGCAGAATTAACATTTAATCATTCTTGGTCCCAGTCCTGTGCTCAGACCACTAGACAATATTGTCTCTTAAATGAAGTGTGTACTAGATAGCAGTGGGTGAACTGCTAAAGGTACATCGTTTCAGTTCTGGTCATGTTAGACGCCTAACCTAACTACTCTATTCTAAGCATTTGGTGGAAATCTCAAGAGAACAAGCTTTCAGATGAGGCTTTCAGGAATTTCTCATTCTACCTAAGTCAGAATCAGAAACAAATGAGCCCATCACTGAGGCTTTGTCTATACTGCAATACAAAACTCTCAGCACTGAGTCTCAGAGCCCGGGTCAATTGGCTCAGGCTGTGGGGGTAAAAGTTGTGCTATAGATGTTCGGATTCAGGCTGGAGCATGGGTTCTACAATTCTCTCCCTCACAAGGTCTCAGAGCCTGGGCTCCAGTCCGAGCCCAAAGATCTACAATACAGTTTTAGCCCCAGCCTGAGCCAGGCCTCAGTTAAATCAATGGTGAAACTTCCATGGACTTCAAAGTGTCAGGATTTCACCCATAGTGATTTACACCTTCATGTAAATCAGCTCATCTGAGCCAGCCATGCATCTTTTACTGTAGGGTAGCAGGGCCGGTGCAAGGAAGTTTCGCGCCCTAGGCGAAACTTCCACCTTGCACCCCCCACAGCTAACCCCGCCCCCCCATGGGAGCTAACTCAGACAACCACCCGGGGGGCCCCCACACAACATCTACCCCCCCACCATGACAGCTAACTCCTCTTCCCCCCGTCCCCCATGGTAGCTAACCCTGCCTGGGGAGACCTCCTGCGGAAACTAACCCGGCCTGAGTAGCCCGCTCCAGCTCACCTTGGCTCTGCCTTCTCCACTACGCCGGCGCTGCTCTAATTCTCCTCCCTGCCCAGGCTTGCGGCACTGATTGGAGGAGACTTAGAGCTGGGCTGTGTGCTTAGCGGAGGAGGCAGAATGGAGGTGAGCTGGGGCGGGGAGCTGTTCCCCTGTGCACCCCCTCCCCCGTTACTGTGGGCAGCCCTCCCCGTGCGACCCCCACCCAGCTCATCTCCACTCCACCTCCTCACCTGAGGGGACTTTTAGGCGCCCCCAACCACTAGGCGCCCTAGGCAGCCACCTAGTTTGCCTAAATGGTTGCACCAGCCCTGTAGGGTAGACATACCCTGAGACATCATGAGCACTTACGACTTCAATGAGAGTTGCAAAGGTTCAACAGATGAAAAACAGCTTTCAGGATTTGGCCTCCTCTGAGCAGCCTTTCTAATTCAGTATTTCCACCACAAGTCTTTGCCAAACCCAAGAAACCAAAAGCATGTAAAAAATAAGTTATCCAGGTCCTACCCACCTCAAAATATATTCTGGATTTGAACTGGAGATCTGGACAAAGGTTTAAAGTGGAACTGACTTATCAATATTGGATTTACCTATCTCTGCTTTTAAAACAGTGAAATTCCCCACTGTGGAGAGAAAGGGCTGCTGAGTGGGACTTTAGTGGTGCACATGCTTTATGCTGGCCCTCTGCACAGGGGTGAATTTCACCGAGCAATGAATAAAATGTTTAGCAACAAAGGGTCACTGTTTCTATTGTTTCTGGTATATGGTTGATGTGTGTGTGTGTGTTCCAGAATAATCTCACTGCATGCAACATTGCTCTATCGTAAGAAATTATTGTGCAGTATCATAAATAAATGGTGAGATATGTCACATACCTGCCACCATTTGAAAGCTATAAAGAGGTATGTTTGAGGAGGAAAATAGGGACATGTATGGAAATATATTGGAAATGGAGAACTTTCTGGAGAGAACAACTGGAGAAATGCTAAATTTATTGCTAAAAAAGCTACAGACTGTTGCTGCTAAAAAGGAACAGCTGGCATATGCATATCATATGAAACCAGTAATTTTGTTGTTATCTTAGTATTCCCAGAAATGATATTAAAATAAAATACCATTGAAGCAACAAAGATATGCCAGGGCCTTCCTATGCTGAACAATAAGTCAGCTTTATTACAGTGATTATTGGTAATATGAGGGTTGTGCTGGTATTTGGTCATAACTACATAAAATTATTGTTTTTCTGCTCTAATCATTGGCTATGCAGTTACAAGGGACCAATAACAAGTTTGTCAGTAATTAGTGACAAAGATTTCTTTTGTGCTTAAATGGAGTGAAAGCCTCAGGGTAATCTTACCAGCATGTTCATATGATATCACTTCCTGAAAATACATGAAAGTTTTTTAAAAGTATGCACACAAAAACGAGGCGTAGTAGTCATACTGAATAAATAGCCTCTAGAAATATGCTTTTTTTTTTTTTTTTTTAACAAGGGGAAATTTGCCTAGAGGGTTGTTAAGTCCATGGTAATACTCTCTGAAATTCACTTTGGATTCTTTTTCTAGTCTCATTTTACATGAATTTGCACCCATTGGGTTAAAATTCTGCTCTAAATTACATCAGTATAAACCTAGAGTGACTTTATAAACTTCATTTGCATTGCTCTGAATTTACTCCAGCTTAATTGAAAGCAGAATTTGATCAAAGCTTTTCTTTGACCAAAATCAAAAACTAAGGGCTTGTTGTCTTTATGTACAGTGCTACAGAGGTGAACCTGCACCAATGCAGCTGTGCCTCTGTAGCATATTAGTGAAGATGCTCCTGCGCCAACAGGAGAGCTTCTCCCATCAGCGTAGTTAATCCCCTCGACATAGCTTTCCCATCGACATAGCGCTGTCTATGCAAGTGGTTAGATCAGTATAACTAAGTTGCTCAGGGTGTGGATTTTTCACACCCCAGGAGCCACGTAGTTATATCGATATAGATCTGTAGTGTAGACCTGGCATAAGAGTCTGTCTATCCTAGAAATATGTGTACCCATATTCCAACAATGACCAACAACAGCACAGCTGCATGGATCCTAAGGCACTAGTATAAACAGGCACCAGATGTTTATTAACCACTACCTTGAAAACCTGCTCTAAGTGGACTGTAAAAACACTTATGCTTTTGCTACCACAGGTGCTGTTGTACCATTGTTACCAGTTTCTGGAATACAGGTATTAAGTTTTCTTATGGAGATAAGGCCTATATATAAAACTCATCTGAATCCAGCCCAAGTTTCAGCCTGATTTCTGGTTGCAGCTGGGCAAAATTGCTGAGTTTCCTATGATTTCCTCCTGAAACCATAACTTCCTTTGGTTCGCACAAAACTTACCCCATGTTTGACTCAAATTCACCACAAGTTTACTGAAGGATTCATGACTCTCAGCTGAGTTTCAGGTTCATAAACTAACAGAAAACTCTGCAAGTTTAATGTAGTTTTGAATTTTCTAAAAAAAAGCTTCCCATGTCTCTCTACAGTTTGCTTAGCATATTGGTTCAAAACTTCACTATATGCCTTTTTTCCCAATGAAGCTGATCCTGTTCTTGTGTCTTGATGTGGAATTGCATCATACTGAATGGTAATTCTTGGTAGGACTGAGTGAGTTGATCCAGAAGAAAATAGGAACTAAAACAAATCCAACCCCAAGTCAAACTGACTCTTTAAAAAAAAAAGAAAATTGAGGTTGGATACAGTTCAATTAACTGATTTTTTTTTTTTTATTTCCATTTTCTCTGTACTACCGTACTGGGTTTGGACAGAAGTGGAAATATCTAAATACCACAAGGAACACCAAAGAAATTTCGATAACTTTATATGAACTTATTCTTAGCAGATTATCTGCACACAAAACCCATCCTTGATTGCTAACAGAATTCTTGCATAGGCCTAAGATCTGCAAGTAGATGCTGCTGGATAATATAAATCAGAGACCAAAGGAATAGCAATTAGCACTCTTTAAATGTGACTTACCATTAGTTCCTGTGACCATGTGTTATGCCAACATGCATGTTATAAAAAGTTTTAAGAGAAAAAATGCTCGTATACATGGAGTCACAACATCAGCAAGGATAATAGCACCTGGCATAGATACTGTTTTTTTCTGATGACTCAAATGTTAGCAAAAAGTGTTAGCCTGATTCTCATTTACAGTAAAGAGGCCTCTTTACGCTGCTAGTCATGTAAAGGGGCCTAAAAGTGTAAATTAGTCAGATCATAATACATTGAAGGCCTAACTTTGAAGCTTTGATTTATATGGTAGCTTTATGTTGGCAAATTGTTTGGGGCCAATATCAGATCACTTTGGGATTTCTCAATATGGAGAGTCAATACAATAATACATCCAATCAATTCTTCTGGGAAAATAAAACTAACTGGATCCATAGCCTTGGTTTTACTCATATCTGATGTCCATAACTGACACCATGAGTGATAACAGAAATACAGACTATATTCTTGAGTAGACGTAACTGCTTGTCTCAGAAGCACTCTATCCCAGGCTAGTTAGTCCCTGGGGATAGACTAAGCCCAGTGCCCCTAGCCAGAACAGGTGAATGCAATCCAGCCACTTAAAGAGGGCTGGGCTACACCTGGGCCTATAAAGGGCTGCTAATGGGCAGTTGGGAGAGGGAGTGAGAGAGGCTGTGCCCTGGGAATAGAAAGTCTATAATGGAGTAGAGCTAGTCCCTGAGGTAGATGCCTGGAACAAGGGGTTTAGGGGTTCTGGGAAGCAGCTTTGAAGCCGTTGTCCCAAGAAGGGAGTAGAAGTTACTGAGACTGGAAAGCTGCTGGGAGCTGGACTCCAGATAGTCCTGGGATGGGTGGCTCTGAAGTCTGGGGCAAAGGATTGAGTTAAAAGACTGTTTTCTGTTTATTAGCTAGCCTCTATTAATTAAATAAACCTCAGCCCAAAAGATTGGGCATGACAGCACATACTTTGGAGCTGGGGAGAAGCTTTGCTGGGTAACGCTCTCATAAGACACTTTGACCATTGGCTAATATAAACACAGATGTAAGCAAATGGTATAGGAGACTATTATGAGAGACTAAAAAAAAATACTTTTATATGTTTATCACAGAAGGGACATTTTCCTGCTCTCTTGTAGATATTGATGATTGTGATGGGGTGTGGGACATGCAGATGGTTAAATGATCACAAACTCTATCATGTTTGTGACTTTCTATTTTTTTTAGTCCACAGCAGGTCTGAATTTTGAAATAAAGGGAAATGAAATGTTCACCTACACCCCTTGCTTTCCCATATATTTAAGGCTTTATACAATGGGAAAAACAAGGTCTCCTGTGAATTTGCAAATAAATGATAACTTTTTTCATTAACATTCCAAAAGGCTGATAGATAGAACATGTGAGCATATCAGCCTCAGCCAATTGGCTATGGTTCAGCTGAAAGGTACTTTCTCACACTGAAAAACAGAATGTAAAAGAGCACTGCTTTAAAAACAAAGCATCACTCTCTGAGTATATCCTAGTTTGGAAAATGCCCATGATTTAAACTGTGGTATCCCAGATTTCTTTAAAGCCTTGGTCTTTACACTTCAGTTGTAGAATTCTGTAGTAAGCATTTGTCTGTTTAATACACCATCTGAGCCACATCCTCTGACATCTTTAACTAGAATAGCAAAGACCTGGGAATGGGATCATGCTGGAGTATTAGCAGCCACAAGACAGCTGGGTTAGAATGCCTGCAAAGACCACAAATTGGTACACAGAACTTGTGTTTTTCATTATGGTCTCAGCAGGTCTCTAGCATTCCAGTGGAGATTCAGGCCTATATTAAATTAAACAGAAAAAACAACAACATTTAAATAACTTTAAGGGTCAGAGTGAAACCAACAAAAGCTGGGAATATGAAGTTAAAGCTAATACACACTGTTCTTCACTCATACTATTGGAAAAGAACAGAAACAAAATTAAGATGAAGTGAAAGTTAAAGATGGAGTGCTAGCCTCAGTTCTGAAGTCTGACACTGCTGCTTTATGTCGAGCCCTTGACTTCATTACAGGGTAATGTGGTTGTCTGTCTGTTTTTGTTGGGTATTTTATTTATTTAAAAGAAAGAAAATGTGTATTAGGAACCATACTCTTCTCTCAGATAACTACTGAGTATAATTTAAAAAGTTATTTTTACTGTAGCAGATCACAGTGACTCTATTAGAATGTTCTAACCTATCAGTGAAATATCTTCTTGGGGCAATGGCAGTTGCTTCACAGTTAGAATTTGCAACTGAGTTTCCATTTGAAGTTCATTTTTGCCACTACCTCTAAAATCAACAAAAAAAGTCACATCAGTCTTGTAATTGGTGGATTAGATCAGAGATCACATTAGAATTTTTCTGCCAATTTTGAAATGGCTCAGACAGGGGGGCTCCTGAAATATGATACCCTACAACTAAAACTATTGGACACAACTTTAAATTCTTGTAACTCTTTTTGACACTCTAGTAAGAAAAGTGAAAGGAGAGTGAGAAAACAAATGTTACTGGAGTCCCCTAGCCTACCTAGTGCTGAAGACCAGCGTTTAGTTGATTAATGTGAAATTACAGAAGGTTATTAATATTTACTGTTGCTAAGGAACATGAGCTTCAGAGAACTTAGTATCCCTGCTGAGTTAGTGCCTGAGATCTAGGCTTTCATTTAAATAAATAAATGAAGTCTAAACCCTTTTGCTTCCAGAGATAAAGTTCAAAGTGTAATGTCATAACTAGGAAGGCTTCTCCATGGAAAAAAACACCATGCTTGTGCCAGGGTTAGTCTGCCTTCCCAGCTGAAGGGAATGAATCTAGGGGGGTCATATGGTAGCATGTGATTAGAACCAGGCCTGCTGGGAGACCTGAGATCAGGTACAGACTCAAAAGAGTTTATGGGTTGTGGTTTATCCAGAGATATTCTCCTTAGCGCACAGACAGAGGGCCTGAGGGATGCCAGGGAAACCAGCAGGGCTAGCTAGGAAGGCAGGAGTGTAGAGACCAGGCCTGTTGGAGGAAAGCCTCATCAGACCTGGAACTAAGAACTCTGCATCAAGAGTTCTGAGCTGGGTGGAAGTTTGTGTAGTTTTGAACTTTACATTAATCTACCAGGTCCCCAAAACGGGAGAGTTAGTGAAAAATTACCTCGGTTATGAAGTTTTGTTAACTAAGAAAGAAGAAAAAAATGAGGTAGTTGTTTGGAGCCTGATTGAATAATCTTGCTATATCCCCCCTAACTTCTTCCCCTTGCATGGCTGGGTCTTATCCATTCTACTGCTCTTCCTGTAGACCTTCTAAGGTCTCTCTGGCTCACAGTAGCAGAACTCCCCATTGAGAAATTCTATTTCAAGATAAAGTGTGAAATGAGTTATAGGAGAAATTCAGGAAGGCAGAAAGTATAATAATCATCCATTTTGTAATTGTCAGTCAGGAAGTCAGTGCTGATGCTGCCAATGCAGCTGTATACAACCCAACTAGTGACATTTTTCTAGTACTGGCACTTACCTGGCATATTAATATTTAGATGGGTATAATGTAAATTGAATTTCAAAACAAAGAAGACACGACTGAAGTCGCACTGCTAGAAAACTCAGCTGTCTTCTGACTCCAGGAACCATGGGATACTTGAAAGGGAAGAGTAAGAGTTGGAAACCTCATTTGATCCATGTCTCATTTCTATGATTTACACTAGACTTACTCCTGATACTGAAGGTTTCTGGAAAGATTATTTCCATGACCATCATTCAGAACATTGCAGCAAAATTATTATCTCCATATTTCGTGTGCAGGCTAAGTATGAGTCAGGGAACTGAATGTCTTCTAAGCTCAGAGAGTGGAAAAGAAACTCAGAGTGGATGGAGTGATATCGTTAATGCTATTATAGACAAGCAATGCACCTTTACCATCTCTGAGTGCTGTAGAACCTGCATTTATAATTTGGGCCTTGTCTCATCAGCCCACAATGTGGCAGGAATATTCAGTCAAAATCAATGCATGAGAGAATATTTAAATGATAAAAGTCTATACGAATAGTGAGGAAAAAATTTGCAATGTAATTGGAACTAAAATGTTAGCTTAATGCAACATCCACAGAAACTGTAATTGCCTACCTAAGAAGCTATGTACAAATACACTGACAGAACACTTCTAGGCTGCTACTGGCACTAAGGATTAAAGGACCCGCTTAATGTAGTCATTACCAAGCGCCTTACATTTGTAAACAGAAATCTTGAAAACGTCCCAGTTCATTTCTTTCTCTAATTTATAAGTCAGAGGATGAGAGTGATGAAGGAGGCAGTGCAGAAGGATACATTCACTCAGAGCAAAGATGCTACTTTCACCCTTTTTGTAAAACATGTGTGCCAGATATTCATTGCTGCATGTCAGCCACTGCAGAACATCGCAAACACCTACAGCTTCACTTGGGGAGCTTCAAAATGGTGATCTAGCATAGGCTAAAACTTGTTTGAGCTGACTTGGACTTGTGGGGCTTGGATTAAGGGACTGTTTACTTATGGCGCAGACATTCAGGCTTAGGCTGCAGCCCAAGCTCTGGGCCCCTCCCACCTCTCAGGGTCCTAGGCTGCAGCTCGAGCCTGAACATTTATATCACAACTAAACAGCCCCTTAGCCAAAGGCCTGGAAGCTCAGGTCAGCTTGCATGAGCCAGACCCAGGTTTTCAATTGCAAGTGTAGATATAACCTCAGAGTCAAATATTCCGCTCATTGAAGTCAATGGGAGTTTTGCCATGAACTTCATTGTGACCAGGATTTGGCCCTTTTTGAGTATTAATGTATATAATTGTACAATTCAGCAGGCATTCATACACTTGACCTAAATCAAAAATTTTTTCCTTTCCACAAAAGAACACAGCTTTTCACAATGGCAGAATGGTGAATTTTCACTACTTTAGCCCAAGTGAACATGTTTTGCAATGACAATTTGCCATTTTGTGACTCCATCATAGCTAACAGAAGGGGACTGATAATTATATGTGCCAGAGGTGTGGAACTCAAAGTGGACATTATATTGTTTGGTCATGTCTAACAATTCAATTAAATCATATACACTAAATAGTAATAAATCATATACATAGTAAATTAAGTAAAAAAGTAAACCTTTGTTAAAATAAACCACAAACGCTGCCTTTTTTCACAAAATGTTAACTACAAGAAGGTGGAACAGTCTTGAGTCTCAGCAATAGAAGACTTGGAAATAGAACGGCTTGAAATAAGTTCCTACGAAATCTTTGTTTATAAAGTTAATCAAAAAAATGCAGGTTTACAATTCTCTATTTAATAATTGTACCTCTTTAAAAGTAAATGCAAATAAATATATGAGAAATGCAATATCAGAAAGGCAGATAGTACAGAGCATTGGGGCTGTAGAATAGGTTTTTTGGGCAGAGGGGAGGCGTTTACATCTCACTACTGTCTTCTTCCTCCTCCTCCTCTATTTTGTGATTTGTGTTGGAACATACCTGGCATCCAGGCTTACTAAGGTAGACTTTTGTCTTTGCTTCCTCCTTTTGAAACATTGGCCAGGCTGTAGTAAGACACTGAATTGTGTTTTATGAAGACTACCTCTGTTTTAGTATTTTCATTTGTGGGGCATAATGTGGATGTGGCTATCTGTATAAGGAAGTACAGAGGGGAGTTGATGCCCTTTTATCAGTGTGAGAATCCTCATGAGTGCTGGTGAGATAATAGTTGGTCTAGATCTCAGTAGTAATTTTGGATAATTTCTTTGGGTATCAAAGAATCATCTAAAAATTATTTAGTTCATTAATTCACTTGCATGATAGTAAAGAACCTGAACTGCTCACTGAAAAAGACTTTGGCATTATGCTTTACAATGCCAAGCTTCTCCAAAAGTGCACAGGGGAAGCAACCCCTGCATTCATTTCTGATAGGACCTTCTGCTGGCTCTCTGCATGCTATTCCCACTCCTCTGTGTCAGGGTCTGTCACAATCTGGCCCACAATGCGTAATGAAAAATAACACACACACAGCAATCACCAATCCTAGATGTGTTACCAGATTGTGTTGCCTAGTGGATGGAGGGCTGGACTGAGACCTGGGTTCTGTTCCTGTTTTTTTCATTGGCCTGCAGGGTGACTTGGGCAAATCACTTCCCCTTTCTGTGCCACAGTTTCCCTATCTATAAAATGATACTTCTTACTTGTAAAGTGCTTAGATAGAGTGTGCTTTTCACCAGTAGATATCTATCTATATTTTCATTACTACCAAGTGTAAGTCCCTTGATATCATGAGAATTTGGCATTTTGATTATTTTTTCCCGATTAGTATTAATTGTCTGATATAATAAACAATGTTGCGCAATGTGCTTATTAAGGCTAACATTACCGAACATACATGCCATAGTCCATGTGGAAAGTTATACATCTGTGTTTTGGGTATATATATATCATGTTTATATGGTACATATATGATGACAAATACATGTCACAATATTTATAACAAAGATTAGATAATTAATGAAATATTTTTCACATCTAGACAACTTATCCAAATTGTAATATACTATATTTATTTTACATGTGGTCAGGTGTATATGTGAGACACAAATACGTATTGTCACATTGTATAGTGTATTCTTAGGAATAGGAATTCTGAAGCAAAATTGACTTCTTAGCCGGTAGTTACACCAGTCTTCTGGCTCATAGATATGACCTAATAATGCTATGAGCTTTAAGAACAAACTGAAAAGTCTGGGGATACCTTTGGATACACTCAGTAATTTTCAGAAAAAATCTGCTTGGTAGAGCTGGGAGGAAGGAGTATGTTTGCAGGAAATTCTGGTTAATTTGTCCGATTTATGGCATTTAGAGTCCAATCCCAAAACTGTGTGGTTTCTCCTACTATGAATTTCATCCTAGGCTCAAACATTTAGAAATGTATTTATCACTGATCCTCATTGCTGCCATTAACTTTTACGTGAAATCCACCTTCATTACTGACTTCACAAAAACCACAGCTCAGCTGATGACAGAATGCAGGAGCTCGGTTTTCTGCTCTCGGGGAATAAAACAAGCACTAAAAACTATGTAGATACTTTCAGACAGAAAATTCCAAGTGCCTACCTGAGCAAATACAGAAGGCAATCCACCTCAGTGGGCCTATGCAAATACCTGTATCTTATATAGTGTGTTTCATTAGTAGATGCAAATCATTTCATCAGAGATGTCAGTATCATTTGAGGTTAAGGGATTTTAGGAGGAATAGAACTTAACATGGGTCTTCTGCACTGTGGTGCACCCACATATATATGTGGAAAGGCTGTGATTAATATCTATTTTCCACCCAATTCACTTTGTAATTGGTCTACTGGTAGTTTTCCATTTATATCTGATGAGCCAACAGGTACCTGGGGCTCATTCCTACAAGGGGATGACCAACCTTGTCTTGATCTAGCAACTTGCAGACATTGTTCCGATGAAGCCTGGTGAGAATCAGATTCAGGACCTGTTGGTTATCTTGCACGCTTTTAAATTGAAAAAAAATTGACATCACATAAACTTGTGCACACATGGCTTCTTTTTTAAGTGTTGCAGACTCGGTGCTTTTTTTGTTTTAATTACGTGAATGTATGTAAAGAGTGGTCCAAAGATACAAGGCTTCTCTAAGGGATTCTGACCCAGTTGCTAAGACTGAGAGAGAGGATATAGCTTTTTATAGCTTGATCATCCACAGCCGGATCTAACTGGTGAAACTAGTAAAGGAGCAGCCTTCACCAGTGACTCCCCTCTCCCCCCAGATAGAAAAGGGAAATACTCCAGTTATTTGGAGGACCATCAAGAGGAAGGTGGAGGGGAAGTGCATACAGCATGTCTTCTTACAGTCACTTAGCCAGCTTCCAGAGCTTCCATCTTTTCCTCACTCTATCAGGTCTCTTGGGCTGCTATCCACTATGCGTCTGCCTGCCTCTTAGCAAACTCAAGCTGTGGTTTTCAGGCTGATAAATAATTATGCTAATTAACAGGTTGGGGGGAAAATCTGATGTTATTTCTGTGGAATGTTCTGAGAAGCTGGAAACACTTAACTGCAAAAACTACATGTGGTGAAATAACCAATAATTTGCTTAAGAAACCCACATCTGGTTTGCCTGCTAGAAACAGGGGTTAATAGTCTGTCAGGGGCAGGCAGTGGCAGTGAGTAGCCCTAGGATAAACAAAAAAGCCTTAACGGCAGGAAATGGGCTTGTTCTCGTAGCGTAAGCATTTACATTGGCTGCTAACCAGAAGGAGACGTAAAAGGAGTTGTTTACTTTACATTTTAAAAAAAAGGATGGAAACAAACAGCTTTTTGCATTATGTATATTTGTGGGGGGGGCAAGGGGAAACAAAACCCATTAACTGTAACTAAAAATGGAAATAAAATCCATGCTGCATACTCAGGGAAGAATAAGCAGACACAACATGAGATTACAGTGAAAAAAGGAGAAAGGATTACTTAACTATATTCATGTATTATTGCAATAACTGTGAGACAATTATATGCATGACTTTTCCACTCATTGCTCATGCAGAAGACATGCAGGCACAGCCAAAGGCAGACAGTAGAGGAACCTTGAGTAATGGGTTAGGATAGATATACAGTCTCTCAGCTCAGTATATAAAGCTAGATTCTGATCTCCACTACATGGGTGGAAATCAGAATGACTCCTCAGAACCTGACAGAATTACCCCAAATTTACACTGGTGTAACCAAAAGCAGAGGATGGAGGGGGGGGAGGTGTTGGAAGGCTTTCACCCTAGTATTTTATTACTGAAAAATCTATAGGAGAAAAAGGCACACACCAAATTTAAGATGGATATAATTAAATTATGTATTCATTTGATGAGATTCAGATGAAGTGCTCTGTGTGTGGCAAAAAGAATTCTGTATTTATAGCAGTTAAAGAAACACCCAAGAAGCTCTGGATACACTAAAGAACATGAATAATACATTGTTAGTTTCTAATTTTCATTTTAAATAAACGGAAGATGATCTACTGAAGGTGTTATTATGAACTAGAGTGATGCTAGCCTTACAAAGCTTGCTGCAAAATCTGGTTCATATTCTTCATATGAGGCAACAAGACACCTTACCAAATGCTGAGACCACTAGCTTTCTATTCCACACTAGAGTATTTGACATTCCACTTCTAAACAGACTACATTTTCTCTCATACTCGCTGCCAGAAATGTGTATTATTTCCTGTCAAAATAAAGAGTTGCGGTCTTTCTCCAGCTCAGAAATACAGTAAGTGCATACTATCATCATAACATGTTAGCTATTCTCTCTGTCCTTCCAATATATAAGTGCATATTATAGCCTTATAAACTACACTTTCACAGCCTTGTGTTTCAGTGTCATGCCTCAGTTTATATAATGATTCGATATATTCAGTATATACTAAGCACAGCACCATTGTGATCTTGCTGCTTCCTGAGATTTTCCACGGTGCAGAGAGTACCGGGGGACACCTTTGAGCAATAGAATTTCTTGGGGAGCAGGTGCAGGAAGCAGCAGCAAAATGTGCCAGAGATTCACTTATCAGCAAATTGGAGGAGGTAGTATTTAAGGAAGAGGAGAACAGATGACAGGTGCTCGAATATTATAGTGATGACTGACAAGATACCTACACTACTGGATTTGTTCAGGTCTAGGCCACACTCCTACCTGCTGTGAACCCACAACGCACTTGGACATGGTGAAGTTCTGTTAACATCCATCCTCCCTTGCCTTGTTAGGTACCAGCAAAAAGGGTGATTGCCTTCAGAACACATGAAATGCCAAGTGGATTCCATCTCTACCTTCTGTAAGCCAGTTATTCCACACCTTGTGAATATGACACACATGCAGGACTTTATTATTATATTCATGTTTCCTTTGGTACTAGATGGTTCTCATGTGAGCAGGATGACACCAGGACTATAAGGTTCCAGTTAGGACCAGAAAGGTAAATCCTGAAATATAATGGGAAAGCCCATCTCTCTATCTTTAAACGTTGGTCTTCTCAATATTCTTGGTTCAGTTGTGCGGACAGAAGAGTATACCCTGCTTCCAATTAATTAGAGTGGACAGGTTTTTTTCCATGAGATTTCAGGGGACAGATGCTCAGTTGGTACACATTTTTGTTCTGTATTTCCTATAACCCCTACACAGTGGGTTCATGGTCCACAACTGGACTCCTAAGTACTACAATAATACTAATTGTTAATAACAATAGCTCCAGTGAAGTCAATGGTGCTATGACAATCTACACCTGCTGAGGATCTGCCCCCAGAATTCATTTCCAGCCAATAACTGTAACCAGGAAAATAGAAGACAGCAAAAATTAACCACAATTACGTGAAAGTTAACTGAAGTCTTGGAACCTCAGTAATGATTGGTTTGGGATTTAGTTTAACTTGTGGATGAAGGCTCAATTCAGACTTTTATCTATACATGTATGCATATTTCTAGTCAAAGTATATTGTACCATTTCATTCTCTAAAATGAGGGGTATAGACAGGGTAGAATAAAACAAACATAATCTTCAATATGACAGCACAGATCAGGATGAAAAGATATTTAAAAATTGTAGGGCTAGCTGAATGTTATTTATTGAACACATTATTCAAGGAATGCTGCTGAACAATTAATTCACCAAATAGCTGTATATTTATCTCCATCTATGGTACATCTGTTTTCATAATGCTTCCTTCAACATAGCAAATCACATTTCAGCCCCCCACAAGGTTCACATAAGCATTCAAACTTTGGGTGATTTGAACGAAATCTACAAACCTGTTGAGGATCTGCCACCATTGATCTTGACCCTATAAAATGGAAAACAGGATCAAATCCTGCATTTCTTACTTAGGCTAAACTCCCATTGAAGTCATTCAGGGTTATGCCTTAAGGAGGACTCCTGAATCAGGCCTAGAGAATGAACTGTAAAAGTATTTCATAGTCTTTTATTTCTTTATACTGAATTAAATATAAATATATATTTTACTTGTATGCAAAATATACCACAGGTATGTTGAGGTTAATAAATATGCTGGTATTTGTTCAGCCAAAGGAAAGTTCTACAAGAATCTACCTGGACTATAACAAATATTTATATCTGACTCCAAATACAGTTTGTCTCTATCTATCTGGCTCACCTAGAATTTTGAAGACATTTAAAGATTCCCCAAATGAATGAAGAAGCTTACCCCCTGATGATTTCTAGACTTCTTAACTGTTTTATTCCCCTTGTTATTAAATAAACAGAAACAGTATTTTAGTTAAGCCTCCAATAGGTTACTCTAAGTAGGTTGCATCTTTTACGATCACCATGATACTAAAAGATTGTGCTTATAAAATATTCTTTACATTTCCCCATAGGCATTCTGTTTCCCTCAGCATGGGAACTTCCATTTAGACAGGAAAAAAACAGGAAAAACATCACAATGGGAACGGCCAGGGGCAGCTATTTTCATATAAGAGCAGCTATGTCGTCTTTGGATACAATGTGGAAAACAAGGTCAAAATGTGATTGACTACATGGGGTTCATGTGAAGTTTGTCTTCATAATCCCTGATTTTACAGTTGGATTCATGCACATCCCCACTGACGTCAGTGAAACTCTGTCTGGGCACAGGAGCTTGCCCATGTGGAGCTGACTGCAGGATCAGTGCGTACAAGTTTGCTTCAAAGTCCAGTGAAGCCAGTGGGGGGCTTTCCTTTGATTTCAGTGAGGTTTGGATCAGGCCCTAGGAGAACAAGCAAAGACAAGAACATACATTTTTTTTAAAAATACTCACTTTTCTAAGTTTTGGGGTGTCTTGAACTGAGTCTATCAAGCTGCATACGGGCAGCAGGAACTGCTTAAAAGGTTTGCTTTTGTTTATATTTCCTTAAGTTTTCATCAGTTGTTTCTATTAAATCAGATTCTTTTTAGACATGTATCCGGTTCCCTTAGGGGGCACTCATTCCTAGCAGTGGTGGGAGTCTCTGAGGAACAATGAAGGACATTCCTTCTCTCTCTGTAAATGAACTATAGTCACACAACACCTTTTACTGTTTGATTTTTTTTCCTATGCATTTTATAAATGGGTTCTTAGGAACATGACTGATAAGAAGGAAGAACAACTGGATACAAACAAAAAGAACAGGAGTACTTGTGGCACCTTAGAGACTAACAAATTTATTTGAGCATAAGCTTTCATGAGCTAAAAGCCACTTCATCAGATGCATGCAGTGGAAAACACAGTAGGAAGATATATATACACACAGAACATAAAAAAATGGGTGTTGCCATACCAACTGTAACAAGTGTAATCAATTAAGGTGGGCTATTATCGGTAGGAGAAAAGAAACTTTTGTAGTGATAATCAGGATGGCCCATTTCCAACAGTTGACAAAAAGGTGTGAATAACAGTAGGGGAAAAATTAGCAAGGGGAAATAGTTTTTACTTTGTATAATGACCCATCCACTCCCAGTCTTTATTCAAGCCTAATTTAATGATGTCCAGTTTGCAAATTAATTCCAATTCTACAGTTTCTTGTTGGAGTCTGTTTTTGAAGATTTTTTGTTGGAGTATTGCAACTTTGAGGTCTGTAACTGAGTGACCAAGGAGATTGAAGTGTTCTCCTACTGATTTTTTAATGTTATAAATACTCTTCGATTTTTTTTGCTGATACAGACTAACACTGCTACCACTCTGAAACCTGGATATAGACAATTTCAAAGAATAACTTAGGAACATAGGAATGGTCAGAGTGGATCAGATTCAGACCCAGGGTCCAGTAGCCTGTCTCTGACAGTGGCCAAATGCTACAGAGGAAGTTTATCTGACCCCACATAGCTCACCCTGTTCTCTAATAGTTGGACATTGACTGAAGCCCTGAAACAGAAGTTTTAATACCCCTTCCAATATTTTTATTATCATTAACCATTGAAAACTCTGGATACTATTATCCATATAAATGTCCAATCCCTTTTTTAATCTTGCTAAATTCTTGGCCTCAGCATCTTGTTGTGGCACCTTTTAATATCATTGAATGTCCCTTTGTTCTTGTGCTTTAAACTGGTCATTTATACCAATAGCAAGTCCATGTGTACATATGTGAGGGCATGAGTGGAAATATGCATGAGGGAATGAACATGGATGCATGAGGGGGGAGTGATTGGGTATATAAACAGGTAAGTAAATGAATGCATCTACATGTGGCTCAGTGAGTGCTAGCATGTGTAGATGAGCACTAAGTGTGCAGGAAAGTATTTATGGATGAGTGCACCTGTGAAGATATGTGCAACAGTGAAAATGAGGGCATGTAAGTGTGTGGAAGTAAGCATATGTGTGCATGCACGCCTACTTCCATCAGTACTTAGAGTACCTGAGTTGGTTTATTTGTTAGTGAATGCCTGTCTGAGCAAACATGATTGTGTTTATTTAACAAGAGACACCATTGTTACCTTAAAAATTATGCTGTGTATGCCTGTATTTTACATTTTGTAGACAGAACTTTATACTGGTATTTTAACTATTATAATTATATAATATTTGCATTTCAATAGATCTCAGAGTTCCCATTCAGGATCGGAGCCTGAATGTCCTATGTCCTATCCACATCAGACACTACATTTCTTCCAGTGCTGCTCAATTTCAATATTACTGAAAAAAGGCAGTTTAATCTGGTCCTTTCTTTTTTTTCTCATTTTCAAGCCAACATTTAAAACATACATTATTAACATTAATGTGAGTTGCTCCCATGCATTGTTGCGTGTAAAGGACTCTGTTAACTGCATTTGCAGTTTAAACATTATACAAAATGCACATTGTTCAATTGGATATTTAAATGGCTAATATTTTAAATATTTTGTTTTCAAAGGGCTAATTTCATTAAAATCGGGTCATGTAATATAACACTTTCCAAACTGGGTATTAATATGAATCTTTTCAGACATGCAAATTGTTGGAACAGTTCTAAAAACACTTTGTCTGGTACAGTGGTTCCCAAACTGGGGTTCATGAACCCCTGGGGCTTCATGAAATGTTACAGGGGGTTCTCAGGAAAAAATTCCCTAATGGCAGACAGAGCTGTCTATAGGGACCCCAGGCAGCATAGGGCCAGTAGCCCAGAGCCTTGGGGACTTCCAAAAGCTAAGCAGATCAAAGCAAGCATATCTATCACACTGAGGAGATTTAAACTTTAAGCCTCCTTATACAAAATAGAAAGGGAGGTGGATATTTTTTGCTGTTTTTAAAATTAAATAGGCTGCTAGTGTTGTTTTTAATTACTATGAAGAACAAGTTTAAGCTTTGTTGTAACATGCGCTGTTTGCCTGGACTGCTCAAGACCTGAATGCTTGTGTAGGAGGAACTCTTTGAGTTGGCATCTTAAATATCTTCCTGCTGTTTCACATCTGATACTCCCTGATGAAACATAGGAGCCACAGGTGCCAGTACGCTGGGGGGGATGACACAAGGGTCACGTGCTGCCCCCCACGGGTCCCTCCCCTTTTTCCCAGCAGCCTTTGCAGGCGCCCCCACTTTTCCAGTGATGCCCCCCATGGCCCCAGGGCATGCGGGGGCTTTTCCCCCACAGCCCTTTTTCCTACTGGTGCCTCTGATAGGAGCCTTGTCTTATAATTGGCTTAATCAAAAGTGATACAAGCTACAAAAGTGAGATCTTGGAAGAGTGTTGCCATTTTCATAATGTAATAAAAATACTGTAATTATACATAATTAATAAATAGTGTGTAATAAGCATGTCATACATACAAATTTTATATTTCCAAATCACTGCTTTTATAATTTATGCTGAGGTAAGGGAGAAAATCCCTGGAAATATTCATTTTTAGGATGGGGTTCATGAGACTTGACATTTTAGTGAAAGGGGTTCGCAGGTTGTTAAAGTTTGGAAACCACTGGTCTAGCACATTTCTATCAGTAAGTCTGTTTATAAAAGTTAAATGGTGGCATGCTGTTATATTTTTGTGCATGTTTCAGTTAATGCAGTTCCGGTGAAAGGGACCAGACAGCTAATCTTGCAAAGTGAAGCTCTTTATTCACCAATCCAACAGATTCAGCACAGGCATAATAATAACTTGGCTTCATCATGCGATCCTGACAATGTGACTCAACACTGCTTAGAAGGGGCCACCTCTGTGGTAGAGTGGGGTTTAATCTTCTGCCTATTCAGTCCCTAGTCTTTTTGCACCGCAACTACCAACACCAATGCCAATTAGTAAAAGCATGATGGGAACAATTCTGTTCTTGGAAGTGGACTGAGTCATAAACCTCTTTCACATAGATCACTAATGAGCCATCATATCATTGCTCAAGCTGGAAAATATATGCTGGCATGCTCTCTACTGCCTGTGTTCCACACAATTTCCTGGACCTCAGAAAGTTTCCCCCTTTCTGTACCTTATCTTTCCAATTTAGGTTCAGCCTTTTATGGGAGCATTACCTACTTTGCTCTGGTGGTGGCTGGCTCTTTAAATCTGGAACAGAATACTGTCATGAGCCCAAAGGGGAAACTTGGCATTTGACCACTGCGGGCTGTACCTCCCACCTTGCTGGGTGGTAAATGATTTTAGCTCCAGTTATGTTTGCTCCTGTTTTTCTATTCATTCCTGATAAGTGTGCACAACTTCACAATCTTCAAGTCTTACTTGGCAAACTTTGCCATTCCTTGAAAGATACTGGGTCTTGCATAACTTTCCTGTCTTCACTGCAGCAAGTCCTGTCAATGCCCAGTAAAGTTTTCAGCCAAACAGAGAGAGTGCTTTTCCCCCTGGAATTCCTAAATCCATAAAAAATGCTGAATTTTGGGGTGCAATTCTCAGACAGCCCTAATCTCTTTCTTAGTCCCTTGAAGCACAGAATCCGAGCAGCTGTTGAAAAGTGTTTTTTTCAGATGCAATTAAGTATTGTCAAATACCAACTCCTATCATCAAGATGTTAATTAAATGTAGTTTCTTTCCGCTCTGCATACATGCACAGAGGGAGCTTAAGCCCTCTCTCGTTTGGTTTCTTCATCCTTAAAAGAAACAAAACAAAAACCACACTGTACAGTATTTTCTAATTTGATAATATCTTTATAGGATTTTAATATCCTCCATTTTGCCAGCTATAAGCCAGTCCAGGAGCAACTGGAGATAGAGTTATGAGCTGCTCAGGGCCTGTAAAGTTCAGCCTACAGTAGGAAATGTTTTGAAATATTTCCCATCATTGCTATCACTGGTCCAGTTTCCCTGGCATGAGCAAAAGTGGGAAATTCAGTCCAAAAAGTATTTGTTGTTGTTTAAATGAGAGACTAGGCAGGCATAGGTCGCAGGGGAGTTCTTTTTGGGGCCTTTTTAGTGAACAAGTTTCGAGCCTGTTCCTGCCTCTGAAGTCAATGACAATTTTGCCACTAATTTCAATGAGATCAGGACTGAGCCTATAGAGCAGAACTTAGAGGATTTAGCCAAGTCTTTTTCTGTATTATTTGCAATGTATTTACTTACATTTCCTGACAGTATTGATCTCTGGACACTTTATATAGCATCAAAATAAGTTAACACAAACATACCCTCTCAGGTTGACCCTCCTGTTATGTCATTATCACAAGCCTGCTAAATCATTTTGTAACCCCTCTATTCCAGCTCATCCTTCCTGGAAAAAAAAGAGGTGAGTATTACAGCATCCTCAAAAGGTGAACAAATCAGTAGGTGAAGAAAGGTGATACGTGCAGAAAGACTTCTATAAAGACCTGGATTTAAAAATAATGCAATCGGTGTGAAGCTTGGAGTTATCTTGTGGATGGTTTTCCTCTTGACTATGGGTGTTAAGCTTCCATAGAACACTGTCACCCTGTATTCATGTGAAGTCTATACCCAACTCACCCAGCTAGTTAGGAATGCTAGCAGAGGGGTAGCAGCTGTGGCTGGAACATATATGTAGATGTGAGGAGATGCACAGGTTTCCGCTGCTTATCTGGATAGATAAAAAGTTTAGCAACATCTGAGGGTTATAGATAACTATTTAGAGGATTTGGTAATACAGTGACCCTTTGTACTAGGATCAGGGTGTCTGGCAGATATTTATCCTACCAACCTGCAGTTGCTATAGTGCTGCTGTATTTACAAGATACACCAAAATCAGTGGAAAGTGCCATTCTGAGCAACTCAGAGCACAGCATCACCAGGACAGCTCTCTGTTATGTTCATTGCATACAAAATGAGATGTTAGATAAAAACATAAATTACTTTCTGGAAGGTTGCAGCCTAACACTATTTTGTAAAATCCAGAACCTTAACACACAAGAACTAAAAACAGAGAGAGTGGAACAGGAAGAAGGCAAAGAGGCGCCACATCACTTTAGGTTGGCTCTCTGTGGGCTGATTGCTGAAAGATCCACATTGCATGCTTCCCTGTAAAGCCCCCTAGGCTGCAAGCAGGACCAGGAAAACCTCTGCAGATGTAAAGTGATGGCTTAAAATTTTAACACAGTTTTCAATACACCACAATCTCCCTCCACTTCTTGATAATATCCAGTAATCCTGACTCCAAAATCTTTGTCTTATGATGGTATTCTCATCAGGATGGAGTAAGTTAAAAGGATTCAGATAACTCGGGTAACAAATGGAAATTTTCAATGTGAGGATGAAGATGCATCAGAATGCATAACTCTTCCTTAAACCTACAACATTTTCCTTAGAAAGTAATCTCTTACTGCCCAAAGGGAGTTCAGTGAAATTTGCTGCCTTCATACTAAAACTGAAATTTGTGAATTAATTTTAATTCCATAATAGAGCTCTGTGGTTGCTGTCAGACATGAAGGAGAGGATTAGAGAAGCAAAAATATGTCATTCTGTAAACCAAACCTCTCCATCAGTACTATTAGACGTAATGTGTTTGTCAAACTAGCTCTTTCTGCCTAGAGGTTCAGAGTTAAACCTCATTTAATTCTCTTTTAAACTTATTTGGCTCAGTATCTTCATCCACAATAGCTTTACTAAATGCTTGGTTTCACACTACAAACTATTCCTTTTTTCTGTCTTTAAATATTCTTTCATCAGCCACTGCTGTACTCATTAGACAGAACAAATTGGTATAGGAAAACAGGATGGAAGACAGCTGTATGAAAATGTATTGAGAAAGCTGCTGAATTTTAAGGGCCTCTCTGTTTGAGGCAAAAAGGTGCTGGAGTAAATGCTTGGATAGGTACATGCTGCATTTGCAATGCTTGTACAATACACATCACAGCCATCCCACTTATTTTGCAAATATTAGTGTTATCAGTTGCTCGAAATGTGTAGGGTGAACCTTCAGCTCAGGTCCATTGAACTCATATAACCTACAACGATTTCTCCTTGGTATGGATGGAAAGCAACAAGTATCTCAGCTGCACTGGTTGACACAGTGCTCTGAATCAGGCAGACATATCTCCTATCCCTTCCTTTTTTGCACAGCTCTACCATGTGCCTCGGAAACAGGCTGTCGTTCTACCTTCTCAGTGCCCTTCACCTCAGAATTTCAGCTTCTTGTCACGTGTCTACACCTTAGGGCCTCAAGCCACATATCACAAATCCAACCATTGCACAATGCTTTGGCATCTGTCCAAGGCTTTCAACCTTCTGTCCCCCTCTGTGCTTAGCCTGCTGGTTCTTGTTGCATCATCACAGCTAGGCAGAGTGGTGATTATGTGCTTATACATAGACTTCAATTTTTTTCATCAAAAATCAAACTTTTTATGAAAAATATTAACAGATCAATATTTTCTATTTTTGCTACATTTTCTGCAATTTTTAATACATTTTTATCAAAATTTGTCTCAAAACCATTTTTGAAAGTATTGGGACTTTTTTTGCTTACCAAAAGCCACTTTTTTTTTTGTCAAACATAATTTATGGTCAACAATATTCTTCAACATGCCTGTAAAAAACCTCCCAGAAAATGTCATGAATGAATGGAAAATGTGTCCATTTGGAGCCCTGTGAAATGAAAACAACTTAAATATTTCAATATTTTGTTTCCCCTTTTCCAGCCAGCTCTACTTAAACCCTTCGCTGAAGTCTTCCACATACTTCTAATTTTGTATCGGATTCACATGTGGAAAGACTTTTCCTTCATGACTGGAGTCCTATTCTACCCCACTCAGGGCTTATCCAGTCAGCCCACACCACTACCACCAAAGCAGCGTCAGTGAACACTGTGCTGATAATGCCTAGGAACTGCCTGAGCAGCTGTAGTGGGAACAAGTTATAGGGGGTTGAGGGCTAGGCTGGTCTCCCCCAGGACCTCCCAGACAAACACGTGGGCCCAGCAGCCCAACCCACCGTCTGGGCACACCACATACAGCAGGAACTCCCTCCATCTACTGCAGAGGAATACAGTGCTGTTGCCAACCCTCCAGGATTGGCCTGGAGTCTCCAGGAATTAAAGATTATTATATCATGCAAATACACCTCCAGGAATGAATCCATCCAAAACTGGCAACTCTAGAAGAGAGAGGTGGGTCAGGTCTTTGCCTAATTAACCCACCAGACCAAGCAATTGGCCCCACGAGCCTATTTTTCTCCCTTCTGAGCTAAAAGCCTTCTCCTGATGCCTGTTAATGTGTTGAGTCCTCCACTCAGGTAGTAGATATCTATGCTGCAGTGCTGAAGGTTCAAGATTTCACCTGAACTGCTGATGCTATGTGATGGAGCCATTGTTCATGACAAAACTTGTTTGTACCTTTTTCCTTAACCAAAAAAAAAACAACCTCTAGGCCAGTGGTTCTCAAAGCTGGTCTGCAGCTTGTTCAGGGAAACCGGTTCGTTTACCTGCCGTGTCCACAGGTTCGGCTGATTATGGCTCCCACTGTCCGCGGTTCACCACTCCAGGCCAATGGAGGCTGCAGGAAGCGGCGCGGGCCGAGGGATGTGCTGGCTGCCCTTCCCGCAGCCCCCATTGGCCTGGAGCAGCAAACCGCGGCCAGTGGGAGCCACGATCGGCTGAACCTATGGACGCGGCAGGTAAACAAACTGCCCTGGACTGCCAAGGGCTTTCCCTGAACAAGCAGTGGACTGGCTTTGAGAAGCACTACTCTAGGCAATTACATTTTTAAAAGACCCTACATTAAAAGAATGTAATTTAGATTGCAAAGTCAAGCACTCAAAAATTAGAAAATGTTGGATTTAAAGGTGCCAATGCAGCTTTCTTTCATTCCCCCTGCACCTCTACATTATGATACAGTCTTTAATTACATGATCACATACCATGTTTTCAGTGATGAGCTGCCAAAATATTAACAGGTTCCCTCCTCCTCACCTCACCCCCCCTGGGGGGTCGTGCCCCATCCAACCTCACATGTTCCTTGACACCTCCTCCAGGGACCCCTGACCCCCCCCTTCCCTGCCCCTGACTGCCCCCTGCCGCCCCATCCAACCCCTCCTCTCATTCTTGATGGCCCCCAGGACCCCTGCCCCATCCAACCCCCCTTCTCTCTGTCCCTGACTGCCCACCACCACCTCATCCAACCCCTGCTCCTTCCTGACTGCCCCCCGGGACCCTTGCCCCCATTCAATCCCCTTGTTCCCTGCCCTCTGACCGCCTCGACCCCTATCCACCCCCCAAGTCACCGAACACCCCCTCCCTGCTCCCTGCCCCCTTACCACACTGCCTGGGGCTGGGACCCGGGTCTGCTCGGCCGGCACCTGGACCGGCGCCGCGGGGCCCAACTCCCCAGGCCGGGACCAGGCTGGGGCACTCGTCCAGCACCGGCACCGGCTCCACGAGTGCTTGGCCAGGACCCAGCTGGGGCGCTTAGCTGGCACCTGCACTGGCGCCGCGGGTGCTTGGCCGGGACTGGGCTGGGGGGCTCCTCCAGGGCCAGGGGAAGCCACTCAGGTGGAGCCAGACTGGGCCGCACGCACTGTCCCCCCCTGGCCTGGCTTACCTGCCTGCTGCTTGTTTCAGGCTTCCCGTGAACATTTGATTCGCGGGAAGCAGGGGAGGGGGAGGAGAAGGAGGGTGGAGAGTTCAGGGGAGAGCGGGAGGTGAGCTGGGGCCAGGTCCAGGGCCGGGGGCCAGATGGACAGCTGCCCAAGCCTTTGTTAAATTTAAAAACTTTTTTAGAACCAGTTGTCCTGGAACAACCGGTTCTAAAAAGGCTTCTAAATTTAACAACCGATTCCTGCGAACTGGTGCGAACCAGCTGGAGCTCACCACTGCATGTTTTCCACAGGACCATTGCCTCATTCAGCGCGCTAGTTGGATGCACCAGGGTCACATGAACAACTGGACATTTCCTAACTTTCAAGTGCTTGACTTTGTAAACTAAGTAATGTTCTTTTTAATGTACATTTAAAAAAAAATCTATACAAGAGATCTCTTTAATAGTCAGTAGCTAGTTCCAGTACATTAGTGATCATTCCTTATACCGAGGTTGCACTACTGGTTTATTTAATGCTGGTCTAATACTATGAGTATGTCTACATTGAACTCACAGTGTGACTGTAGCTCATGGAGCTGTACCTGAGCTAGCCTGATTCTAGTTAGCAGGAGTACCAACAGCAGCGACTGCATAGGTTTAGACACAGTCTGTACAAGCCCACCTGAGACCTTCAGTACCTACTTGAATGACTAGCCCATGCTGCCACATCTTCACTGCTATTGGTACTTGCGCTAGCTCAGTGGCGGGCGTGGCCCATCAGGGCAATCTGCTGGTGGGCTGCAAGACAGTTTGTTTACATTGCTCATCCGCACGCACGGCTGCCCACAGCTCCCAGTGGATGCAGTTTGCCGTTCCCAGCCAATGGGAGCTGAAGGTGGCCATGCTTGTGGAAGAGAACTGAAGTGTAGACATATTCTTAGGGCTCGTCTACACAGAAGGGTAATGCACTCTACAGGGGTATGATTTCTAAAACCCATTAATATGTTGTACATTAATTGGTTCATGTAGACCCTGCTGGTGTGCACTAAAGGCTCCCTAGTGCACTTTAATGTAATGCTGTGTACTACCTTAAAACACACTAGGGAATCATTAGTGAGCACCAGCAGGATGAATTAATGTACAGCACAGTGCTCTTTAGAAATCATACCCCGGTAGTGCGCATTACCTCACTCTGTAGACAAGCCCTTAGATTAGAAACATGGTTCCTTATTACTTATTATTATGGCAATAGCAACCATCCATGCTCCATTTTCTTTTCAAGTTCCCCTTCCCTTCTCCCTGTTTGAATCCTTCATGCTGATCTCCTTGCTGATTCAAAATCATATGAAATCCCACAAAATCCATCTGTTCTCATCGTCTTCCCAGTAATCACTTCCCACTTCACCTGTATAAGCCTGAAAGTCAGAGCATTAGAACTCAAAACAGTAGGGGAACTAAAGTCACTACATCCGAAGCACTAAATAGCAGGGATTGTTCAGATTTGGCTTATTTACAAACAAATCTTCCAGGATTCAAGATTCAAAGAGCTTGCTTCATAGTCCAATTGGAGTCCTTTGATTGAGTTTAATAGAAGTTGGAGTGGGCCCTAAATAAAAATGACCCTATATTTCAGTCTCTTGAATGGCTGTAATAACATTATAGCAAGATGTACTGTTTTGACCTATGCATGAAGAATTCTGTAGTATTAGGTACATTAGGCAGATAAGAATCATTTTCCCATCCCTATTGCCAATTAACAGAATTTATATGACATTTAAAGTATTCTTTTAGTAATTATTATCTGTTATTAATCTTGCACACTCTGGAAAGTTATGCACATTTCATGCCAGGATGTTTTTTGGAGGAGACCGTTTTTCTATTATTTATGTATAATGTAAGTTGAGAAGAAATAGAACATAATGAAGCTGGACTGTGGTCTTTTTAATGCCTGGTAAAGCAGAGTTAGGAAATCTTTCGATCTAAGACCACCAGTTACAGTTTTCCCTGGGTCAGAAGGAAAATAACTAATGCTAAAACTCAAAGATAGAGAGATATTTACAGCAGATACATAGAGTACTCTCAGATTAGCCTTTTATGCACAAACTCACTCAAACTTCTATATTTCTGATCACAGAGACAACCTCACATCACTAGTTGTAATCTGCACTATTGCCTGCAAAAAGACTGGAAATTGATCATCAAAAGACATCAGCAAATTGCCACAAGTATTCAGAAATATTGTGTTTTCAAAAGTCAATGTAGCACAAACATTCTCTTTCAGAGAAACTGGGATATCAATTTTTAAATACAGAATCATAGACTTTAAGATCAGAAGGGATCATTATGATCGTTTAGTCTGATCTCCTGCACAACGCAGGCCACAAAATCTCACCCACCCACTCCTGTATCAAACCCCTAACCTATGTCTGAGCTATTGAAGTCCTTAAATCGTGGTTTAAAGACTTCAAGGTGCAGAGAATCCTCCAGCAAGTGAACCGTGCCCCCCACGCTGCAGAGGAAAGCGAAAAACCCTTCCAAAGAACCACTAAGGTTTAATGCCAAAATAAGAACTGTAAACAAAACAAATTCTGCCTTCTATTCTCAACGACTTCAATGGCTGTACCCGAGGAAAGAATTTTGCCATTATGTCTATAGTTTGCTTGTTATGCAGTTCTGCAGAATATGAAGCAGAACTCCAGCTGTCACTGTGAAGGTGCCTCCAGTGTTCATTGTTTTAGTCAATGGGAGGGGCAAAGAGAGGGAAAACCAGAAATTTGACTAAACCTTGACAGTGAGTTACGATGATGTGTGGATTTTAAATCCGTGCAATGATTTACACTGTTCAGAGCATTAACTCAGGGGAATTAAGTTAATAAGTTAATAAGCATTAACTTATTCAAAACTTAATTGGAAAAAAAATAATAAAAGCTTTAGCTTGGCCAGTGGTATTAGCCAACACATTTTATTCTTGTAAACGTGTTCTAGGTTAAAGTTGACTCCCTATCAGGTAGTTATGATATGTACTAATGAAAACAGATAAAGCTTTGCTGCTACAGAGCAGAGAGAAAAGGATATCACAATTTCCTGCTGTTAAACTCTAGAAAGGAAATTATTATCACATTCCACGACCACTCAGAACACTCCCCATCTTCTGTCACATCCCTGCTTCATCATCACGACATCTCCTCTTACTGTCTGCCAGAACATACCGCATAAATTTGAAATCCACCACAAAAAAGGACATACCTGTGGTCGCGTAAACACAAACCTCTTTCACTCACAGTTGTGCTCGCATTATCTGGCCATCTGAGACAGCTAACAGTGAGACAAGAGAGATATTATTGAATCCTGTCTGCCTATTATGTTGATGGTCCACTCTAGCAGGGAATGCATTCCAGATGTCGGAGTGCTGTAAATTTGCCTCCAGCCTGTAGCCTGACCCTCTAGCAATTACACTGGACAATGCTGGCATGAAGTGGTGGGGAAATTACACTAATGCAGCCTTGTGATTTTCATTGATTTCAGCAGAAAAAGAACCTGGCTCTCCTGGGATGACTGATTTTGGAAATGCCCTATTTCTGTTAGAGAAAAAATATTTCATATAATAAAAATAAATAACCAGAAACCCTCACCAAAATCCCATACGGAGATTAAAATAGCATCCTTAAATCCATGACATGAAATCTACCGTAAATCAGTGGCATTTAGAATGAGTCTGTTGTTAGATTACCTGTGAAGGAAAATAAATGTGTTTGGGTCCCTTTTTGGTTGCTTGCTTCTATATGACTTAATGTTATAAAGAACATCTGAAAGGGGCAAAAGGCTGCAAAATGTTTGGGGTTTTTTTGTTTAAAACAGGCATATTTCAGGTCAGCTTCAGGCCTGGTCTACAATAAAAAGTTATATTGACATAGCTATATCAGTTAAGAGTGTGAATCAACCACACCCCTGACCGACATAGCTATGCCAACATAACCCCCAGTGTAGACACAGTTATGTCAATGGAAGAGAGCTTCAATCAGTATAGCTAACTTCATGCAAGGATGTGGTGTTCCTACACTAACAGAAGAATCCCTTCTTGGGGTAGGTTGCAGCTACACTATGGGGCTTTGCGGGTATAGTCTCTGTAGTGTAGACATACCCTAAGGGTATGTCTTCACAACCGGCTGGATCGTCAGGTAGCGATCAATCCAGCGGGGATCAATTTATCATGTCTAGTCTAGATGCGATAAACCGACCCAACTGCTCTCCCATCAACTCCTGTACTCCAGCTCGGCGAGAGGTGCAGGCAGAGTCGATGGGGCAGAAGCAGCAGTCGACTCACTGTAGTGAAGACACCGCAGTAAGTAGATCTAAGTACGTCGACTTCAGCTATGTTATTCACGTAGCTGAAGTTGCATAACTTAGGCTACGTCCACACTACAGCATAATTTCGAATTAGCTAAAACCGGTTTTATTAAACAGGTATTATAACGTCGATTGTGCGCATCCACACTAGGCACATTAATTCGATGGTGTGCGTCCATGGTCGGAGGCTTGGGTCGATTTCTGGAGCGGTGCACTGTGGGTAGTTATTCTGTAGCTATCCCATAGTTCCCTCAGTCTCCCCCGCCCCTTGGAATTCCGGGTTGAGAGCCCAGTGCCTGATGGGGCAAAAATCATTGTCGCGGATGGTTCTGGATACAGCCTCACCCCTCCCTTTGTGAAAGCAGCAGACAACCGTTTCACACCTTTTCCCTGGGTGAACTGAGCAAATGCCATAGCACAGCAAGCATGGACCCTCCTGAGTCAGTAACGCAATCGTGGACGTTGTAAACACCTCGCGACTTCGTGCTGTCCTGTGAACCATGAACTGCAAGGCAGGAGGAGAGGCAGCTACGGCAGCCTACGCAGCAGCGGGCGACGAGAGCAATGAGGACATGGACACTGAATTCTTCCTACCGCGGCCCCTGGTTTGGAGCTACTGCTGGTAATGGCAGTTCTACCCATTGAACGCCGATTTTGGGCGCGGGAAACAAGCACACAGATTGGTGGACTGCATAGTTTTGCAGTGTGGGACGATTCGCGTGGCTGCGAAACTTTCGCATGGCAAGGGCACTTCTTTGAACTTTGTGACTTGCTTCCCTGCCCTGAAATGCTATAAATACCAAGATGAGAGCACCCCATCATGTGGAGAGCGAGTGCAATAGACTCTGGAATTGCAACTCAGACAGCTACCGGTCAGTCGGGAACAATTGGAGTGGGAAAAATCTACTGTGGGGCTGCTGTGATGCAAGTAGCAAAGCAATCATTAAGCTGCTGCTAACAAAGGTTGTGCTCTGGGAACGTGCAGGTCATAGTGTGGCTTGCTGTAATGGATTCCCTAACGTGGGGGGGGCCATAGATGAACCCATATCCCTATCTTGGCCCGGAGCACCAGGGCACCCAGTACGTAAACCGCAAGGGGTACTTTTCAATGGGGCTGCAAGCACTGGTGGATCACAAGGGACGTTTCACCAACATCCACGTGGATGCCAGGAGGGTTCATGACCGCTCGCGTCTTCAGAAGCACTGCTCTGTTTAAACGGCTGCAGCAAGGGAATTACTTCCCAAACCAGAAATAACCGTTGGGATGTTGAAATGCCTGTCGTTATCCTGGGGACCCAGCCTACCTTGATTCCATGGCTCATGAAGCATACACGCAGCCTGGACAGTGTCAGGACGCTGTTCAATCACAGGCTGAGCAGTGCAGGATGGTGTAAATGTGCATTTGGCCGTTTAAAAGGGCGTGGCGAACTTACTTACTCGCTCAGACCTCAGCAAACCAATGTCCCCTTTGTTATGGCTGCTTGCTGTGTGCTCCACAATCTCTGTGAGAGTAAGGGGAGACCTTTATGGCGGGGTGGGAGCTGGGCAAATCGCCTGGCCGCTGACTACGACAGCCAGACACCAGGGCAATTAGACAGACGCACCGGAAGTGGTGCGCATCAGAGAAGCCTTGAAACTAGTTTCATCACAGGCAGGGTACGGTGTAACTGCTGGTTTGCTCCCCTTCAAAACCCCCCCTTCATCTACCCTCTCCCTGTAAGCCACACCCTCCCCCTTTGATTACAGCTGCTTTAGGGAAATAAGTCACTATCATTTAAAAATCATGTATTCTTTATTTAAAAGACATTCCCTGTAAGCAGCCACCTCCTTTGCATGTATTTTGTTAAACATATTATAAAAGACAGAGAATAATTCAGAGGTATACCAGGTGTGGTTTGGAGGAGGATGGAGAGAGGAAAAGGCTATTAGCACTTTCAATGTATGACAGCTTTTGGTTGGCTGTCCACGGGGGAGGGGCGGTGCAGAAAGCCTTCCCAACGTTCTAACACGTCTGGGTGAGTAAGATTGGAACATGTGGAGTACTGAGGTGGTAAACAGGGCTGCAGTGGCACTCTGTGAACCGCTGCTTCTTCCTGAAGATCACCAACGTCGAGGATATCAGTTGATCACGCAGCAGCTCCAGCGTGCATCCGCCACCGCTGATCTTCCTGCCTACACTCTGATCTCTTCTGGCGCCACTTCTCATCTCGTAGCCCTCCTGTCCTCACATCACTGCATCTTTCCTGTACTTCTAGATGTCCCACTCATTGATGAGCTCTTTCATGCGGTACTTCCATGATTTCAGAGAACATTTCATCTCGCGGTCCTCTTTCTCCTCCGCCTTTATCTGGGTAGCCTTCGGGATGGAGTAGGAGGCTGGAAAACTGTGCTAGCTGCATGGGGAGGAAACAGGAGAGAATACGTAAAAGATAAATTTTACAGACAATGGTTATACTCTTTCCAGTGACAACACTATTCACCTTACATAGCAAAACATGTGATTTCACTACAATGGTCGCATTTTGCATCTTTATACTTTGAGTGCCTGTGGCTCTGGTGTTGCAGATCTCACAGACGCAGTCGGGCATCATACTTCAGCTTTATGCGGCATGGTAAGCTTTATCTTTTGACTTCTCCAAGCCTCATATACACAGTGCCCTATGATGCCTTTTCCTATTACAGCGCAGCAGATGCCAACCCCTCCCTCTTTCCACGTAGGATTTTCTATATCCTCCCCCACGCATGGCTGCTATCAGTGCTAAACCACCCTCCTCCCCCCACGCCACCGCGTGCTGTAGCTGGGAAGATTCCTGCTCACCATAAACGCTCAGCGCTATATCTCCCTCCCCAGCTTTGCTACAGCTTTGAACTTTACTGGCTGCAAATGCATCCCAAGCCCTGATGGCAAATATCATTAAAAAACGCTTGCTTTTAAACATGTTTGATATTACAAATACACTCAGCAGAGTCACTTCCATGCTTACTGTTTGGCTAGTGCGTTGGGAGGTGTGGGTGTAATTCCGTCTGGTCACAAAAAGTCCTGCTGTTTGACTAATGGAGTGCTGTTGCCGTCTGCAACATCGTCCTCTTCTTCTCCTCCTCCTCATCTTCCCCCTCCACTGAACCTCCCGCCATGGTTGAGATTATGACCCCACCTCGGAATCCACGACAGGGGGGTAGTGGTGGCGCAGCCTCCTAAAATTTGCATCAGCTCTGCGTAGAAGCGGCTGTTTTTGGACCCTGACCCTGATCTTCCGTTTGCTGCTTGGTTTCTGGTATGCTTGTCTGAGCTCCTTAACTTTTCACTCTGCACTGCACTGAAGTCCTGCTGTGGCCTTTTCCAACATAGTCTTTGTGAAATTTTTTCAAATATTTTTCATTTCGTCTTTTAGAACGGAGTTCTGTAGCACTGAATCCTCTCCCATATAGCGACTCAGATCCAGTACTCTCGTATGTCCATGATGGGAGCTCTTTTTCGATTCTCAGGAGACTTGCATTGTTACCTTGTGCTGATGAGTTCTGCGTGGTCACCTTGCGCTGATCAGAGCTCCACGCTGGCCAAACAGGAAATTGATCAAAAGTTCCCGGGCTTTTCCGTTTACCTGGCAGTGCCTCTGTTCTGATTGCTGTCCAGAGCGGTCAGTGTGCACTGTGGGATACCTCCCGGAGACCAATAATGTCGATTTCCATCCACGACTAACACTGATATCGATATACATAATATCGATTTTAGCGTTACTCCTCCGTTGGGGAGGATATGAATCTATTTAAAGAGCCCTTTAAATCGATTTAAAGAGCACTGTAGTGTGGACGGGTACAGCGTTAAATCGATTTAACGCTGTTAAAATCGATTTAACAGCGTAGTGTGGACCAGGCCTTAGATTGATCTCCCCCTCTGCCCCCCAGTGTAGACCAGGCCTAAGTCCATTAGGAACAAGTTTAAACTAAACCAAAATAAAACACTGTTAAACTCAAATAAGAGTGTCCACAGTGCCTTCAAACCTATTTCAGTAAGCCAGTGCAGATCTGTGTATCGATAACCCCCATTTAAAACTTTTTGGATTTTGTTTGTTTTTGCTAATACCTGTTTAGCACAAACTCCTAGCAAACAAGACTTGAGAGAAAAGTTTTCTTTGTGAAAGATTCCACCCTTTCAACTGACTGGTCAGACTTTGTTCACACACAAATGTTGCAGTCTCTTATTTCAGTTTACAGACTTGTCTGCACCTACAGCACAGCAGCAGAGCAGCTGCACTCCATAGCACGTCAGTGAAGATGTTCCTATGCTGATGGGAGAGCTTCTCCCATCAGCCCAGTTAAGCCACCTCCTCGAGAGGCAGAAGCTTCTCCCACCAACATAGCACTGTCTACATGCGGAATTAGGTCAGTTTAACTTCATAGCTGAGGGGTGTGGAATTTTCACATATCTAAGTGACATAGTCAGGGACGTAACCAGGGCAAGGCAAGTGGGGCAGCCACTGAGGGCACAAAGCCACAGGGGCAGAAAAATGGGGTGGAAAAATAATGAAAAAAATGGTAGGAGTGCAACTATAAGTATGCTTGCTTGCCCCAAATGCTAAAATGCCTAGTTATATCTGTGGACATATAGTTATACTGATATAGGTCTGTAGTGTAGACCCAGCCTAAGAGTTGCCTTAGATCAGTTTAACTGAAGGATTTCCATATATGAAAGTTGCATCTATTCAACTACACCTTGCTCTTCAAATTGTCCTCCAGTAAAAACAAGAAGACAAGACTTGTTTTTACCCATATTTTTAAATAAAAATCCTTTTCCCTAAAAAACTGAAACAAAAGACTAAAGATATCTTCCCAGGCTTAAGAAAAAAAGAATATAACTTCCTTTCTCCTCATCCCCACTGACAGGTTACTCTTAATTCATCCCCATTGTGTCTCTGTAACTGCAGAGCTATGAGTGTAGGCTATGATACATCACACATGCTGCAATACCCAGGTTATACAAAAGGGTATGTGTTAAGGATGGAGTGTGAGCCAGAGATGCCTAGACTCTGAATTTCCTGAGGTTTATGGGTTTAATCAGACCCTTAATATTACTTTAGCAGCTTTTGTATAATAGTTTAATTTCCTTTTTCTTTATTAAAAAACTTTTTTAAAAAAAGATATTTCCTGGGTTTTTTAAATGAACAGAAACTTAGATTCTGAGATGTACCAGAATAGAAAATGAGATGTGAAAAGTGAGATGCCTCCAGGTATTTCTGTAAGGATGGAGAGAATTGTAGTCTGTAAAAGTATTGACTGTAATAAGTTTTGTTCAGTTGTCCAGATCCACACAATGGAGACTCTAGAAGATCTGACCACCACTGGGTGACAATGGAACGCACTGCTTCCTTTCCAACAAAACATAAAATCAGATATAGAGTAACATTTTTAAAAGTACCTATGTGACTTAGATGCTTAAGTGCCATTGACGCTCTGCGGGACTTAAGCACCTGATTCACATGGATGCTTTTGAAAATGTTACCCTCATAATATCAATTTAAAATTGGATATATGCTCTCTCAGGGAACTCTACTCTGCCTTTGAAAAAGATGGATTTGATAATCTAGTGGTTCTTTTTAATCTATAACTACTTTGTCTCTCTGGTCTTAATGGGCTCCCTGTAACAAGATAGAGAAAAAATGGGATGAGGACTCAGCAGCCCTGCAATATTTTAACAAACATACTCAACATGGAACTCTTGCTGGAGTAACTAATGTGACAGACCCAGGCCAATGTGGTACAGGAGTCTGGTAGAGGGCAAATATACTAGTCACTGGCTTAGTAGTTTTCTGTTCCCTGAGTGACTGGAGCAGGGGCTGCACTGGAGTAATCAGGAACCTGCTAGAACCAATTAAGGCAGACAGGCTGATTAGAACACCTGCAGCCAATCAAGGCAGGCTAATCAGGGCACCTGGGTTTAAAAAGGAGCTCACTCCAGTCAGGGAGGGAGGAGCTAGTGCCTGTGAGGAGCTGGGAGCAACAGGCACAAGGAGCTGAGAGTGAGAGGCTGTGCTGCTGGAGGACTAAGGAGTACAAGTGTTATCAGACACCAGGAGGTAGGTCCTGTAGTGAGGATAAAGAAGGTGTTTGGAGGAGGCCATGGGGAAGTAGCCCAGGGAGTTGTAACTGTCATGCAGCTGTTACAAGAAGGCGCACTACAGACAGTGCAATCCACAGGGCCCGCTGGAACCTGGAGTAGAGGTGGGCCTGGGTTTCCCCCAAACCTCCCAACTCCTGATCAGACACAGGAGGAGCTGATCCAGACTGTGGGAAGATACTGAGTGAGCAAATCTGCCAATAAGTGCAAAACCCAAGGTAGAGGAGGAACTAACTAATGGAGATTAGAGTAGCAGGCAATTTTAAACGCTAGGAAACTTGTTTTGTTGTTTTATTGAGTATACTAGTACAAAACCTTCAGTTTTCCTTGTTACATTCAGAATGCAGCTTTTTTTTAAAAAAATTGCAAGTCAATGCTGTGATTCAGCAAGGTGTTGATCAACCCAATCACCTTCAATGCATCTCATGCACCTGTCAGGCTTAAATCAGACCCAGACTCCTGATTAGAGCCCAAATTAATGTGAAGGAAGGTGTGTGTGTGTGTGTTGTGGTGTGTGCACGCATATATACTCTCAAAGGGGTCAAACTCTTCATTAGAAACTAATTAAGACCACATTTTTAAAAGTATTTAGGTGCTCAAAGTACAGATAGTGTCTAGTGAGATTTCAAAAAGTTCTAAATACCTAAATCCCCACTAGATGGCTGGCTGCATCTTTAAACACTGAATATCTTTAAAAATCTGGCCTTTAGCCTCTCTTGTGGTTAGCAAGCACTCACAAACCAGTCCTGTTTTCTCTGACTTTGTTACTTCTTAGTATGCACTAAATATTTGAAGGATCATTTTATGCTGTGGGCTATTTGCAAAATGTTGTTTCATCTGTTCACTGTTGTTCACGAGTGTGGTTAGTCACCTAAGTTACATAGCATTGTGTCTGCTTCTGATGAATGACTGACACCTTTTAAACAGGAACCATAAACAGAAACAGCAAATAACAAGTTACAAGAATCATAGAAGATAGAGTTGGAAGCGATCAGGGGTCATCTAGTCCAATCCTGCTCAAAGCGGACCAATCCCCAACTAAGTCATCCCAGCCAGGGCTTTGTCAAGACGGGCGCTTAAAAACCTCTATGGATGGAAATTCCAACATTTCCCTAGGTAAACATTCCAGTGCTTCCCATCCTCCTAGTAAATAGTTATTCCTATATCCAACCTAGACCTCCCCACTGCAACTTGAGACCATTGCTCATTGTTCTGTCATCTGCCACCACTGAGAACCTAGCTCAGCCTCTTGAACCCCTTCAGGTAGTTGAAGGCTGCTATCAAATACCCCCTCACACACTCTTCTCCTCTGCAGACTAAATAACTCAATCCTCAGCCTCTCCTCATAAGTCATATGCTCCAGCCCCATAATTTTCATTGCCCTCCGCTGGACTGCTCCAGTTTGTCCACATCCTTTCTGTAGTGGAGGGTAGGGGCAAAACTGGACACACTACTCCAGATTGGCCTCACCAGTGCCAACAGAGAGGATAATCACTTCCCTTGATCTGCTGGCAATGCTCCTACTATGCAGCCAATTTGCCATTAGCCTTCTTGCAACAAGAGCACACTGCTGACTCATATCCAGCTTCTGGTCTACTGTAACCCTAGATTCTTCCTGCAGAACTGCTGCTTAGCCAGTCATCCACAGCCTGTAGCGGTGCATGGATCTCCATCCTAATGCAGACTCTGCACTTGTCCTGTTGAACCGTATCAGATTTCTTTTAGCCCAATCCTCTAATTTGTCTAGGTCACTCTGACCCTATCCCTACCCTTCGCATATCTGCCTCTCCCCCAGCTTAATGTCTCCTCAACTGCTGAGGGTGCATCCATCCCATCATCCAGATCATTAATGAAGATGTTGAACAAAATTGGCCCCAGAACCAACCCTGGGCACTCCACTTGATATCTGCTTGCCCAGTAGACATGAGCCATTGCGACTACCCATTAGCCCAACGATCTAGCAGCTTTCTATCCACCTTATAGTCCATTCATCCAATCCTACTTTTTTAACTTGCTGGCAAGAATACTGTGGGAGACCATATCAAAAGCTTTGCTAAAGTCAAGGTATATCAATCCACCCTTTCCCCATATCCACAGAGCCAGTTATCTCTTCATAGAAGGCAATCAGGTTTGTCAGGCAGACTGCCCTTGGTGAATCCAGTTGACTTTTCTGATCACCTTCCTCTCCTTCAGTGATTCAAAATGATTCCCTGAGGACCTGCTTCGATTTTCCAGGGACTGAGGTGAGGCTGACTGGTCGTAGTTCCCCGGATCTCCTTCTTCCTTTTCTAAAGACAGGCACTATATTTGCTTTTTCCAATCGTCCGGGGACCTCCCCCGATTTCCACGAGTTTGCAGAGATAATGGCCAATGGCTCTGCAATCACATCAGCCAATTCCCTCAGCATTGTTGGATGCATGTCCAGCTTTTCTAAATAGTCCTTAACCTGCTCTTTCACCACTGAGGTCTGCTCACCTCCTCTCCATACTGTGCTGCCCAGTGCAGCAGTCTGGGAGCTGACCTTGTCTGTGAAGACTGAGGCAAAAAAAAGGATGAATTTTAGGACAAATAATTATTCCTGTTAAAGTTCATTAAACTTCTGGAATTCACAAACACTTTCACTAATACCCAGCAGTTATCCAAATCAACTAATGCACACTAAGCCCCTACAAATTATAGTGAACCAATCTCATTTTATTTACAAATGTACTTCCAAGGTTTTGTTGCTGTTTTGTTGTTTGTACATATATATTAGAGCTTGTCAAAGAATTCTGTTTGCTAATGTGGGTGCCTAAGACTAGGTGTCTAAAGTATTTAGGAATCTAAAATGAGTATTTATATTTCTATGTGCCTATTTGGGGATCTAATTACGGATGTAAGTGCTGATCCATAGTACAGCTTTGAAAATGTGGCTGTGTGTGTACATGCAGAATCCAAATGCTAAAGACTTATTTATTCTTTATTACCTGGCTCACAATCTTTGTCTGTTGACTTTCATAATAAAAAGTGACCAAGCTAATAAAAAACAAACATCCTGGTAGAAACCATGCCTAAACCACTACTGATCCTTTGTGGCAAGAAAAGCAAACATTTGACCCACAAAACACCTGCCAGACAGTGACAATTATTGTACATATATGTGATTTCAGTGAAATCTGAGTAAGCCTATAAGTAACTCATTGAAATACAGAGCAACAGACTCTTTCTTCCCAAGAGGATGTCAAAAACAGCATTCAAACAAATTCCAAAGCAGTAAGGCTTGGAATACATGCGAGCTTTTCATCAATACAGTAGCATTTTATTTTACAGAATACAAATTGTACACAAGAGTTTAAAACACATTGTCTCAGTCTACCTAATCGGGAAGATTAGCATATATATATTTGGCTATTCTGTGGTTTTTAGAAGACTAAGTCTCTTTTTATAAAATGTTGCAGGCTTAATGCACCATTAGGTTAATGCATGTGTCCAGATTCCCCTGCCTCCTGCAACATGATGTATCACTGCAAAACAACACAACCTCTCGTCTCTTTGGCAGTTCAAGTGGACTGCACCTGGAAAAAGAAGCAGTGGGATGCTCTTGTGACACTAGGTCTCTTTAAACCCTGGGAAGGATTTCAATTCCTTCTGTTTTATTTTCTCTTCCTGGCTACCCACAGTTCTCTCTTTATCTCCCAGTGGGATTTCTCCTGGGAAGGAATTCCTGTATTTGAGCGGCTGAGCTTCACAAGATGAAGCAAACATAGATTATTCTTTAGACACGCCATTTACAATTGCCCAGGGGAACATAACAGTTTCATTGTGACTGGACACAACAAAATCACCTACAGTGAAAGATGAGGACATCAGTGTGGAGATACAGCCAAATCCCCTAGAGGAACTGGAAGTTCAGGGGAATTTCACCTCTTCATGCCCTTGTTTCATGTTTAATATTTTTATCCCAAATTACTAGGTAAAGCAGCTCAGCAGATTGTCAGCTCAGGAACTCAGTGCAAATTGGATTCTTGCTGACCACAGTGAGGAAACCTCACCTCAATCCTAGCTCAACAGCTGAAGGTTTGGCAAGTGCTGTCTCAGCCCATTTGCCAAGGAACTGTGGTCCTCATCAAATAAAGCACCACCACTTTGGCAGCACATGCACATCCCTGCTTAGTCAAAAGGTACAGATGAAGAGAACAGTCTCGGATATATTTTTAAACCAACCAAGAATGGCCAGGCAAGAAGTAGAGAGGTGGAGGAATATGGCTCTCCTTTCATTGCAGCTGCTTCTGCTGTGGCTTGTGGACTAAAAGCGGGCTTCAGGATCTCATTCTCTCCAGCTCTAATTTTACCACTAGATAAGTGTAGGAAACATTTTAATGGCCCTATAGTGCTTTTGCGGTTACAGCAAAAAGAAAAAAAATCAAAATCTTCCTAATATGTGTCTCAGCAAAACTCAGCATCTCTTTGTACTGTTAAAAGCTATCACTCTGTTCGCTCTTCTGCCCCATCATGACCCAACTACTTTTCGTCCCACCACAACTTGTCCTACCACAACTCAGCTCAGGATAGGTGATTCCAGAGGTGCCAGGTCCAGGAAGGGAGTGGATGCCACGTGGAGGAGGGCCCTGCCTGCACACTGTAGCAAGAGCCAATGGCCTGGAGTAGAGAGCGATGCCAGCCCCATGAGATAGGAGCAGCTGTGGGGTGAGTGTAGGGCAAGGTTGCTATGCAACCCCCCCTTGGGGGTAGGAGCGGCCCCCACCATAGGGCGCTTTAAATTGCATGCTTCATGCCCTGCCTGGTAACATACAGCCACTCTGCACAGGTGTAAACAATATCACAAAAAGCAAGGCAGTGGAGAGTCAGGCCCACAGTGTATGTATACACTGATATGGTTTGCTTTCCCAGGCATTTCCTTTACCTGCTTCAGTTCCAGTGCTAAGGTCTCTAAGTACAGCTTTGGCCACTGAGTTCTTTCATGGGGCTATTTGTTCCAAAACACCAATTTATTTCCCTTAAATTTCATCTAAAGTGACGTGGGAGAAGAGAAGAGGAATAAGAGGGGAAGGGGCTCTTCATAAAAGGTTCTTCACCTTCCAAATTCTCCAAGAGGCGGGGGGAGATGTATTAAAATGTAGTGTTACTGAGGGAAGTGGGAGTTGGAAATCCACCTTCAGTAAGAAAGTCTTTCCCCCGGCCACCAACAATTGTCTCTTTCTTTTCCCTTTTCTTGGGCAGGTCTACACTACGGGGCTAAGACGACCTAAGTTACACAACTCCAGCTACAAGAATAACATAGCTGGAGTCAATGTACCTTCGGTCGACTTCTTGCGGTGTCTACACCGCACTAGGTTGATTGGGGGAAACTCTCCCATCGATTTACATTACGCTTCTCATTCCGGTGAAGTACCGGAGTTGACAGGAGAGGAACTGGCAGTCGATTTTAGCAGGTCTTCACTAGATGCGCTAAATCGACCCCCCCAATGGATGGATCACCACCCTGGTAAGCGGAGACAAGCCCCTTGTCTGTGTAAATGGGGATTCTGAAGGAGCCTCAGTTGTGCAGTGGGTGGGTGAAGAGAAGTCAGCAGTTTTTCCCCGAAAGCACGGCTGGGGGGAGGGATAGCTGGGGAACTATATAAGATTAGAGCAACCTAGAAGAGTGGTTTCAGAGGAAGCTTGGCATGAGGTAGTATGATTCTGTGAAATTACTCACCAATTAGACACAGCCTGGAATGGAGGAAAGCAAGCCAGCTAGATTCTTTCAGACCTGAGCAATGGGAATTGGCTCCTAAGGGCTTTTCTTCCCCTATCTCTAACCATTTGGAACAAGAGCTCTTGCAAATGGTCAATAAAACGCCTCAGCTTCCCTTCCAAAGATAGATTCAATCAGGGGCAAGAGCAGGAGAGGCAGGTTGAGAACAAGCTCATTAGTGCCTGCCTGCCACCACTTTCCAGTGGTAGCCTATAGAGTCAATCTGTTTATTTGAACAAAGAGAAGGTTCAGAGGTTATTTCGTTACAGTCTAAAAGTGCCTTCATGGGGAAGGGAAATTTGATAACAAATGCCTCTTTAAGCTGGCAGATAAAGGCATAACAAAACCTAATGGCTGAAAGTTGAAACTAGATAAATCCAGACTAGAAATAAGGTGCAGACTTTTAACAGTGAGGTTAATTAACCACTGGAACAATTTACCAAGGGTTGTGGTGGATTCTCCATCACTGGATACTTTTAAATCAAGATTGAATATTTTTCCAAAGGATATGCTGTAGCGGAAACAGGAATTAATTCAGAGAAGTTCTATGGCCTGTGTTATATGGAAGGTCAAATGAGATGATCACAATGATCTCTTCTGGCCTTATAACCAATGAATCTATATGAAATCCCAGCTCCTGTAGGAAGGAAGGGGCAAAGTGAGCAAATTTACACTTCTTCTCCCACTGCCCAGAAGGGTAGCCCTAGAGGAAGACTTAGACTGAGTATTTATAACGCCCTTGCACTATGGTCATCTGAACATCTTTTCTTTCTGTTTCACATACATTCATATTGTACCCATTTGTGAGATACAATCCTTATTTACACACTGCTTTATCTCCATGCTGGAGACAGAACACATGCAATGTCAATGTCTTCAAACTCATTTCCCAATATGCACAGGAAAAAATATCCCGCCAAAATGTTCTAAGTCACTTCCATCAGTACAAACACTGATATTCATTATATTAAGCATCAGAGCTTCTAACTGATGACAGCCAGTAAACCATAAGCTGCTTTGAGGCTTGTCTTCCTATCAGTTCATGCAGCTGGATGGTGTTGGTTTGAAACTATTAGGTTGCTGTAGTTGTTTGGTTTCAGCTTACCATAATTGCTGCCATTTCCACGGATGATTTGGGTTATGTTTGAAACTGACGTATGACATGAAGTGTGCTGCACATGTTGCTTCTCTCTAAGTGTCAAGAAATTAGAGAAGGAGAGTGTATATATATGTGAGTGTGTATATATAAACATCTGCCATGAACCTGTCTTCTACTTACTCCGGCCTCTGAGCATTTACTCTAACCAAAAGCAATTGATGTCTTAAATACTTACTCAGTAATAATCAGTCAGGTTGCTGTTACTGGGCAAATTAATTTTCATCAAAAAAGGGCAAGGAACATGGAAGGAAAAATGTAGACAAATGACATAGAGAATATTTCATAGTTTCTGAAACAAAGAATCAAAAACAAATAGTTACAAGCTATTGGCCAGGAAGCGCTTGAAACAGGCAGCCATGTGGAAAATCAAGGCTGTTGGGGCTCATCATTTATAGACCCCAAGCTCTGATCCCTCTGAGGTGGTATTATCTTATCCAACGACAGTGGAATCAGGAGTGTCAGGGCAAGTGGGATGGGGGCAGGGTAGTGCCCTTGAAATAGATATACTGGGGAGGGCAGATCTATGTTTCTGCCTCCCTCTCCAATGTTTTCCACCCCAACTACTCTCGTGGAGGTGAGACTGGGACCCAGCTATATTCCTCCTGCCCATGTGCATGGGGGGAGGGGGACATAGGGCAGAGACAAGAGCAAGATCTGAAGGAGGGGCTAGAACAACCCACCACGGTGCTTGACATCAGCTCAGCAGCCTTCCAGCCACCATGGGTGCCGATGGAGACACTCAGTCCAGGGGAGGGGTCAGAGCATGCATGCTGGCCATCAGGGCAATGGGAGATAGAACAGAGCACCAGTACCTGGGGCCAGAGATGCATTGGCACACAGGACATCAGCCACCGGAGGTGGGAGAGAGGGCACTGGGCACCGGCTGCCCAGAAACAGCAGGAGATCTGCCAGAACATACCGTCCCAGCCTAGAGCCAGCTGCCTCTCAAGTCTCAATAGTTCTCCTTGCTCTCTTTCCTATCCCTCCACTCCCCCATTCACAGGGAGAGTCATTTCCCCTTCCCCCAGCCCCAACATCTTATCTCAGCTATAGCATCAGAAGTGCTGAGATCTACACACATTGATACTTAACTGATTTGACAGAAACCCTGAGACAGGAAAAGAAACAAGGGGTGATCATACAGTGAGATCATACAGTGCTCTTGTGGTGAAGGCACTTGCCTGGGACTCAGGACAGCTGAGTTAAATTCCCTTCTCTGCCACAGCCTTCTTGTGTAGCCTCAGGCAAGTCACTTAACCTCTCTGTGCTTCAGTTCTCCAACTGTAAAAGAGGGATAATGATGGTTCCTTTCTCCCCTTTGCGCCTGTCTTGCCTATTTATATTGTAAGCCCTTTAGGGCAGGGACTGTCTCATGCTATATGTAAATACAGTGCCTAGCATGATGGGGCCTTGGTCTTGGTTGGGGCTTTGGGAGCAAGTGTAATATAAATATTAATAATGAGTACCATGAGTATGGGGTATGTTTTGATCCATAAAAGTATAGGATAAAGGAATGGACTAATAATAAATGATTGCAGATTCTTAATTTTTCCTTTAATAATATGTTTAGGATGCCTTTCTCTGGGTCTGCATTCCTTACGTTGGCTTAAGGGAGATGAGAATTGGGCCCTTCAAATCTCCAGGAATGTTACTGAGTTCAGGGAGAGTAGAGTTAGCATGTGGAAGGAGTGGTGGGAAATGGGAGTGCCTTTTTTTCCTGTTTCCATATCCCATCCTGTTTCATATCCCATATTACTGTTTGTGTATTCCAGCCAGCAGCTGTTACACTACTGGCAGGCACAGTGTCATATCATTCCAGCTGGGACAAATGTAAACACAAGAAGGTGATGAGGTGAGAGAAAAGGGCTTGAAATGTATATTAAATATGATGTCTAGGGACTGCTTTAGCCAGATGGGTACAGAGTAACATTGTTCCCCACACACACCTGAAGTTTCTGTCCAGTAAAGTAAAGGGATATAGATTACAGTTAATGTTCTGTTGTCCTGTTCCAAGTTGTCTTAGTATTTGTACTTCATTGATGATGGGATGGATTGCACCCTCAGCAAGTCTGAGGATGACATTAAGCTGGGGGGAGAGGCAGATATGCTGAAGGGTAGGGATAGGGTCCAGAGTGACCTAGACAAATGATGGATTGGGCAAAAGAAACTCTGATAAGGTCAACAAGGACAGTGCAGAGTCCTGCACTTAGGAGGAGGAATCCAGCACGCTACAGCGGGGAGACTGGCGAAGGCAGCATTCGGCAGAAAAGGACGGAATGACAGGCGGATGAGAAGCTGGAGATGAATCTAGAGGTGCCTGTGAAAAGGCTAAGGATATTGGCCTGCAAGTAGGGTAGCAGATGAGTGAAATGATTATCCTTCTTTCCACATGTGAGGCACGATCTGAATATTCATCAGTTTGGACCCACTACAGAAAGAGTGGACACTGGGATCAAGCACAGAAGAACTGAAGGATAGGGGGCTGGGATATGAAACTTAGAGGAGATACGAGGGAAGCTGGGGTAGTGTTGCAGAAGAGAAAGGAGGGGCGGATTTGAGTGATGCCTCAACTACTGAAAGGGGTTCCAAAGAGGGAGGAGTAGGTTGTTCTAGTGGTTAGAAAGATAGAAAAGGAAAGGTGGGGTAAGTTGCAGTGGGGGGAGGTCTAGGTTTCAGTATAGGAAAAACGATTTCATTCGGAGGGTGGTGTAGATGGAAGGGTCTAGGGAGGTGGATCTCTATCCATAGAGGTTTTAAGGCCAGGACAAAGCCTGGCTGGGATGATTTATGTGGTGGTCCTGCTTTGAGCAAGGGGTTGGACTAGATGACCTCCTGAGGTCTCTTCCAACCCTAATTTTCTGATTCTAACGACAATGACTAAAGCTCTACTCCTCTCACGGAGGTGGAGTTATTAAGTCAGTGTAATGGGTGTGTTACATCGGTTGGAGCTGCATTTTAATGTAGACACCTACAGAATTAGGTCAATGTCAGCTGCCTTATGTCGACCTAACTCTGATGTGTAAATGAGAACTGTATGTTTGGGTCTTTGAGTGCTATGGCAAGAAAAATAATAAACAGTGGTGCATGTATAGTGGGGCAATTGCCCCACTGTGGCAGAGGAGGGGTTAATAGCAGCCCTTGGAACATCTGCGCAGAACTCAGCTAATCAGAGAATGGCAGAAAGACAGCCAATCAGGGCGACGCTGGACCCTGTATAAAGGCTGCAAAGCAGAGGAGACAGGAATCTCTCCCTGACAAGCAAGGGAGGAAGACTGGCTCCCATGGATAGCACCTTAGATAAAGCAGCACTGAGCAGGCTCAGGGGACTAGAGAGAAAGCTCCAGCCTGTTACCTGCCAGGCTGAGGTCCCTGAAAGAAAAGGCTGAGGAGGTGCAAGGGCCAAAGGGGAAGTGGCCTAGGGAGCCTGAGCAGTAGAAGGGAGAGAAGGAGGGCAGGACATAGCTGCCACCAGAGAGTCCCTGGGCTGGAACCCAGAGTAGTGGGTGGCCCTGGATTCCCCTGTCCCCCCTTACACTGCACCTAACCAAGGAGGAGCATGGCCAGATACGGACTATGGCTTGCCCCTGAGGCAAAGGGTTAGAATTAGCCACAAGGGCAGGGGCAGATGGAAGACTATGAATACCCCCCGGAAGGAGAGAGAACCAAGTGAGGCACAGCCAGAGGGCTGTGTCTAGAAGAGGACGCTGCAAGCCAGGGAGCAACACGGGTCCCAAACAAACAGGAGAGCAGACAACTGGTGGGACACCACTCACAGAGAGCATTCCATGGCTAGGACAGAGCTAATTCCTGGAGCAACCAGCAGGAGGTGCCACGGTGGTGAGTCGGCAACCCGTTACAGCATGGCATACCCTCTTTTGTTGCCATTCATAGAACTGATGGCTACAGTATCTAGTGATGTACCAGTGGAAACCCTTACTGTAGTTTAGTCTAGTTGATTCATGCAGTCTTTTTATCCCTTATTAATAAAAGACATATTTGAAAGTGAAATATAGCATACACAGTGAATGGAAGGGATTCAGTGTCTTGCTGCTAACAGCCTTTGTGACAGTGAATGAAATAGAAGGTTGCAACAGTCTTTTCTTTTTCAGACCAGTATTCAGACCCTGCATTTTTGACCCGTTAGTCCTCCATCCATGCTAACAAATTTTTGGAAACGCTACACAGATACTGAAAACAGTGTATTTGCTGACGCCAACTGTAATCAGAAGCATTTCACAGGGATGATTGCTGGCAGCAGCGGTGCTGACTGTGGGGGGAAAAACAGTGAATGAATAGGAGTTACAGTAACAAAAGCCAAACTAAAACAAAGTAAAATCTCTCACGTTCACAATAGTTTTATAGTTTATACAGAGAGTTCTGCTCTCTGAACCTCTCCTACTCCTGGTTATCTTGTTGGTCCTACTGCTGGTCCCTCATAGGTCCATGAAACCTCACTGCTTGGCGCCAGATTCTCAGCTGGTGTGTACGCTCCACAATAATGGATGTGCAGACAAACAGAACCTGAACTGAAATTAAAGAAGATGGGAGAATGCTGCCAGCTTAGGATTCAAAAAACATTCTCCAAGCCATGGAGAAAGAGCCTGCCCCAGCTGGCGGGCTGTGGAGCTGTACTCTTGAGATTCTAGTGGCTGTTATTCTAATAATACCTAGATTTTATAAAGCATTTTTTTATTTTCAGTGTGTCTGACAGTGCAGCAAGTATCATTTATCCTCATTTTGCAGCTAGAAAACTGAAGCACAGAGATGAAGTGACTTACCCAAGGCCATCCAACAGGCCAGAGGCAATGCTTGGAAGACAGCCCAGGTCTCTAAGTCCCTATCTGGTGCTCTATACTCTAGCCAAACTATATGGTGTCCGCCATCGTCACAAAATAGAGTGAACAGTTTCTTACTCAATCTACAGCACAGCAGATGGCTTATGTAGCCATGACAGGAGCATATGTAGCACAGCAGCTAAACTGTGAGGAGCAGAGTTCTCCTATTTTCTTGCTAACATTCAAAGCTTTTATTTTACTAAGGGAGCAGAAAGATCTCTCTCCCTTCACAGATAGTGATTGCAAAAAAATGACGAAAAATACAACTAAACCTGGGGGGACTGATTCCTTCACACCACAAATGCTGGACTAATTCAGAAAGCACCAGCACCATTTTGTTATATGAGTACAGAGAACAAGGAAGACAACTCCTGAATTGAAATTATTTCACCTTTATATGTCAAATTTGATGTTTTTCAAAAATCCCTGTCATCTGTGGAAGAAAAGGTGAAATCAATATCAAGAAAATTGAACGTTTCTGATCCTTAAATGACTCGGGCTAAACTTGTGGAGAATAAGATTCAAACCCTGAAAGACTGCAGCACAAACCTTTAACCTTGTACAATTCCTTAGCCAAAATACACCAACTTGAGCAACACAAAAAAAGATGTTTTTATAGCAAATGGAGACAAGGCACAGATATTTGCCTGGGGATTACCTCAATCACCTACACTGAGGTAAAAATTACCTGTGATAAAAACTTTACTGGGGTTAGAAACTAGCTATGTCTTGTCTCCCCTCGCATTACGGTGAGTTAGTTAATTTGTATTAGGTATCTCACTGTAAAAACACCTTTTGGGGCAGTGAAGACTCATAGCCTAAGACTCTCACATTGATAAAAGAGTATATGTAGGCCATAAATAAAGGCAACGCCGTCAGAAGCTGCATCTTAGGAATTAGGAGGGCGTCTAGGTTTACCTCAACATGTTAAAATTATAACTGTTTTGTCTCTACTATGATTTTACTTTGCATTTGTTATTACGTGTTAGTTAGTGCATTGTAAAAACACCCTTTTTAGTGCAATGAAGACAAAGCTGGAGTTTAAGGAAGCCTAAATTAGTATCATGATATCTAACTTACCCTTTTTTACACATCACCTACCAATTTGACCCAAAGGGTACATAGACACTACAAAAGAAAAAGATCACAAAACACAAAAGCAATCTGCAAAAATTTCTAATGAATTCCCATATAGCAGCATAAAAAGTAGTTCCTTACAAATGTTGTAGCAATAAGCACCAGAAACTATATGATTTATATTCAACCAATGGTTAAAAATGAATACATTAAAATATAAGGTTGATCTAAGATTCCACTAATAGCTCCCCTTCCAGTTCAAGTAAGGACAAATCACTTGCACTTACATCACATTTCATGTTCTGTTTTGAATAAAGTCCACCAGTCAGACTGAATTGTAAAACAAATATGTATTTTTATTTTGAGCAACCTGACATGAATATGGCTTAGGGAGTCTGAATTCTGCATGAATTCACTGAAGACTGAGAACTAATGATAAATCCTCCTTCTCCAATGTCAAGTGGATTGAGTAATGTCTGGAAAAACTAAAATTTTAAAAACATCTGGACATGTCAGGACAGCTTAAATTTCCAGTCTGTGGCAAAAATGAAATTAACAATGAGATTGGTTTGAAATGTAGTTTCATACCCCAATGTAGATGTTAATTAAATCACCATGACCCTTTCCTTTTAAAAAAAAATAAATTCTCTCCACTGTCACAAATGGAAAGATTTGTTTAATAAAACAATACCTTGTGAGAGGAAATAGAGAATGAATATGCACCAACTTACATTCCACGAGAAAAACAGGCGACTAACTTCTGATTTTAAGATCACAAAGTCAGAATGCCTTCCTTCTTGTTTTGCATTAGCCATACACCTGTGGGAACAGCAGTGCTTGATGTTATGTGGCTTAGTAGATGTTGAACAGCTAATATGATTTTCTTTTCAGTGAGAACCCCTCTTTGGAACACATCTAAGATACCTTTGATCAAAGCATAGAGCATACAGGATGAGAAACACTGAGAAAAAAATATACTGAGCTTCGTTGACACATGAGTACAAATGGCAATGGGAAAAGCACAAATTACAGGCCCCTAGGAGCATAATAATTAAGTACCTTGGTTTCAGATTTCTTTGGCCATAATCTGATTCCAGCAGCTTTAAAGAACTAATGTAGGCTCTTCTATCATAATAACAACATAATGTATATGGATATGGATATGTATGGTGGCCTTAGAGTCTACCAAAATATATAGATTTTGGAACAGGAGTACTTTTACACTGGCTCATAAGTAGAACAGGACTGCACCCTCAGCAAGTTTGCAGATGACACTAAACTGGGAGGAGTGGTAGATAGGCTGGAGGGTAGTAATAGGATACAGAGGGACCTAGACAAATTAGAGGACTGGGCCAAAAGAAATCTGATGAGGTTGCTGGTTATGAGTCAACAGTGTGCCCTTGATGCCAAGAAGGCTAATGACATTTTGGGCTATATAAGTAGGGGCACTGACAGCAGATCGAGGGGCTTTATCATTCCCCTCTATTTGACATTGGTGAGGCCTCATCTGTGTCCAGTTTTGGGCCCCACACTATAAGAAGGATGTGGAAAAATTGGAAAGAGTCCAGTGGAGGGCAACAAATATGATTAGGGGGCTGGAGCACATGATTTACAAGGAGAGGCTGAGGGAAGTGGGATTGTTTAGTATGCAGAAGAGAAGAATAGGAGGATTTGATAGCTGCTTTCAACTACCTAAAAGGGGGTTCCAAAGAGGATGCATCTAGACTGTTCTCAGAGGTACCAGATGACAGAACAAGGAGCAATGGTCTCAAGTTGTAGTGGGGGAGGTTTAAGTTGGATATTAGGAAAAACTTTTTCACTACGAGGGTGGTGGGTTAGCTAGGGAGGTAGTGGAATCTCCTTCTTTAGAGGTTTTTAAGGTCAGGCTTGACAAAGCCTTGGCTGGGATGATTTTATTGGGGATTGATCCTGCTTTGAGCAGGGGGTTGGACTAGATGACCTCCTGAAGTCCCTTCCAACCCTGATATTCCATGATTCTATGAATTATTAATATAAATGACTAATAAGAATATTGATAGTTGTGAATAATATTTGTTGCACACTTAACTTTTTATTCAATTTGTTAATCCTGTGTTAACAGCCTGATTTTTAGTGGTCTTTTTGCATAATTATTCGAAGAACTGTTTATGTACATTATCTATTACTGTGGCTATTTATAACTATAAGCTGTTCATGCATAGCTCAAATTGACTATTTTAATCATATTCCTAACCAGGTTTGGTGTTTCATTGCACTAGGCACTGTACACAGTCTGAGGCAGTCCCTGTCCCAAAGAGCTTACAATGTAAATAAACATGGCAGGCAAACAATAATGGACAAACAACATAAAATCAAACTGTTAAATGGTAAAAAACTTGGTAGTCACTCAGTAGATATGTGGTTGCTGACTTTTGTTTAGTAATTTCCCCAAACCATTCCTCTGTCCATCTGCTGTACAGGTGCCTGGCCAACCTGCCCCATCACTGCTGGCTAAAAGAGACCTCCTTTCAGTGTTAGAAGTTCTTAAAGTTTATTGTTTCTGCCCCCTGGCTGGATGAGTGAAAAATCTTTAAACAAGAGAATAGTGAATATTATTTAGACATATAATAACTTTGCTCACCTATGAGTATGGGCATTGACTGAAAACCAGCCATCTCCAAATATGAGAATTGTTTATAAATAGAGAATAAACAAAGAGCATCAGTATGGTTAAGGTATGTAACTGTTCAGAAATCAAACAAAGGTTTGTGTTTTGCAGTATTTGAACAGAATTAATTTTAAGTATGTTCTTAAGTTTCTGGTCCATTGTCTATTTTGGTCCCAACTAAGCTATTTGCTGGAAGGAATCAAACCCAAAGAAATTTATTTTCAACCCAAGGGAGAAATAAGTATTAAAGTTTAACTATGTGTGACTGTGACTAGTTCACAAAGAGGCCAGTTTTAGACTTCTATGCCCTTCAGTTGTAATCTTACACAAGTGGTATCCTGACTACATCTGTTGGACCAAACCTGATAATGGATAAAAATGAGCAAAGCACTTCTTGCACAGCTCTCTCATCTGCAGATTTTTAAAAGCACAAGCTCAAACAGGAGGTGCAATGCTATCATTTCATTCATATATTTTACTCTTTTCAGTTATGTTTTAAATTAAGGTTCCCAAATAAGGAATAATTGTTAATCTGTAAGTGTTTAGTATTTATCAAGGTTTATTCACCATGATATTATGTTAAAATGCACAGAAAAAAGACATTTATTTTATATACTAAATAGTTTTTTCTAATAAAGGTTTTTAAACTATTTACAGTAACAGTCTTTTTAAATTCAACATTTTAGAGATTTCATAAGACAAATCTCTGTCCAATACTAATTGTTAAAAAATTAGAGACCTGTCTTCATCTGGTGTATCTTGAGGTGCTCTGTTGACTTCACAGGAGTTATGCTGATTTACAGCAGCTGAGGATTATTGGAGATATAATAAATATTTAAATCTTTAAGATAAGATTAGATATTTTATATAAAACTATAATTTTAGTATCAACACACTTACATGTACTTTAATAACTGCTTTTAACAATCAAATATTTGATTATCGTACTGTAGCTGCCTTTAGTGAATTTAATTTAAATATACATTTGAGAACCTTAATCACAAGTATTCTCTTCTCTAGTGAAATATGATATGTGACTGTTTCAAAAGGAAAAGTTTAGATGTTTCCCTGAATAGCAATATTCAAAGGCCTCCAGATAAGGCAAAGGTATTAAACTACTTTAGTTATGTGATGTCTTCCCCTGAAACCAACCATGAAGCAGTGTTACAAATTATTAAAATGCTGGATTAACCAGTGCTGTGACCTTCTCAGAGTACTGCATTTGTGGATGCTACTTCCTGAAATACCATTCAAGTGAGATACCCATAAGTTGGCAGTTAATTTACCATCCCTTTAAGTTATTCTGCTTAAGTTATCAGCTCCTTAGGGCATAGATTGTCTTTTTATTTAATGTATTTACAACACCTAAAACAATGGTGCCCTGGCTGGGCCTTTAAGTGCTATCACAACCTAAATTATTATTGTTGATTACGACGATAGTATTTCCAAAACTATATTTCAATAACTTATTTACTAGTAGTAATATGATAATAAAATTCAATACCTATTTACTAATCTTTTTAAAACACTCACACTTTTTCATTTAATTATTTTGAAATGTAAATTACACATGTATTTATGTATAAAAGAAATAAACACATTTCATGTGTTAAAAGTTCAATGAGATTCTTCAGGAGTCCTACAGATCAAGAGTAAAACATTCCTTAGAACAATTGCTAAAACCATCAATTACTTTAAATGGAAAATAAAGATGTTCCATATTGTCCCTCTGACATATAGTAAAGAGATGATTGCCTCTTTGACCACAAAATGTTAAAAGGTGAGATGTGAGATGCCTGGGAGCACAAGAGATCATACAGCAATGTTGGGAATCTAAAAAATGTCCTCTGAGAGATGGTGTGGGCTGCATATGTACAAAAACAAACAGTTAAAAAGTAATGACAATGCTTAACAACCCTGTGCAGCCAGCAAAAGCCGGAACACTATCTGAGCAGCTGTGGACATAGACTGTTATTTAATGAATGCTGTGAACTTATAGGGGAATGGATGGCTTCAGGGATTAGTAAGGAGATATGGACCCTTTCACCTCTAGTTTACTGGCTCAGTTCCATCAATTCCAGGCAAATTTGGTAGTGACTGAAAGCTGTTACCCGCTGTCAGCCAGTCAGCGCGCTATGTAAAAATAATCGATGGTCTCAATGGCTAGAGAGAAGACAGGTGTCCATCCCATAAAACCCTCCACCACCAGTGGCACTTAGTAGCACATTTTTTAGCAGACTCTGTGAAGAAGCCAAAAATTGAAAGTGCCATGAAATATTTGTGTCACCTAGATGTGGCCACATCTGAGCTGGCACATTGGTAGGTCTGCCCGGTGAAGCTTGCACTGTTGCCTAGGCTATCTCTGTTCTGTGGGTAAAAAAAGAGCTTCAAGCCTCAAGGACATCAGTTTGGCACCTTTTCATGAGCATTTCATTCAAGAAAGAAAAATACAACTTTTAATAAATGTTTTTACCTGTGTGACCAGTAACAGTTTTGATTATTTAAATACATGGGCTATTTACTTTTCATACTATATACTGTATCTTTTGTTTCTGTATTCACACTCTTTAGACAATGCAACAGAACAATTTCACTTTTGTTTTTCATCAGTTTTGTTTTTCATGCAGAACTACAATATTGTCAATTGGCTTTTCCAGCACTGCAGGGGAGTAGTTAAATTTAAAGAAACCATGACCAGCTAAAAGTGTTAATGAAAACATATGGTCGTTTTATCATATTTTTCTTTTCTTTTGCAGAGGTGTGCTTTCAGAAAGAATAACTTTTTACCGGGCAAAAACTGGTTGATGGTGTCCCTTTAAGATATCCTCTTTGCAGGGTGACTATACTTGAGACAAAGAACATACATATCCTTTACACAAGAATCATTTATAGCCTAGTGTTTTTTCCTGCCTCCTGAAACATGGGCTACAGGGCACATATCTTGTTACTCAGTGTTACATGAGGGCAAACTGTGTATTTCCTCTCCAAGCACATGGAAGCTGGCCAGCCCAGCAGAGTTCCGCTGAAATCAACTGGGGAAATGCCAAACAAACCAATTAGGACAGGAAATAATAACGAGGAAGCCCATGTCCATCATAGTTAATTTTGTTTTCAGAGGAGGAAATGTTGTGAGTTGTACAAAGAGAAAAGAGGCACCACAGGCAGCTGGCAAGGCCCAATCCTCATTCCATGCCTGCAGAGAGGAGAGCAGCAGAACAGGATAGCAGAGGACATACAGTGTGGGGAAGTACTACCTGCCTCTTACATAAAGTAGGTGTAGTGAGTCAATGTTAGTACCGTTGTTATTTTATATGTCTTGTACGATAGCACCCGCTGCAGTAGGCCTTGTACAGGCACAGAGGTACCTGTCTCTGAGAACTTAAAATCTAACATGACAAGCAACATACCACAAGGGAGAGAAAGAGGGGGAGACAGGGTTTGTATACATATGTATTATGTGCTTTCTATGTAGTTTTGCAATTAAAGAAATAAATACAAGGGGGACATTGTAACTTGCACTCTGTGCACAGACAAAGTAAGGCACCTCTTTGCTCCTTGTATGAGCTGCCTGTGTCCTGGGTAGTAAAATGGGTAGGGAGCAGACTCCACAGGGTTGCCTCTTGCACAGGTATTCAGCAAGTGAGTGGGGAGATGGGAATCAGGCACTGCAAGGCTCCCTCTGCCCTCCCCCACTGTCTGGGGATGATCCAGCTCAGTCAGTGCAGAGGGAAAAAGAATCTGCACTAGGTAGCCGGCTCAGGCTGATACGTTTACCAGAAAGGGGGAAAATATGGACCATATGGTAACTACTTGAGTCACAGTCTGGCACCTCAGCTGCTTCTGGGACAGGGCAAGTATTCTCTGCCCCCTCATCTGGGCTTGCAGGGATGTTTTCCTCAGGCCCTCTATTTGAGAGGTCCCCCAAACTCAGTGGCACTGCAACCCAGACTAAGCCTGAGTGGTACTACAAGCTTGTGGACCAGGTCTCCATGCCCAGAGAGGGGAGCAGGATCCAGGAGTTGCTGCTGTTGGGTGAGTGTGGGTCGGGCTTGCTCTCTGACATCTCCACCCTCTCTGCGGGGCCTTCCCTCTGTGTTTTGCTTCCTTAATTTTTTTGGATGAGTAGAGGGAAACTCAGTTTCAGTGTTTGTCCCAGGCCCACCAAATCCTCTGTGTGGCCCTGAGGGCTTGTAGTACTATTGTGCCCATAAGAATGATTTTTTTTCTGCTTTGCTGTAATCGTGTTTCTAGAGAGAGGGGTGTCTTTCTTTTTTACTATAAGCAACATTTCCTGCTTTAAAAAATTCATGAAATGATCTTGTTACCTTGGTAGCCACACTTTAAGGAAAGTACTTTAGTTCTCTCAAGCTGCCCTGTCATTACCTTGAAATGTCCAATAATCCCTGCTTAAAGATCTCCTTTCCTTTCTCCCCTGGGCCCTGACCTAAAGTGAAGACAACACAAAGTAAACTTCAGGATACTTTTTAAAAAGGTGTTCATTACCAATGCTGGGGATCAGCTTCAGGAGGCTTTTATACTCCCCTTACTTCTCTCTCTTCCTTTTCAAGAGAAGTTTTTGAAACAGTAAATGGAAGGATTCCAAGTATTATGTTACTGCCAAAAAAATAATTTAATAAACAAAAAGAGAGAGTCTGTGAGTTGAAAAGAGTAGAAGTGGGAAGCATATTGGAAAGCAGCTTTCCCTCCGCATTTGGGAGCTTAGACTTTTGGAAAAATAACTGGTTCCATTTACCTTGAAAATGGAGGCCTGAACAAGACCCAGGACTGCCATGCTTCTGTGCTGCAACTCAGTACGTTTGTAAAAGGCCTGTAAGGCCTTGTACACTGAACTCATTACCATTTGCTATGGGAGAAGAGACAGACACTTCACACAGTTCAACTTCAGATCACCAGTTTTAGGGAGGGTCTATAATATAGTATAAACGCTGGTGCACGCACTCCTTTTAGACAAAGTATCATTTTTTTTTACCATAGTAGGACTAAGGTTGAGTAAGAAGGTTAGAAAGTGCCTGCTCACTTAAGAAGATCCTAGGAAGAAAGTGGATGTGTTTGCAAGAGGGAGTGCTGTGCTGCTCTGTAGTGGAGTGGATGTTTTCAACAAAGATACTTTTTTGTTTATTTAGACTCACCCACGCATCCATTGAAAAAGGAGAAACTAGACCTTCCCCTAGGCACTTCCTGACCAATCTTATATTGACAGGAAATAGACTACTCCTGTAGCCTCACTTTCACTTCAACCAGTAAAAACATAGCAGTAAAAATTAATAATTATTAGTAGTAAGATCTCCTTCTAAAGCCTTCCATTTCTCACAGTTAGGGGAAACAAATGGCCCTTCCAGCATGCCCTGAATATCAATAAATTAGGGTTTTTGTAAGCCCAGGGTGGGAACAAGTTCCCTAGCTGAGGAGAGCCTTACAGACAGTTCCTGTCCAGCTACCCCCTCTCTTATCCAGGTCAGGTTCCAGTTCAGGATTAGCCTCTCATCTTCGCTTTGTCATCATGACACAGAGATGTGGTCTTTTTTCAGAGAAGTAGGTCGCAGGTCTACTTTGGGGCTGTACAGGTCAAAACCAACCACTCAGTTTCTCCCCAGTAATTAATAAGTAGCCAGGGCAGATCCAAAAGCACTGACTTCTTCAGTTCCTAGCAAGATGTGTTCTGCAAAAAAGCAGGCTGCAACGTTCTGCACCAGCATCAGTTTCCAGATAAATCCAAAATGTAGCCTTACAAAGTCTAATCTACAGAGTAGTCTAAGCTGCTGCTGATAGTTGCAAGTTCTTCAACAGAAAGGATTAGTTGCAACCCCTTAGCCGTAGATGGAAAACAGCTGGCCTGGCCATAAGTGCTACCTGATTTTCTGGCGGTTGAGCCAGATGCCTCTTTTGTCAACATACAGCAGGTAGACCCCCTCAATCAGAGTTTAATGACACTACTCACATAAATAAGGGATGCAGAATCAAGCCCTGGTGGTTTAAATTTATTAGTATTATTATTTACTGTTGGCATTATGGTAGCATCTATAGTCTGGAGATCAGGGCCCCACTGTGCTAAGTGATGTGCAAACAGAATAAGAGGCAGTCCCTGCCCTGAAGAATTTGGGTGTTTGTTTTTCCTTGTTATGGAAATGAAGCAACCCTGCATGTCTGAAGTTAGTTTGTATAACAGTTTTTTTGTATTTCTTCTTGATTTGCCAGAAGTCTCTTCCCTGTGATAATATTTCACTTTCCACTTTTCTTTCAAGATATTACAATTCAAAACCTTTTAGATGTGTTTTGATTTTTAGACAAAAAAAATCCTTTAGTGTTCTCATGTTCAAATTAAATCCATATTATTAATAAAAGCCCTTCACATCAATTATATTTCTTAAGGTCAAGGCATACGACACAACAATTTAACTCATCAGTAATACAATCAGATTCTCATTTATTTAAGCAATGCTGTAGTGTATTCACATTCAACTGTAATGTGCAATAGCCCAACTTTCCAAAGACTATTTATTCAAATAGCAACAAGTCCAACATGTAAGTAGTTTGCTCCCTATATGGTGAAAGCCTGGCACCATAGAAGACAAATAGATTCTTATAGCTGCATTTATCACCATAGTGTCTAACTGCCTTCCGAAGTTAATAACCCACATTGCAATAGGCCAATGGTATAAGGTCAAGATTTTCAAAAATGTGTACTCCAGGTTAAGTTTTGAGTACATAATATCATTCAGATGGGCTAGGTGCTCAGCACTTTTGAAAAACAGACCCTTATTTAGGTGCTTATATACAAACTAGGAGCCTAAATTTAGGTACTTTTTTTTTTAATCTTGGCATAATTGTCCAACCTTCTTCCCTACTTCTCTGAGGTAATCAGCACTTTAATTTTAAATTTTCTTCCTTCCACCTCTCTCTCTCCCTTTCTGCTTCTACCTCTTCCTCCTCCTCCTTCCTCCATCTTCAGTGTTTTGAGCTGTGTCTGTGAGAATACTAGATTGAAATTGTGAGTTTCAAGCCTTGTTCCAAAGGCTGCGACTGGTGTGACCATTCTACTGTGCTCTGAAAGTAGTCCCAGAATCCTGACTCTGTTGTCAAGAAAGCCCTGTCTCTCACTGTTCCTGTATGAGCTTCACCTCTGAGGTTGACAACTTCATCATGCCTGAGGAAAGCAGCTGTCAGTGGGAGGTCACTGTCACAATAAGAGACACACTCTGTGGTATCTTGGACCAAGTCTATTGAGGGCGTTGAAGATAAACATTGAGACTTTGATTTTGACTTAGTATTTCACTGGGCGCTAGTGTAGTGAGTTGCACTCCGGATTGATGTGCTTTTGGCAAGTGGTGTTGCTGAGGAGAAGAGCAGTAGCATCCTTCACTAACTGAAGCATTTTGCATGCCGTACTGTTCATTTCTAGGGATAATGCATTGAACTAGGTCAGCCTGCAGATGGTGGCCAGGTCTGTGCTGGGTAAAATAGGGCATAGTCTTTCGATAAGTCTTAAATAGAGGAAAGTTTGGAGAGAGAGAGGTTTTTTCCCCTGCTTGTTGTTATCTCTGAGTACAGCAGCAGTGAGGAGGCTGGAGATCATTCTGACAATCTGGGGGCAAAAGGAGGGCTAGGTGCTAGTTGTTGTTAGGTCTTCAAGATGGTTCCCTCTTTCCACCAATTTCTTGACCAGGTTTAGCCATCTGCCTTTCACCTAGGTGCTGCTGATTTTGGCTGGGATAGTTGGGAAATGATGCATTTGCTATGAACCTGATCAGCAGGACTTGTCAAGACATTTTCTATATGTAATTTGAATAGAGAACACTATTATTTTAGCTGTTCCTCTGAATCTTAAGGCATAGTCTGGGCTCCAGTCTCCCCTGTGGGTCAAATCCTGGTTACCATAGAAGCCATTTCTGACAGACATTTATTGTACACAGCTCTAATTTCACAAAGCAATGACTACCGGAAAGGATTTTTCCCTTGTGAATTCTTTGAGATTCCTCCCTCCAAGAAGCAACAGGCCTGATTCTTCATAGTTACGCTGGTGAAAAAGGGCGAAAATCAAGCTCAGTGTGGAGTAAATGCAGTTTTCTCCTTAACATTTCTGTCTGTGGTGTCCACTCTACATAAACATAACACGGAACACTGCAAAGGACCCAAAACTAGATCTCATAAATCTGTATGATTCTCCATTGAAACAGAGGTCTTCTGTAATCTGCTGTGTTCCCACAAAACTCCCTGCTACTGATCAACCAGTGGCCCTTTATAAATTCACAAAGTAGGGAGGACAGACAGATATGTACGCAAAGAAGCAAGGTAGGTCTTATACAATTACTAATACCACTCACACCTCAGGAATAGCAAAATGGATGGAAATAACTCCAAAGAGAAAATCCAATCCAATTTTGTTTTCCCAAACTATAGCAGAATGTACAGTATTCTTAGGAGTAAATAAGGAGGAAACTAAAACAGGAGTTAAGGGCACTGACTACCAGCTGGAGGAGAGAAACATACATTAGTCAGTTCAAAATAGCCACACCAGGGCTGTTCTGCCTGGAGGAATAGTTCCTGCAAGAGGGCATAGAGAGTTAGTAATGGAGCAGGCAGTCACAGGCACCTACCTGAGGAAGGGACAACTGCCATGTGTTTCATATTGGACTTCTTTTCCCACTGTATTCCAAAAAGCTTTACAGATTATGGGCTGGGATTCACTACAGGGATGAATTTTCACTTAAAACGGAGGAGGGCTGAGGAGATGGGACAAGTGGTTCTAAGCCACCTTCCTGCTGCCCCAAACCTAAAATCTACTCCCAGTATAAGTTAGAGCAGCATAGGGGCTGCAGTGGCTCTGTTGGCCCAGAATCAGCAGCATGTTGTGTATTCCATGCTACCCCTAACACACCCCATTTTCAGATGAGAGATATAAGACGAGAGCTAGTAACAAAGGCTGTTCCAGATGGCAGGATCTGTAGGGGATAAGGTTTCCTTGCACCAACAGTGGGCAGACTGAGGAGGGACAGAGGGGTAGGCAGTGATAGATAAACTGAGATTGGAGTAGAGAGAGAAAAGTACAAGGTTTGATTCCCATACCGTGCTCTGCTACATAATCCAGACTTCTCTGCAAAGGTTACTTTTAGCACAATGTCTTTTAATTCAATCAGCAACTAGTTTATTCTGACAACTGTTTGCTGTCACTTCACATAAAAAGTTATATGAATGCTAAACTCAGGATTTCCTCCTGTTAGTTTTCTGACTGATGCAGCCAGCATCTCCTGCTTGTCTTTAATATAAGTGGGTAGGAATAGGACTGAAGTACAATATAGCTGTTAAAAAGCTTTCTGGTTACTTGGTGGTTTATTTTCCTCTAGTACTGCCAAGTAAGTGTCAAAAAGGGTGGATAAAAAACTATGTTCTCGGAATAAATGGCACATTCCTCCCTGCTTTATTACAAATACTGTTGAAGGGAATGATAAAGCTCTGCTGACCTGCCCTGCCATCTTTCTTCAGCAAAGGCAGACTTGAAAACAAAACCTGGAGTAATTTCAGCACTTTCACTGAGTGCAAGTGTAACCTAAACATGGGCAGGAGGCAAAACACAAAGACATTCCTATTTGGTGTTTGTGGGAAACAGCCTTTGCATATCTATTCCATCCTCCTCCTAAGACCTGTACATAGTTACCAAGCATTGCATTCCACAGCATGTTAGAAGTCAGACTGCCTGGGTAGTCACTGTATCATGTACTCATATTGCTGTGTCTGTGGAAAAGTTATTTTCTTCTCAGTTGCTATAGCTGGACAACAGGTTTGAAAGATGGGCTGGATCCTCAGCTAGTGTAAATCAATGTAGCTTCATTGAGGTCAATGGTATGATGGGGCTTTACACCAGCAGAGGATCTGGACTACAGCAACAACATGAGTGAGATGTCAATACTCAAGCTCTGTCTCACCCACCCACCCGCCCACACAGAGCAGGGTCGGGCCACTGGGTACATGTGACACTCCTATAATGTTGTGCTGTGGAATAAAAGCAGAAACACAACCCAGCCTGTACTATCTTCTTGATGGACCTGTCTGTCATATGGATCTCTCTTTAAGAAGACCTCCGATACATCCGCTGGCAGCAGGAGCCCTGGCACTATACCTCCATTACACGCACACTACCACGAATTGGAGGATGGGGGGTTACCATTGAAACAAAGGCAGTGTGGAGGCCTGTACCATCATGCAGATGATCATGGCCTCCCACTAATACCTTGTAATTCACAGGGGTGGTGAGTCAGCCTTGCAGCCTGTTCCATTCATATCTCCACCCCTGATGGAACAACTAGGCAGAAATCTCCAGGAAGGAAAACCTCCCCTGTGGCACCCACCCAGAGGTTTTCCCATTACAAGAGGAACTTAGGTCCTGAATAAGGACCACAGGATTTAGTTCTATGTTAATATGTTTGGCTCTGTGGAAGGTACTATACCTTGAAAGCCAAGCCACACTGAGAATATAATAAAGTAAGGTTTGTTTCTTATATTTTATGCTATTTTCAAAACAAACAGAGAGCTCTTTTTAAAGAGGCCAAAAAATGGACTCTTGTGTATGTGCAGTTGCCCCCGCTTATTTCACAACATCTCTGTTTGCCTACACACATCAGCAGATTGCATACATAATACACAAATGCCCATCTATGCATGTGGATTTTGCACTTGCAAATGGCTACTTGTGCAAAAGTAGCTTTTGAAATTTTGCCCCCCACCCATCCCAGTGTCTAGGGTTATGAGACTGTCTCCCTCCCCTCAAAAAAACAAAAAAAAATCATGCCAGGTCATCTCTATCTGCATAAAACCACTTAAAAAGGTTGCTGTAGTTCATTATAAAGCTAACAGAGTAGTCCCTTTTGGGAGCCTAGGGGTTGGGAAGGTTGGTTAAAGAGAAATGACTTTCCTTAAGCAATACATTTGTCTCAGGTTTGTTGGGTTTTCTTTTGTATACTTGTATGCACTAAGTATATGTCCTCATTCCAGCTTATATTAATCATCCTCCAGTTTAATATGCCAAAGATGAATGGTCATCTTTATCAAGACGTTCTTATGATTAAAGTCTTCATGAATATTAACTCTTCACTTCAAAGCTGGTCAGTCGTCATGAGTACAATAAAAATAATACCTAGGTTTTGGACCTAGCAATGTGCTGCTGTTGGCGAAGTGTACTCCAGTGTAATATTGCTTTTACCATTTTACCAAAAAGGGAGGAGGCGTTGCCTTATATATTAAAAATGTACACACTTGGACTGAGGTGGAGATGGACATAGGAGACGGAAGTGTTGAGAGTCTCTGGGTTAGGATAAAAGGGGTAAAAAACAAGGGTGATGTCATGCTAGGAGTCTACTACAGGCCACCTAACCAGGTGGAAGCGGTGATGAGGCTTTTTTAAACAACTAACAAAAATCATCCAAGCCCAAGATTTGGTGGTGATGGAGGGACTTCAAACTATCCAGATAATGTTGTGTGGATGGCATAGGCCAGTGGCTACAGTAAAGTACTGAGAAAACAGGTATGTTAGCCCAGGTTAAACAAATCCCTAGTACCCCCTGGTAACCAAATGGCAGTTGCTCCAAGTTAATCAAGGCACCTGGAGCCAATTAAGATCTTCCTAGAAGGCAGTAGAGATAGCTACTTAATTAGAACACCTGCAGCCAATCAAGGCAGGCTAATCAGGCACCTGGTTTTAAAAAGGAGCTTCACACTATGTCAGCAGAAAGGAGCCCAGAGGAGAAAAGTTCATGCGTGTGTGAGGTGGGACAAGAAGCCAACGACTGGTGATGGACTGCTGAGGTGGGAGGCGCGTTATCAGACATCGAGGAGACGTCCTGTGGTGAGGATAAAAAGGTGTTTGGAGGAGGCCATGGAAGTAGCCCAGGATTAGTGAGCTGTCATGGCCAGCTTACCGGGGCACTATAACAACTGCAATCCACAAGGTCCCTGGGCTGGAACCGGAGTAGAGGGCGGCCTGGGTTGCCCCCCAAACCTCCAACTCCTGACAGACCAGAGAAGCTGACCAGGACTGTGGTTCCACAGAAGGGGAAGCTCACTGAGATGAAACAAGATCTGCCAATAAGCACAGGACCCCCAAGGTAGAGGAGGATATTTGTCACAGTGAAAATAACAACGCGGGGCGAATCCTTTCCAATACATTCCTGGACTCTGATCTGCAAGCAACAACTTTTTATTGATCAGTAAGGTAGAAAAGCCTACGGGGGAAGCTGTTCTAGACTTCTTTTAACAAATAGAGAGAACCGTAGAATCTGAAAGTAGAGGAAGCTTGGGGTGAAAAGTGAGCATGAAATCATAGAGTTTGCAATATTCTAAGGAAGGGTAGAAGGGAGTACACAGCAAAATAGAGACCAGGGATTTCAGGAAGGCAGATTTGGTAAGCTCAGCAGAGCTGATAGGTAAGGCCCATGGAATCAAAGATGAAGGGAAAAACAAACTGCAGGAGAGTTGGCAGTTTTTCAAAGGGACACATTAAGGGCCCCAAAAGCAGCTTTCGATGGTAGGAAAGACGTAGAAATGTGGCAAAAGACCACCTTGGCTTAACCACGAGATCTTGCATGACCACAAATAAAAGGGCAGATCAATAAAAAATGGAAAACTAGGTCAGAATTACAAAGGAAAAATATAGGTGAATAGGGAATAGCCAGCATGGGATTTTGAAAGAACAATCGTGCAAACAATCTGATCGCTTCTGATAGATAACGCAGTCTTGTGATAAGGGAAGAAGCGGTGGATTGTAAGGATACCTAGACCTTTAGTAAAGGCAGTTGATACAGTCTTGCATGAATATCCTATATCGATAACTTCGGCAAATACAATTAGATGGGCTACTATAAGTGGGTGCATAACTGCTAGAAACCGTATTCAGAAAGTGATTATTATGGCTCCCAATCCTGCTGGAAAGGTATAACAAAGTGAGGTTCTGCAGGGTCTGTTTGGGACCAGCTCTGTTCAATATCTCATCAACGACTTAGATGTTGGCATAGAAGTACGCTTATTAAGTTTGCGATGAGATACCAAACTGGGAGAGATTGCAACTGCTTGGAGGACAGGGTCAAAATCAAAATGATCTGGACAAAGAGAACGGTCTGAGGTAAACCGGATGAAGTTCAATAAAGAACAAGCAAAGTGCTCCACTTAGAGAAACAATCAGTTTCACACATACAGAATGGGAAGAGACTGTCTAGGAAGAGAGTATGGCAGAAAGAGATCTAGGGGTCATAGTGGACCACAAGCTAAATATGAGTCAACAGTGTGATACTGTTGCAAAAAAAGCAAACGATTCGGCATCATAACAGGTGTATTGTAAACAAGACACGAGAAGTCATTCTCGCTCTACTCTGCGCTGGTTAGCCCTCAACTGGCGTATTGTGTCCAGTTCTGGCACCGCATTCAAGAAGATGTGGAGAAATTGGAGAAGTCCAGAGAGCACAAGAATGATTAGAGTCTTGAGAACAGACCTATGAAGGAAGGCTGAAAGAATGGGTTTATTTAGTTTGGAACAGAGAAGACTGAGAGGGGACATGATAGCAGTTTTCAGGTACTAAAAGGGTGTCATCAGGAGAGGAGAAAACTTGTTCACCTTAGCTTCTAATGATAGAACAAGAAGCCAATGGCTTAAGCTGCAGCAAGGGAGATTTAGGCTGGACATCAGGAAAAAGTTCCTAACTGTCAGGGTAGTTAAACACTGGAATAAATTGCCTAGGGACGTTGTGGAACCTCCATCTCTGGAGATATTTAAGAGTAGGTTAGATAAATGTCAGGGATGGTCTAGACAGTATTTGGTCCTGCCATGAGGGCAGGGGACTGGACTCGATGACCTCTTGAGGTCCTTTCCAGTCCTAGAGTCTATGAATCTATAATTTCAGATCTGTAGGCTTATTAGGAAAAATATTTGATGAATTCAATAGATTACCACACAAAACAGGTGATTCTGTGCCTTAGCTCGCTGTTCAGCAAAGTGCTTAAGCTGATGCTTCACATTAACTTCAAGTGCCTAACCGCTTTGCTGAATAGAGATGGACTTATGCATATGCCCCATTGCTAGTTTGTTAAATATAATGCAGGAAGCCAGACAGCAGGTGTTCTGGGGGAGGTTCTATACAGAAACTGTACAGCATCTACAGTGAGACAGAGAAAGAGAGCAGCTTGAGGGATAATGATAATTGGAGTTATGTACAATACCAGGCTACACTATGTACAAGCCAGCCGTACTTGCAGACTCATCATGACTGAGTTCTTTACGGTTGAGTTCTCAATATACCTATTACATTTGTAACAAAATTCAAAAACAAAGTTATTTCCTTTTTTGCAGAGTTTAAAATGGACCCATTTTCATCAATCTTCAGCAGCATTTTTATTGAAAATATTATCAAACTGTTATTGAAGTGGTTCTCGAACTTGTCATTTACCAAAAAGGGGTTTTACTAACTGGAATATTTCTATAATCATTTCCCTAACATTGATGATTTAAAATGTTATGTTATGAGAAAACAAAAAAAATGAAGCAATAGTTTTTCAAGAATTGTTTGTTGTTCAAAAAAAGACCTTTTTAAAAATACCGAAAATGTTATGTCCAGGGCTCTGGGCAGATTTCCAAACCCCATACATTTGGACGGCAAAGAGAAGGTTTCTCAAATGGCTCAGGCTGGGGCAACTGCAACTGTAAGTAGAAACTATAAAGATATTCCACTGGCAACTGTGGCTAAACTATTGAATGGCATCTATTCTGTTTAACCTATATATATAAACCAGCACACAAACACACAGAAACCAAATGAAAATGTTAAGTGGTGCATTTCAAAGATTGCCTACTCCAGTTCCCTGCATAGTCAAGTGTAACCAGACACTGCCTACTGCATTTGTTAAACAAAATGGACCGCAAGTGATAAATGGGGAGAGATCTATAATTTTATTGAATTGCACTCAACAGTACTCAGAGTACATAACAGTAATTCTATATCTTTTAATTCTGACATCCATGTTTTCTTCATTAGCAGCACTGAGCACAGACTCAAATGGAAGGCTCAGTTATGTCTGACTTTGGGCAATATAATGAACTGTAACTATTACACTAAAATTATAGACACTTGCATGTGAATTCTGCTGCTTCATCTTTTAATTCCAGGGGTCAGGGGGAGCTTAGACCAGTGGACACATTCTTGTAAACTGCACACCCAAAACAAATTACACAGTAAAGATTGCAGAGGGGCATAATTTGTTTCACAAATAAACAAACAACATTTGGTTCTTTCTGTGGCTACTGCAGTTATAATGAAAGTCTAAAAACAACAGTAATGCTTTTGACCATAAAATTAGAAGGGAAGAAAATGGATTTAGATAACTGCAAGAGCCTTAATTGTCTGTTTGTAAACTTACATACAAGACTTTTATTCAAATATAGCTTTGACTCAAATACCATGGCACATGCAAAGCCCACATTCCCTCCGCCTCCCATCTTCTTCCATTTGTCCCATCAGACAGTCCATACTTGCCAAGAGGGATTAAACAAATGGTGAATTTTTGCACAGTCGTCATTGCACAGTGGATCTGAAAAAGAATGAATACTATATTGAGGATGCAGCTCAATTAAAGTATGGGGTTTTCATTCCAAATTTATTCTCATTACCATATTCAGATTCCAACTAACAAGTCATTTGGGAGCTTTCCTCAAGGTGTGCTCCTTACCAGACAATGCTGGGTGTGTGTTAGACCAAAAATAACTGATGCTGGAGAAATAAAGGATTTGATCCATGAATCTAATAAGATTGTGTTTAAATTAAATTGGTTTAACAAAGCTGATCAAAGTATTTAGAAATAGTTTACTACATTTCAAACTGTGGCAAGAGCAACCACCATAGCAGAGCCCTGTAATTTAACTGAAGCAGAAGAAAACTCTCTATATTGATCTTATCTGCTAGGGAATGTGTCAGTGTCTAAGTGCTTTTAAAGGTATCCTGATCTCTGTCTGAGCTGGCAGACAGACATCCTGTCAATTCTATCGGTGTATTTTTCAAATGGTCTGTAATGTCCTGATTTGAAACACAGGGGTAATTTTTGTTTTACACCTCATGTTGTGGGGGAATTAGGCTGCTGTTAGAGGGGCTTTTTACCTGGCACAGCCTATATGTCCCCCCACTAATTTAAAAACAGATCTCTCTGACAGAAATGAGAGTTTGTTCCAAAGCAGTGCCAACAGATCTAGTGATAGAAAACTGTGTCGACTGACAGATGCTATAGGCCTAAACAATCTTCAATATTTTCTGTTTCCTGCAGATGAGCTGAAGAGAGCCTTAATTTCCTTCCATAATTCAAAGAAAAAATTGAGCCAAACCCGGCTGTCAGTGAAATCAATGGTAATACTCCCATAAATTTCAGCGGAACCAGGAGTTGGCTTTAATCTTTGTAGAGCACTTGAAGATCTTTGTCTAGGTGCCACTTGATTAATTTACTTACAAGTACTTACATCTTGGTGCCTAGACAGTAGTAAAGTGATGAGAATTTTTTACCCCTAAAGATTTGTATTCATATTTTCATAGTCAGGCAACAAATTAACAGAAAAAGAAGCATGGATACAGTCTAAAGAAGTTTCACTCAATATGAGCAAACAATTGGTAGAAAACGTTAACAGGAAACATTTCAAGGTTTAGATTGGTTCAAGATGTTTGTCATTATTTAGACAAAAATAGAAAGTATTGAAACAGAAATAAGAGAAAGTGGGGGCACCAGCAGGTTAACAATATTCAATGAGCACCTTATCCATCTATATGGAAGGAAAACTGAGAAGAAAGAAGATAATGAGTCACAGAAAGGAAAGAGGGGGAGACAGAGCTGAGGAAGGAATACCACAAGAGAACCTATGTGCTTGTGCAGAGCACCTGCAATAATATGTGATCATAAAGAGTCTTGTGTGACGTTGCACCCCATAATGTTTTATGGAAATATGCTTATGACTAAATATGACATAAGTGGAATATGTTTGATGGTACATATGCCATGTAACATCTCTCTGTAAAGGTTATGGTCTACTGAACATATTCATCCTATTTGTGTGCATGTATCATTTTTGTATTCGAAGTTATGAACATTGGCTATGTTCTTGTTTAATTTTAAGTAGCCTCAGTGAAGCAGTTGGTCAGCTTCCTGAGAAAAGACTATTCTCAGTAAGTGCCCAGTCAAGAAACACTTAAGCTAACAATGAACGTAGAGATGCCAATCCACACCTGAGCTTTCCCAGGAATGTGGCCTGACTGCAGCGGCGGCTCCAGGTACCAGCGCTCCAAGCACATGCCTGGAGCAGCAAGCCAAGGGGGGTGCCCTGCTGGTCCCTGCAAGAGTGGCAGTCAGGCTGCCTTCGGCGGCTTCCCTGTGGGAGGTCTGCCAGTCCTGCAGATTCGGCGGCAATTCGGCAGTGGGTATGCCACTCGCTTCTCAACTGTCAGGGCAGGTCTCATCTTGGTATTCCTGCACTTCAAGGTAGGGGAAAGTAACTCAAAGTTCCATTAAAGTACCTTACACATGCAAAAGTTTTGCAGCCACTGGGAACCATTCCATACCTGCAACTCTATGTGGCCCCACCAGTCTGTGCTTGTTTGCCAGGCCCAGAATCGGCGTTCCACTGTATCAACCTGCCCCCTGCACCATGATGTCCCAATTGCCACATAACGGGCTTTCAGGAATGTCTGTGTCCATGTCCTCCACATGCTGGCAGCTCCTATGCAGGCTCTGCACATACTGCAGGATAATGTGCGACGTGTTTACAATGTTTACAACAGCAGCACTGAGCTGAGCGGGCTCCATGCTTGCCATGCTATGGCGTCTGCACAGGTAACTCAGGAAAAAAGGAGCAAAATGATTGTTTGCCATTGCTTTCATCAGGCATTGGGAGCTTAACCCAGAATTCCAATGGGCAGCAGGAACTGAGGGATAGCTACCCACAGTGCACCACTCTGTGAGTCGATGCTAGCCATGGTACTGAGGACGCACTCCACCGACCTATTGCGCTTAGTGGGGATATACACGATCAACTGTATAAAATCGCTTTCCAAAGATTGACTTCTATAAAATCGACCTAATTTCATAGTGTAGACATATCCTATGCAGGGCCGGTGCTACCATTTAGGCGACCTAGGCAATGGCCTGGCGCCAGAATTTGGGGGGGGGCACTATTTTGCCGTGGGGGGCGGCACGCAGGTCTGGTGGACCTACTGCAGTCATGCTGGCGGACGGTCCGCTGCTGGGAAGGCTCCGGTGGAGCTGTCACAGTCATTTCAGCGGATGGTACGCTGGTCTAAAGGCTCCGGTGGACCTACCGCAGTCATGCCTGTGCCACGTCCACCAGAGCCTTTAGACCAGCACACTGCCCGCCAGCATGACTGCGGCAGCTCCACTGGAGCCTTCCCAGCAGGGGACCATCTGCTGGCATTACTGCTGTAGGTCCACCGCACCCATGGGGGGCGGCGAAATGGCCGTCCACCTAGGGCGTCAGAAACCCTGGAGCAGCTCCTGACCCTATGTAAAACTCTTGCATATAAGGTGAGAGTTGGTATGGTAGGACAGACATCAAAGCTAAGCTGGCAGAGCGGGGTAAGCTTAGTACTTCTGACATGTGATTGCAAATGATTGCTCATGTAGAAGCACTCATGCTCCAGAACCATAGGATCTGTGATAGTGAGGCATGTGAAAGGCTGCATATCCAGCAGTTAGCAGATTCTGTGAAGTTTGCAACCTGTAATCTGGGTCACAGTCAGTAGAATCTGTTCAATGTTTTGGTTTTGAGTTAGGTTTGTATGAAGGCTAAATCATTTTTACATTGTATCAGATTCATTTCCAGGTTTCATCCCCCAGAAAGACTATGAGTTATTCCCTCATTTTGTCCTGGATTAGGGGAAGGATAAACATCACCAGTTCATACGCATTTGGACACCTGTAACATGGACCAGCAGATTGTGGAAGTCCACGACACCCTTATGGCAATTGAAAAAGGCTCAATTTGATGACTGCTCAAGGTTTTTACCTTTCTAATAGCTGCTAATAATAATAATAATGGTCAAACTTCCAAAGATCAGAAATTTGGTTAGATCAGCTAAGCACACAAATCTCTGCATGTTTATTCAGAATATATGAACTAATTGAACCTGTAGGGTCTGGAATGGAAATCTCATGAGGTTCCCACAAAAACTGTTGTCATAAAGTATAATTCCCTAATCTGAACCTTAGCGTCCAAAATTTGGGTACCTGCATGAATCCTCTAAGCTTAATTACCAGCTTAGATCCTGTAGCGCTGCCACCAACTAGGAATTCCAGTGCCTGGTACACTCTGGTCCCCCCAAAACCTTCCCTGGGGACCCCAAGACTCAGATGCCTTGAGTCTCACAACAAAGGGAAATAACCCACTTCCCTTCCCCCCCCTTTACCTCCTCCCAGGCTTCCCCTCCCTGGGTTACCCTGGAAGATTACTGTACTTAAACTCCTTGAATCACAAAACAGAGAGGACAATTCACCTTCCCCTCCTTCTTTTTCCCCCTCCCAGTCTTTCCCCGAGAGAGACAGTAATCCTGGCACAGAGATCTATCCCCTTGAGCCTCAACTAGAAAAGAAAATCAAACAGGTTTAAAAAGAAAGCTTTTAAGAAAGAAAAGACATAAAATCGTCTCTGTATCAAGAGAAAATATTACAGGGTCTGTTACTTATAAAAAGATGAACAGCCTTATTCAGAAAAAATACAATTTAAACATTTCCAGCAAACTACACACTTGCAAATACAGAAACAATGTAAAGCCTATATTGTCTTTCTATCTGTACTTACAAGTTGGAAACAGAAGATTAGAGAGCCTGGAGTAGTGTGATCACCCTCAGGCCAGAGAGACACTGACCCAGAACAAAGGACCGCCACCCCAACACTTCCCTCCCTTGAGATTTGAAAGTATCTTGTTTCCTGATTGGTCCTCTGGTCAGGTGTTGTTTGTTAACCCTTTACAGGTGAAAGAGACATTAACCCTTAGCTATCTGTTTATGACAACTGTTCATTTTGGGTCTGCTTTGAGTTTTCGGCAAAGTCTGAGTCACGCATCCTTAATTCTAAAGCACTAAGGGCTATCCCACTATTCAAAGGACTCATCTGACTGAACATTGTTCCTAAGAGAGATGACTCTGAGCTACAAAATCCTGATCCAGAACCAGCTTCAAAGTTCCCCAAGGTTTGGAAGTGTTCAGATGAAGTGCTTTGGTTCAGTCTTTTAGGCAGAAAGGTGCAGCTGTGAACTATAAATCTGGATCCAAGCTTCTTTTCTCACTTGCACAGACACCTCTGTCATTTGTAGTCACTCGCCTCCCCACCTACACACATGTGCATGCATACATGTGTAAGGGAGATCACTGTGGCACAGTTGTGCAAAGCATCCCTGCAGCACACTCAAATTCCAGCATTTTCAATACAATCTAAAACTTCTGAACTGACCATTGAAGTTTTGGATCCTTATTTCCCCCAAAGAGGGGGCCATTTTAACTGGGAGGATGAGGCGTGAAAATAGGTAACCACAAGGAGAGGGTTTTGCTCTTTAAAAAACAATTAGACCTCCCTGAATGTATGTTTTGTTGCCCAGTCAGTGACAACCTCTAGTGTAGTGATGGAAGGGTGATGGATGTGTGGGACTGAACCATGAGAGAGAAGCTGAGGGTACCTGCCTACACACTACAGTCAGCAGCCATTGCAGGCAAGGTCCCCTCAGTGAGATGTACAAATTATTTCAAATAAAGAAAAAAAAACACCAGAAGAATCAGCTGCACTAAGCAGCTCATGTAAAATATGAATATGGGCAAGATTTGTGAGTCCAGGGGGAATCCAGCTTTGTGAGCTTACCACACAAAAATGCAAGCCCCAGCTCAGAGCACCAATGAAAGTGCTGAAACTAAAGAGCAAAGACCTTTCTGAACATACCAAGAGAACTATATAAATGATTGCAGCTCACAGCTTGTCAGGCAACCCTCCCATACCAAGGTAATTTATTAATGGTTACCTAGGTTGTGATGCCCTCTTGATGTTTCTGGCACAGGCAGAAGACAGGATAACTAAAATATGTTCCTTATCAAATGCTGAGGTGAGACTGGTACAAAGAAAATAAATCTCTCCTGATGTTCTGTTTGGCAGAGATTATTTCAGCAGACTCTGTTACAGTCTCATGCATTTGCAAAGCTCAGACTCCAGCTCCATATTTTATTAAAACTTAATGGCTAATCACTTTCCACATTGCAGTTTTCCACACTGCAGCATTGCTAGTGCTGGGAATACATAGGCAAAACCATCTGGTCAGCAAGATCTTTTCTTTTTTAAAAAAAAGAGTCCAGAATATTTCCCTGAATACACCAGGCTTATTGGCCTGGAGGGAATTGAGCTAACATCGATGGGAAGAAAACAAGGCTCTTCTGGATGATATTATGGGGCTTTAAATGTTTGAGTTTAAATGCTATAAGAACAAGAAATTGAGCACCCAAAACAAGAACATTGCCTCTTCTACATGGTTTCTACCCAGCTTCCCTGCAGTGCTTCCCCTCAGCTCAGATTCCACCCAAGAGCTTCCAACTGCCATGGCAGGGCCTGATTTGGGATCCACAATGAAGATAATTTTTAAATGCTATGAAATTTGGTCATATTATATCCTTGCACAGCAAAACCGATGGGAAAAGAGAACAGTCTGAGCCTTTAACCTCACTGACTTGTCTCCTAATTCTCCCCTGAGAGGAAGTAGCTTTGTGCGGAATGCAGGAAGCCTGGACCTGTAAAATCCTTGTATCCATGAGGAATGCTGCTTCCAGCTCTGTGGATTCTGGAGCCTCCACAGGAAGGCTTACTCCTTCATGGTGAGCTACAAGCCTTCCTCCAACCAGCAGCACGATCCTTGAAGTACTGTTGTAAAGCGTCACCATGGCCAGGGTTAACGGGGTTACCCAGAGTATATGGGAATGGAGTCATGCTCCACCCTTTCTACTTCCTGCTTAATAGTGGGAGTTTCCACCCACCCCTCCTTTACCGCTATGCTCAGTTTGTTGTAATGCAGTTGAATAAAGCATCAAATTCCCCAGCGTGCAGTCTTATAAGGAAAACTTTTGTTGCACTAAGCAGTCCCTTACAAAAATGTTGCTTCTCCTCATTGCCAGGAAAGGGGCTCTGTGAGATTCAGTGCTGTTTGGAGTAGCACTAACTCTCTGTAACAGGATGGCAGGGTTGTTTTGTTGACCCACCCATTCACAAATGGCAGAATCCTGATGAGAAATGCTGCTGGATTCCTATTGACTCACTGCAGCAGGTGGGACTCCTTAACTTTAGCCTAGACCTAATGGAAGGCAGAATGGCTGTTTGAGTACGGAGGAGTCTGGGTAAAAAATGTGTGTTCATACTCACACATGGATAGCCCTGGGCTTTGGAGGGCTCATGCTAGAGTGAGTGACTGCTCTTCAGCTCTTTCCCTTCCTCCCTAAAATCAAAATTTCCTAACCCACAGATTGCAGACAAACTGTGAGGTGGGGCAGATAGGCCTCCACGGAATCAAAGGTAGGGGAAAGTATGTAGCAGAACTACTCCTTCCCACTTCCATTCCTGCATAGATCTACCTGATCTAGTTCTCCTCTACTCACTTTGCTGAAGATCATCACTACCATTATGTATTTGCACTTTAACCTTTTGACAGCACTAAAATAAAATCCTTGAGAGATCAAGTATCCCACAGAAAGGATCTGCTCTTACATGGCAAGTGACATGACCTTTCATTTCTGGTGTCTTGCATCCCAATTTTGTCTAGGTAACAAATAACAATGAGTTTAGTGATCTCAGTCTAGTTCCACCTTGTAGATATCTTTCCATGTCAAAAAAGCGGTGACAGTCTTGCCCAATTCAGTACGATTTGAAGCAAATGACAAAGAAGCCGAATACAGAGATAATAGGTGTGTTAATGCAAGCCAGAGGTGTAAGTTTTGGAGGTAGGGTATGCACCCTAGGCAATGCCATTGTTTCTCTCATGCATCTTAATTTTAAAAAAGAAGTAAAAGCCAAGAGTGACCAATCACCTCTATGAAAATATTATATGAAAAGTTATTAGACCTCATGAAAATACCTGTCCTATATTTCTTCTATATTTTAGTGCAATAACAGAGTTTCCACATAAATCCAGCAATAAAATGGTTTCTAATTATCCGTATCCAAAAAAGTAGAAACACTTTTCCTAAAGAGTACGGCAATATTAAATATAAAACCAGACAGCTTTTTAGCAGGTGCATAGAAATTGGTTTATACTCGTACAGCTCTCCTGAATTTAAACAATAATACACAAATATTTATAAAGTGCTATGAATCATTTTCATTTTCTAATAGGTCTCCTCAGTTCCTCTTATCTCAGAAAAAATAGTTCTTGATGGAAAGACAAAAGGTGATCTCTTCTTTCTCATCTACCTCTTTATTAGGAAATTTCATATACTTTATCTTGCAATTACATTTGCAACAACTCACACTGTTTCAGTTGAGCATTACATGAATATTTGCAAAGGGTTATAAGCCATGCAGATGTGCTCTGGACTCTGGTGTGGCATACGGGGTTTTTACAAATTTAAAATGAAAACAGTTTCATGGTTTTAAAATTACAAGAGAGCAAAAGAAAGTAAAGGTGAAGCTTTTCATCTCATATTTATTTTTTATAAGTATTTTAAACAGATCTTGTATTTTACAGTGAAATTGTTCAGGACAAAATATGGCTGAACATGTTGGGTTATTTTCATAATATAATTGAATAACCAGGTTGGAGGAATGTGAAGTTCTCTGTCTTAAAATGAAACTGGGTCAAGTCCAAGTTTTTTTTGTGTGGTGTTTTGGGGTTGTTTTTTTTTTGGGGGGGGGGGCGTTGCACAGAAGAAGCAAACTGAAAAAGCTTGGCCACTAATCTGTCTTTTCAGGTAGTTGTTGATTGTTGTAAGTACCTAAGTTTCAGAACTGCAAATGAAGGAAACAATTTACATGAGTTTAATAACGAGCCCTGTGGTTATATGGGACTTTAATAATGGGATAGCCTATGCCACTGTGAATTAGAAGTGTGAATAAAATCATAAGGGCAAAATATTTCCCTCTGAGCCACACAGCTCATTTTGGTTAATATTTTGCTCTTTTTAGAGTCCCACTGATGTGTGCCTATGTCTGCTGTGCAGGTCTGAAAGCAGAATTGTGTCCTAAATGTTTATATTTGTTCCAGGAGTTACCTCTGGGGTGGTATAAGGAAGATCCATCCCATTAGTGTTTCCAAGTGGGGCCCAAAAATTCCTAGCCCGGACTCTGATAAACTATCCTATTAAAAATGGCTAGATACCAAGGTGGGCCTGAAGATAGGGCATAAGACTGGGATTGAGAAGGCATGGATTCTTCCATCCCAGCTCTCTCTCACTGATCTATTGTGACTTTGGGTAGATTATTTCACGTCTTCGTGCCTCAATTTCCTCCCTTTTTTTGAAGAGTAAGGATAATGGGCTTAATCCTCAAAGATACTTTGGTACCTAACTCATATTGATTTCAGCGCAAGTTAAGAGCCCAAATACCTCTGAGGATCTGGGCAAATGACCTTTATCTTTCTTTGTAAAACACTAATAAATCACACTGTGTTGGATCTTAGTATTTTAGCCATGCTGTGTGCCTATGGAATTTGAGGTAATATTACACTCAGATTGAATGAATGAAATTTTGGCCTCATTGAAACCAGTGGCAAAAATCCCATTAATTTCAATGAGGCCAGGATTTTACCATCCATCTATGTATTTATATGTAGAGCTGGGCAAAATCGGGAGGGAGTTGAATAGCAAATTCACTGAAAAGTGAAGTTTTGGGATGGTTGAAACTATTCATGAATACAGGTTGAATTTAACAAACAGTTATGTCTGAAAAAAAAAAGCATTTTGGTTTCAAAAATGTTAACTTCATTGGAACCAATTCAAAATGAAATGTTTTGACTGTCCATTTTGAACTGGTTTGTTTGGAAATTTAGCTATATTTAGTTTTTTTAAAAAATCAAAAAAGGTGGAAAACACCCAAGAATAAAGTAACTCCCCTCTCCCAAAAAATGTTTCTTTCTCCCCACCTCTCCCCCATTTTGGATGGGTTTTGGTCTGAAACAAATCTTTTTTTCATTATTTTTCATTTTGGCAAGAAAACACAAAAAATTCAGTTTTGGTTGAAACAAACAGAATTTTTTGTGGCTCATCTCTACTTCAATGGCTCTCAGTACTGAAGTATTTGAGTGCATAAACTACTGTGTACACAGTGATTTTCATGTGACAGTATCTGGCTAATTGAGTGAAATCTGTGCTGTCTGTGGAAAGGGGCCATGTCCCTGAAACATCCATCTTTTCATGTCAGGTCCCTCATTTTAGTCCCAAACTTCCTGAATTTCCATAAAATTTGTTTCCCTTCATTTTTACTGTTGAAAATAACTAACATCACAAGTAAAGAATCATAAAACTGAAATTATAGAAAGTGTAATTACCCTGAAGGGAAGAATCCCACAGCATCTTAACTCCCCTGTGGGAATAATATTTCATGTACCTTATTTTGAGAATCTTTGTCACAAATTGCAACCTACATTTGGGCATTGGCAGTCTGCACTTCATAGCCAGGGGTTGTCCTTTTTTTATAAATTGAAGAATTTTTATTGCTATTGTGTGGTCAGCTCTATGACTGCTTTAATTTAACACATTTCGGTCCTCCATTGAACAGCAGCTCTGTCATTTACAATCTCCAATCAAAGGAAATAATACTTTGTAGAAAACAAATAGGTCACACTTTATATTAAAGTTCCAGTTATGAATGGTTTATCATCAATGGTTTAATAAATGATTAATAGCTGTTATAATCATGTTACAGACATGAATAATATGTGTTGCTTAGAGTTATAAACACATCAGTAGAAAGTATTATATATGCTTTTAACCATGGCTTTTAAGTCACTCATTGACCTGTTGAACTCACTCTATGACAAACGTAAAACAATCAATTAACTGTTTATTGAAATACCTATCAATCTATTGACCCTTTACCAACTATTTATAAATATTGTAGTACCTTCACCTAAAGTATGACCCCAAAAGAGCTAGGTTGCCTCACTCAGAAAAGCAGTTATTGTTCACTCACAAAAACTGCTTCTATTCAAAATCCACAGAGCTGCTTTCCATGCAAGGATGAGCTGGTTAATGAAGTATGCACTACCAACTTGTTGTGTCAGCTATCCTCCCATCCCACCCCACCCCACCCCCATCTGTCTATGCAGCAAGGCACCAAGGTGCAGCACTGAAATAACCATACACAGTTGCAGCTGCTATGTTACATACATCAACTAACATGGTATCTCCTCTCAGTGAATGTAGTCTCACCATCCCAACTGGTGTCTCATGCTATTAGTATGGGCACACAGGCACCTTGAGATTTGCTATCACACTGTGGAGAAACATGCATTTAACCTTGTTTGCAGAAATCCATAGACTGCACTTGTTCTGGAACACAACCTTAGTGCCCTGCACTAAGGCCACGTCTACACTACGGGATAAAATCGAATTTGCTAAAATCGGTTTTATAAAACTGATATTATAAATTCGATTCCATGCGGCCACACTAGGCACAGTAATTCGGCGTTGTGCGTCCATGGTCCGAGGCTAACGTCGATTTCTGAAGTTGTTGCATTGTGGGGTAGCACTTTCCGTAGCTATCCCATAATTCCCGCCAGTCTCCCTGCCCCTTGGAATTCAGGGTTGAATTTTAATTGTCACAGGGAGTTCTGGGTTAAATGTCGTCAGTCATTCCTTCCTCCGGGAAAAACATCAGCTGACAATCCTTTCATGCCATTTCCCTGGATTGCCCTGCAGTGCCATAGCCGCAAACCATGAAGCCGTTCAGCTTTTTTTTTTTCTGCACCGTATGTGTACTGGATGCCGCGGAGAGAGAGGCATACTCACAGCGCTACACAGCAGCATTCCACTTGCTTTGCCAATGATAGCAGGATTGTTACCGCGTCTTCTGTTACCGTCTTACTGTTGGAGTAAACTGGCAATGAGGATGAGTTACTCTCCCTCTCTGTACTCTCTCGCTTGCTATCATGAGTGCCCCTGGCTGAAAATTTTTGAAAGCAAAATTGGATTGAACTCACTTGGGACTGAGTCAATCCCTCCCTTACCTGTATTCCTTGGTTTCTAATAATAGAGGTCAGTCCTGCCCTAGGGAATTTGAAAGAGCGCAAGTTGTCACTAGAGGACCAAGGATGGTATGCGTGGCGAGCCGCGAGACAGCATGCTTCCGTAGTGCTCAGCTATGTCACAAGGACCATGGTGCCCCTGTGTGAAGCACACCGCATCCCTCTGTGATTGCATTCCCTAGTCCCTCCAGCACCTTCTCGTGGATGTACCCGTGGCAGTGTTCCCCCTCCCCCACTCCATTGCTGCCGTAACATCGAAGTCATATATAACAAATGCATGCAGAAAAGTGAAACAGAAGACTTGGAGCCGTCCTCCCGTGCGCCCTTGCAATAGAAAAGTTCGCAGCCAGTACACGATTATCTTTTTATACTTTTATACACATGCGAAGACGGAGACGAGGGTCTGGACTTGAAGTCATCGCCACCGCATTGCTATGATTAAAGATGGTTATCCAGCGGTTCTGGACACTTATCTAACTCGTGGAGTAACTGGGAGGTCATTCCATTTTACCCAGGTGCTCCCGCAGGCCAGCGCTCACCGTCAGGGTCAGGCAAGGAGCACGTCCAAGGTCTGTGATCGGCGCGACGGGTATCAAGTCATGATTATGTAGGTGTCTACCCGACACAGTGGAGGAGGACGTCGAGACGGTATAGCTGCGTGCAAGTTCAAATAGCAGTGGCGGCATCGCAGGCTGGTTGCTACACTAGCAGGCATCTATCGTACCACATCAGGGTGAATTGAAAGTAGTAAGGAATTTATGTTCTCTCTCCTCTTCCTAATTACACCGTGAGTGCGAGGGGAAGAACTATTGCGGAGTGGTTCTCATCCTGCAGCCACGCACAGTACACTGCTGTTTGAACCTGACAGAGTTGGGAGCTCTCCAACCAATTGAATCGTTGAAATCTCTTTCCTCAGTCATGTACTGTGTGGACTAGTGGGATAGAGCATGGTAGTCCTCTCATACGCCCTGCCCCCAACTCATCCGCGTGTCGCATTTGAGTCCTGGCCTTACCTTTCGGTCACGCAGCGCTGTGTATCCTGGGTGCTTTTTCTTTCAGAAACCCTTTGTGCATTTCCGTTGTTCTGTTTGCTGTCCAGAGCGCTCAGTGTTGCACTCTGGGATACCGCCCGGAGGCCAATAACGTCGATTTCCGTCCACACTAACCGTAATCCGAATTGTTAATATCGAATTTAGCACTACTCCTCTCGTCGGGGTGGAGTACAGAAATCAATTTAAAGAGCCCTTTATATCGATGTAAAGGGCATTGTAGTGTGGACGGGTACAGCGTTAAATCGATTTAACGGCCGTTAAATCGATTTAAACGCGTAGTGTAGACCAGGCCTAAGACTTGCTGGACCAAGCCCTGCATGCTCTACTAATAGCCAGGCCCAGCATGAGATAAGGCTGAAATCAGCAGAAGTCCTAATTCTGAATTTCACTGCTTGTGTCAGTCTAAGTTAAGTCTTAATATTACTTAAATGTATTTTTCCCTTGTGAGCTAATTGTTTAAAACCAAAAATCTCTGCAACTGGGGGGGGGGGGGAAATGGCTTTCTTATCTGTCATTAGTAACAAGAACAGGCTTCCTTTCAAAACAGATTTCTTCACACTACAAAGCTCTGTGCATGTCACCTGATTAATCATATCAGACATCAGCATGCAAAGTCTCCCAAAGCATAATCCCTGCTGCAAAACTGGAGCTCCCTGCTGGTTCTGTCTCCTTATTGATAGTCATGCTGACCAGAACTTTTTCATATGGAGGAAATAATGAACCTCAAGAGAAAAGAAAAGGAGCTGATCCTAGTTAGTGGTCTGGTTGCCATCTGAGGTCTAAAATATGTCTGGAAAGGGAAGAAAACTTAAAAAATAAAAAGGTAAAGGATGAAGATGCAGAGAAAGAGTCTAAAAAGTTTATTCTATTTTATTACACCTTGTAAGAATCTTTCCTAGAGGATGATTTCCATGAAATTCACAGGGAAAGGGGAACCCTATTAAGAAAAGCAAGAAAATTCAACCAAACAACTATATCCAGATATATCTCTTGTGTCTTCTGTGCAAAGTAAAATATAAAATTCTACCAGTTAGATAGATAGATAGATAGATATAGATAGATAGATAACAAATGGAAGAAAGGAGAAGTCAATCACAATTAATATAAATTAGAAGGGAGGAACTGTAGAAAATTGATAAGGGAAACAAAAGGATGCAAGGAGCACTCTATGGCCAACAGAGTTAAGAACAATAAGAAGAAGGGTTTTTCAACTATATTCAGAACAAAAGAAATCCTAACAATGGGGTTGGTCCACTACTAGATGGAAATAAATAAATATTATAAATTATTATAATAAATAACTAAATAAATATTTCTATTCTGTATTTTGGGGGGAAAGGCAGATAAGGTATTCATATCAAATGATGATAATGAAATACTTGCCTTTCCAAGGGATTCAGGAGCATACTCAGCCACTAAAACTAAACATTAAGTCAGGAGGTCCAGATAACTTGGATCAGAAAGTTTTAAAAGACCTGGCAGAGAAGCTCCCTAGACAATTAATGTTGATTTTTAATAAGTCTTGAAACACAGGGGAAGTTTCAGAAGACTGGAAGAAAGCTAATGTTGTGACAATATTTAAAAACGGGTAAATGGCATGACCTAGGTAATTATAGTCTTGTCAGACTGACATAAATCCTGGGCAAAATATTGGAACACGCTAATATGGAACTCGAATAATAAAAAATTAAAGGAGGGTAAAATATAATTAATGCCAATTGCCATGGGTTTATTAAAACTATCTTGTCAAACTAACTTGATTTTTTTTATAAGATTACAAGTTTGGTTGATAAAGGTAATATGGTTGATAAAATAGACTTTTGGAAGGCATTTGACTTTGCACTGCACAACATTTTAATTAAGAAATTATAATGATACAAAATCAATATGGAACATATTAAATGGATTAAAAACTGGCTACCAAATAGGTCTCAAAATGTAAATGGGGAATAGTCATTGAGATCTCATGTTTCTAGCGGGGTCCTGAAGGAATAAGGTCTTGGCCCTATGCTGTTTAACGTTTGTGTCAGTGACCCAGGACAAAGCATTAAATAATTACTAATCAAGTTTGCTGATGACACAAAGTCTGAGGGAGTGGTCAATAGTGAAGAGGGACGTCAGTGATACAGAGCCATCTGACTTGCTTGGTAAACTGGAAGTAAGCAAACAATATGTGCTTCAAAATGGCCAAATGTAAAGTTATACATCTAAGAACAAAGACGGTAGGTCATACTTACAGGAGGGAAGCAGTGGCTTTGAAAAAGATTTGGGAGTTGCGGTGGATAATCAGCTTAACATGAGTTTTCAGTGTGACACTGAGGCAAGAGGACTAGTACTATTTCGTACTATCCTTTAGATGCATAAACAGAGGAATATCAAGCAGGAGTATAGCGGTTATACTACCTCAGTATTTTAGGACTGATGCAACCAATATTGCAATACTATGTCCAGTACTGGTGTCCACAGTTTAAGAGGCTGAGATTAGACACGGTTCAGAGAAAAGCCACAAGACTGTTTAAAGCATTAGAAGACATACCTTATAGTGAAAGACTCAAAGAGCTCAAGCTATTTAGCTTATCAAAAGTTAAGATCACAGTCTATAATACCTACATATGGAACAGAAAGCTGATAACAGAGGGCTATCAGTCTAGCAGACAAAAATATAACAAGATCCAGTTGCTGTAAGTTGAAGCTATACAACTTCAGAACTGAAATAAGACTCAAATTTTTAACAGTGAGGTAATTAACCATTGGAACCATTTACCAAAGAGGGAGTCTCCATCACTAGAAATTGTTAAATCAAGATTGGATGGTTTTCTAAAAGATATGCTGTAGATAGGCATTTACTCAGGGAAATCCTGTGGCCTATGTTATGCAGGAGGTCAGACTAGATCATTACCATGGTCCCTTCTGGCCTAATAATTTATGAATCTGCTGTGTCCATACCCAGTGCCCAGTCCTCCTTTCTCTGCACACTCTAAAGTCCCATTGAATTCAATGGGAGTTTTGGGTACATAAGGAATGTAGGCTCACATTCCTATATTTTAAGACTATTCAAAACATTGGTCTACATTTGCAGCTTCTGTTCATCATAGCTCCATCAGTGCAGTTGTTTTTTGTACCATTTTGCATCAGATGAAGTTCTGGTCTCTGTTTTCCAGTGCAGCAGTCTTTCCATATGCCACAATGTTATTCACTAATTGGTGGGAGCTCAGAAAAGACCAAAACAAAAGTTCAAGATGAAAGGGTTGACTTAGAATGAAAGTTTAAAAGAATTAAATATGAATTGCTTGCCTAAGAGATGACAGGGACATAGCAATCTATAAACAGTTGATGAGTGTAAACATCAGTAATGTAGAGGAATTAGTTTGTGTGATGGATGGCAGAGTAATGAGATGAAACTTACAAAAGTGAAAAATTAGGCTAAATATCAGAAAAACCTTCCAGACAGTGAAATGCATTAGACTGAGGTATACTCTATCAAGTGGAAGTACTTCAGATTTCAACCAATAGAAAATATATCGTAGGGAACAATACAACACTGGGAATGAGATGAACAGGATACTCAAATAGATCTTTCCTATTTCTAATTTATATGATCCTACAAATTATTAGCCTGAATGTAAATGGGAATTGTATGTACAGAGGGAATAGAATAGGAACACAAAGATAGGACCATCTTCTTTACAGGAAACATATGTTTGTTATAATTACAAACATGTACTTTCCTGGGGAGAATGGGATTCTGCACAGAATATAATCAAGGACTGAGCAAGACAACATGAACTGGAAAAGCCTCCTCCTATGCTAAGCAAACTTTAGAAATTAAGCTGCAGTTATCAGCTAAAGAGAACATGAGGAGCCAGTAGAGAGGTCAAATACATAATGTGTGCCATTCCCATCCAAGATAAGGAAGTAAAATAATAAGCGAAGAGATAAGAAGAGTATGTAAACATCACATGATAATCAGTTTTGCTGACTCCAGTCTTCTAGATAGACATTCTGTAACCGACGGGTCAGGATACAGTAGAAACAGAAGAGAGAGATTTAATTAATGATTACAGATCTCAGAGAATGGAGATAATCTGCTATGGGGAGCACCAGACCCTCCACCTGCCCTGGGTAGGAGGCCAGGGGGCCTGAGAGTAGCCCCTGGCCTGTGTCCCTGCCCCCTGGGGCACACCATCTAGGGCAGGTGGAAGGTCTGGGACTCACAACAGCAGCCTGTGCCCCCTGGGAGGCTCTGACGAATGCCTGGCTCTGCCTTCTGGCCTGGCTAAGAGGCAGGACCTCAGAGGGAAAGAGGAGGAGCAGGGGGTGGGGCCCAATGGCAGGCAAGGCTAAGGCCCACATAAGCCCCCTCTGAGGAAGAGGCTGGTACCATGAGCAGGGCCTGGCCGCCCTAATACTCCATCCTGGGTTCCAGCACTCCAGGCCCCCAGATTGTGGGTGATTCAAATGTTCTTTGTGCCCAGGGCCCCAATAAATCTTAATTTGCCTCTGACCACAGGTTAAGTCATCTTAACTACAGCGTTCATGGTGTGAATTTTTCCGATAGCTACATTTTAAGTGTAGACCACTGCCCAAAATCTCCATAGCTCTGCATGCTTAGCCCTGCCCCCACACACCTTTTCCAAATCTCACACACTCCATACTCACAGGCTTGTGAGGAGGACCTTGGGAAGCAGCCTGGCAGTGCCAACACCAAAAGAATTCTCCTCTGGCTGGATACAAGGTTCTTTGGGTCCTTTTCATAGAATACCAGGGTTGAAAGGGCCCTCAGGAGGTCATCTAGTTTAACCCCTTGCTCAAAGCAGGAGTAATCCCCAGACAGTTTTTTTTTGCCCCAGATCCCTAAATGGCCCCCTCAAGGATTGAATTCAGAGTTTAGCAGGCCAATGCTCAAATCACTATCTATCTCTCCCCTCTCAGTAAAGGGGAAAGAGCAGGGGTGACGATCTCACCCATAAAGGCAAGGTTGGGGTAATCTCCATAAAGGAGAGGAGAAGGGCTGGAGTTGTCATCGCTCTGTGAAGGTGTATAGCCTATGCAAAAATCTAGCCCTAAAAATATGTTAATTCACCCATAGTGTCAGGTTTCCTAGCCCCATTGAAGTTTATGGGAGTTTTACCATTTCAGCAGAGCCAACTTTTCATTCTGCAGTTTTAAAATTCTCTGCTCTAATTTTCACTAGTAGAAAATGACTAGCAAAGAATAACCAGCTCCCTGCCAAAGAGACTTAAAGGGTAAAAGGAAGCAAAACTCAAGCAGTACACAGCTGCCTGAATTTTGAGAATATTGACCAAATTCTCTGCTTATGTAACTAGTTGAAACCCCTTTGCAATTAATGTAGCTGCATACAATTATGGCAGCAGAGAATCGGGGTCAATGTCTTCTGAATAGGTTTGGCAGTATATATATAAAGTAGCACTGTCCAATCATGGAAATACTTGCAAAAATCATTTTAAGGGTGGGGGTTTCAAAAGCAGATCTAACTTTGCTCCCATTGAAGTCAATAGACATTCTTCTAATTCTACAGATCTCGAAGATCCACTTCCTTATATTTTTTTTAAAATGTATCTATTTATAAATGAGTAGGTAATGTAAAGAAAGAGAATATATTCTGCACGAAGAATGGTGTTGGCACCCATGGGGGCACAACCACTGCTGATAAATGCTGTGAGCAGGTCAAATCAGGTCCAAATATCCTCCCGCAAAACTCATTGGTCCTATTTCTCCACTTCAGACTGTGTAGCCATCTACATCTGTGAAAAATGGGTGTAAAATTGTACATTCATAGAAGTTAAGGCCAGAAGGTACCATTATGATCCTCTGACCTGATCTCCTGCATAATACAGGAAAAAGACCCTCACCCAATAATTCCTGCATCTATCATTCTGATTTTGACAAAAGGCAGAAAGAATTAGTGCCCAGCAGATCAGACTGATTCCAGATACCCACCCAGGACAGGAACACCTAGTTTTTAATGGTAAATATGCAAGGATAATATAAAATGGATGATAAATATGCAAGGATAATGTGATCATAATATGAATGTTTCTGGCATGACCTCGAAACTGAGCTACTTAATGTCAAACAAAAATGTACAAGTTCATGAAGGCTATCTGAAAGTAACTGATGACTGACTATATATAGCTAGCATATTCTGTAACAATGAGAGATGCCCTACTTACAGGAAAATCCAAGATGTTTAAAAAACTATGCTGAATGTGCAGAATATTATTCCAAAATAATATCCAGAGTAATATGGATCCCCCACAAAATAGTCAGAAATGGCTAACAAAGTAATGGTTTTGTATAAAGTTTGCAAAGAAACAGAAAGCAATACACACTGGGACTAAAACAGAATGACAAACAAGGACTTTGTGAAAGCTGAAGCGTAGAAAAAATGTCCATGACTATCATAACCAAAAATCAAAAAAGGAAATTAGAATAGTGGGATGGAATGAAGTGAAAGGTCAGAGAAAACAGAACATCCAAAGCATTGTATAGAGAGCACCTCAAGATATTTACAAGGCAAAATAGCATTAGTCCTCATCATAAAAGGTATTATGTCCAGAATCCCAGATAAATTCAAGATCAAGCTGCAGGAGTAGATATCCTTATAAGAATACTCTTACCACAATGCAGAGTATTATGGAGTAGATCAACTAATGTGAATTTTCATAGCTTCAAATGGGGTTATGACAATTTACCCAGCTGAGGGTCTGACCCTATGCATTTAGTGAAAGATTGCTCCCCACACCAAAAAATAATTTTGCATAGATTTAGTGTTATTCAGCGAAGCAGAAGCACCACTCATAAATGTTAAACAGTTGTTTACTGTAGATTTTTAATAGAGAGCAAGTCAGAAACTGGTGGAGCAAAACAAATACCAGCATAGAACTTACTACATTAATTGTGGACAGCTGAAGAGTTATACATACCACAGTTCTCCCTATCCCTTTAGACTAGCATTTACAGAAGGACAAAAGCGAGAGACATGTCAGCTGTTCAACATCAGGTGAAAAACTTGTATTTACAAAGTAACAAATGTTACCCAAAGGGATAGTTAAAAGCACAAGAGAGGAGTTTGCCCTCCAATGGTCCTCCAAAGCAAAATATACTGGAAATCTTTATTGCCTTGTCACACACACAAATGACTCTTTTAGCTGATTTGTTCCTGGCGCACACATTAATTTAAAAGGGCCTCATTGTTTTACTTGGTTTTGGAACACAGAAAATGTATCTCTTAAACAGATCTGTTCCTCTTTTATTCAAACCTTGATGGAATTTTGGCACTGAAAAGCTAGTGATCGGTCTGTTATGGAGAGAAATTAGCCTCTCCATAGTTAAGGCAGTGATGCTAATTATTCTTTATAAGCTCCATTTTTGACAAACGTAATTCTGGTCTCAGCCAATAAGTCTGAAATTTTTTGTGTATGCTCACTGTGCCAGAGAAGAACCCTTTGTGTGTGTATAGAAAGTTTAGGGGAAATTGGATTCTATGGGAGAGGCACACCTCCGTTATTTCACTGTGCTACTCTGTGTTCTTTAACTTTGTGAGTTACTGTGGAAAGGCAGGAGAGGATCAAGTCATAGCTACAGAGTCAGCCTCACTGGTCACTACCATAATCTTTGTTAAAATTCTGAGGAAGTGATCACAAGTGGGGATGTAAAAAGCCCTGTATTTCTCACTCCCATTCGACAAGAGGGTGAGTGACAGTAGTTCGGGGTTGCAGAGACTGAAGAGCAGAGAAAATACAATAATCCCAGTCATCTCCACCGAAAAGACACTCAGTCACCATTTGGGAGAACCAGAGTCCTAATATTAAACTGAAGTTTATTGCCTCCATCACTTATTCTTAGGTTGCCTCTTGAGGCTTTTATAAACTTTTAATTATTTTTTTTAATCAACATGTCAGGCATACCCAAAAAGACTCCATCACAGAAATTTTTCTTTCTGTCTCAGGCAAGCACTTGAATATATTCTCCTAAATTAATGGAACATATCCTTGCAAGTAATCTAGCAGCCTTTTATTAATCAGCTCTTTGCCATAAACAATCCAATCAAACTTTCTCTAGGTTGTAATCTCATGTAAATTCCAAACAACAAGAGTACAGGAAAAGAGACAGGGCTGGCCCAGAGTTCAGTGAGGCACCTTAAGAAAGCAGAATTCTTCATTCAGCTTTGATTCCTGACTCTAGCTTGCCTATGGCTCTGGTAATTGGCACTTGATTCTGGTGCTGATCGTTGGCTTCATTCCCCAACCTGGATGTATGCTCTGCCCACTAGACCTGACTCCTGTGTGCGAATTAGTACAACCAAGGCTAAGGTAGAGCAATACTGATTCTCCTACAGACAGCATGAAAGCTAGTTATGTTCACTCACATCACTGATGGGGTGAATCCTAACCCTGAAACCCAGGGATACACAACTAGAGTTTCTTCTCCCTAAAGCTCCAGCCTAGTGCCCAATTAATCTTCCTGGTGGGTTTGAGACTGGAAATGTGGTAATATAGTCAAGCCTAGGAGACTATTCGTATTGATTTTCAAGAAAATCTGTTTTGATGATCATCTGTGGCATAGGACCATGCTCAAAATATTATCCACATCAGACTACAAAGTAGTCATTAAAACTAGAAATAGCATATTCAAAGCAGTCCAATTTGCTGATGATACAGAATTGTGTGCAGTAGGGAAGCTAACACAGGCAGCAGCAATTTAAAAAAAAAAGGATTTAGGTTTGTTTTTGTAAATGGGGCTTGACATATAGCAAATCATAGTCCCATGCTGACAAATGGGAAACCGTTTGCATTGAACTCACAGATAGGGCTGACCTGTCTACCTCCCACCAATACCCTCCTCAAGACTCTCTATTCAGCCAAGATTACCCATCTCTCTTCACGAGCCCAGCTGAATATAAGTAACTCTGCAATGCACTTTGACAAGGTTGGCAATGGTACACACATCTGGCACATATGTGAGTTGTTGATTATTTGGCAACTGTCTACAGAAAGATTTGGGGAAGGGATGGAGTCCCATAAAGTTCCCTAGCACTACCTAAACTCCACAAAAGAACAAGTTGGAGACACTGCTCAAGCCCCCATGCCTTCAATTCTGAGCCTTTAGCAGGTTTGTTACCCTTTTTCCCCAAGAAGATGCCAGATTCTTTTGGCTAGAAATGGATGAGCAATATACACTAAATAGACGTGCAAAATGTTTTGTGCCAAATCTTCTGAGCCCTAAATATTGTCATAAACAGAAAAGCAACTTTAACAATAGCACTTTCTTGTGCTTGAACTCTATGTGTATCCTTGTCATATCTGTTGTTCTCTTCATACGTGCATACATTTTTACTCCATCACTGTTGCAACCCCATTACAACAATGGGAGAGTGAGTTGGATTCCATTCTGCAGCAGCAGAATTCTCCTCTAATTTCCAATTCCTGAATTTTTATGACTGGCAATGATGCTAGAGGCAGAACGAATACAGCATGATTTCTGGTCCTGGAGCGGAGTTTGCAGGAGGGCCAGTTACATAAAAATATCTTTTGACTCATACACTGAGCCGATTCAGTACCAAATCATTGCTAGAGAATTATAATATTGACCCCCAACATAATTCTTAGTGTAAATCTAGACACCTGTGGCTGGCCCATGCCAGCCAACTCAGGCTCATGGGGGTTGGGCTGTGGGGCTGTTTGATTGCTTTGTAGACTTTCAGAGCGGGCCTGGAGCCCAGGCCCTAGCACTTTGCAAGATGGAAAAGTCCCAGATCTCAGGCTCCAGCCTGAGCTCAGAAGTCTACACAGCAATGAAACTGTCCTGCAGTTGGAGCCCCGTGAGCCTAAGTTGGCTAGCACAGTCCAGCCACAGGTGTCTAGTTGCTGTGTAGACATCCAGTTTCAAAAATGCTCTGATTGTTGTTGTAGTCAATCTTCTCTATATCACCAATACAGAAATAAACCTGAGCTTCAAAGCTCTGATTCAGGTTCACTGGACATGTTCATATCCTGGGCTCTGGGGTTGAGCCCATCAGTACTTGGATACAGTGGTGTCTGACTCACAGGCAGAAAGACAAACTAAAATAGCTGCCAAGATGTCAAGGAGAAACAAAGTAGCAATAAGTCTGTCAAAAGAAAAACTCATCTACTTAGTTCCCTATTGTGATAAATCTTGTCCCCGGCTCAGTTACGCACACAGTAGCCCACAAGATTTAGCATGGGATGATTAAAAAACAGTTTTCCATATTTCATATAAAAACTTCTAAACGACTCCTTTGCAGCAGATGAAAACATTTGCTTGATTAATCTCAATGTTAAGGTGTATATTTTCCACAGGCCCTGACCCAAGCCCTCTTTGTGTGTTCAGAAAATTGCATGTATACATTCATACATCCACTGTTGGTAGGTGTAAATTTATGTGCACACTCCAAACATTCTAAAACCTGCACGCACACTTATCAACAGGATTCACACAAGTGACTGCCAGGCATCAGGCAATTGCAAGTGCATGCATAGGTCTTAGCACATGCATGGAGGCAGCCTTTGTGAGCTTATCCCTACATGTAACCTTACAAAAAAGAAAACTAGTTTCACACTTGATGAAAGAAGGGGTTTCTTTTTAAAAAATTCATCAAAGCCTGGGACAGATTCTGAAATCAGCCTGACAAGGCTTAGGGATCAGTCCTTAGCCCTAAGTGCATTTGTAGTGTGGAGTCCATGGGAGATGTGCAGCCCAGCCAAATTCTACAGCCACAAAAGTCTAACCATAGCCCACTTATAAACCCTCCACCAGTATGGATAATGTAATATATACATATATCACCTGATCCTTCCCTGGGGGTAGTACATGACTCCAGCTCACCTGGATATTGGGGGATAATGTTGGTGAGTCATTCATTGTTCATCTATCACCCAGAAATCTGGGTCCCCTTGCACCAAAGATCCCTCTCCACCATGACAAACAGGAAAATGACATAACCCTCTAGTGATCTTCCTCCTATCCCACCATACACACACACTAGGGTGATCAGATGTCCAGAATTTATAGGGACAGTCACTATTTTTGGGTCTTATTCGTATATAGGCTCCTCTTACCCCCCATCCCCTGTCCTGATTTTTCACACTTGCTGTCTGGTCACCCTAACACATACACACTCACAACCACTAAACTATGCTTTTTTTCTAACCTCACAGATTGCTTTGCATTTAACCCCAGTTACTCTCTGACCCCTTTCCTTACCAGACTGAGTCTTCCTTAGGTTTGTTGGGACAGCTTACGAGTCAGTTTATGCAGCATTAAGTGAGGACATGAGCTGTGATGTAATCTGATTAAAATGGGACCACATAGATCATTGTTGCAACCACTGTTACATATTTGCAGCAAATATTGTACAAAGGTTGTTAAGTGAGGTGTCTATGAAAAGGTTATGATTTTCTGGTTATGATTATGCTATCTGTATGCGTGTATCATTTTTGTATGTGAAGTTTTGAGTATTGGCTCTATACTTTGATTTCAAATGTTTGCTCCTGGGGTACCTCCCACAAAGTAATTAGCCAGCACATCTTGAAGGGACTATTCAAATTGAATGCCCCATTGAAAGAACATTTAACTGACAATGGACCATGGGAGACGTCCATCTACACTTAATGGAATGTCCTGCTGTGACTAGGTGAAATACATAGACATGGGACTAGCCCATGTGACTCCAAACTTCATCTTGTTGCTCTAATTTTCCACAGTAAGAACAATGGGATGCCCTCCACATGGCAAAAGCTATAAAAGGCCCTGGAAACACCTCCATTTTGTCTTCAGTCCTGCTTTTTACCTCTGGAGGAACTTTGCTACAAACTGAAGCTCTCAACAATGGACTGAATGACCCATCCAAGCTATGGATGTACTCCAGAGACTTGACTTCAGTCAGCACTTTATTCCATCACTGCTACAAGCCTAAACCAAGAACTTTGCCACTACTGTATGTAATTGATTCCTTTAAACAATTTTAACTCACCTTTCTTTCTTTCTTTTTATGAATAAACCTTTAGATTTTAGACACTAAAGGATTGGCACCAGCATGATTTTTAGGTAAGATCTAAATTATATATTAATCTGGGTGTGTGACTGATCCTTTGGGATCAAAAGAACCTATTATTTGATGAGATTGGTTGTAAAGAACCACTCATCTCCAAATCCAGTGTTTTTGGTGGTGATATAAGAACTAGAAAGCCTGAAGAAACCGCCTTTATATTTTCTTGTTAGCCAATGTAGTGAAACAGGAGTTTAATTTTGTGGCTGGTTTGGTATACCTTATAAAAGAATAACCACCAGTTTTGGGTTGTGTTTGCCCTATTTCTCAGCTATTCATCTTGAATTTGGCATTCTCAGTTATGACCCACTAAGGCATGGTTACAGGTTTGGTGGGACAATTTAAAAGTCAGTTTATTCAGCATGAAGTGAGGATATGAACCCCTTATGCCTGAGTAAATAGGATCCAGAATGTGTCCCTTAAACAGTCTGAGTTGTTCAACTAACAAGGGGCTCATATCCTGAAGGCACGCGCACACACACACACACACACACACATAGAGTTAAGAGTCTTGGTGTAGGCATACAGTATATTCAAGACTCCAAGTTGGTTTAGTCCAGTAAGATTTCAGTTTTGGATTTTTGCCTGTGTGGGATAACGAGATAAATGCTTCATCAGACATCATTTCTGTCATCAATCCACTGTTAGTCAGAGGCTGAATCCCAAACATCATCTGAACTGAAAGCATGTGATTGCATGTCCACTTGGTTACACTTTCTTGACTTTCGCTATCCAGCGTATAGCAACTGAAGTAATAACTGATTGTGAAGTGCATCTGCTGTATGAATTACAAGAGGTATTCTTTTAGCTCATCTTTTAGGCCTTTGACTGTTGGACTAGAAATTCCCAAACATGAATGTCGATGACTCTTCTATCCGCAATGACAAATTTATCATAATATTTGTCACCAATACAGTGCTTTTTTAGTCTCACTAAAAGTCATTTACATAGTATCATACATTTACATGGTGCTTCACAAACACAGAATAAGACACATTACCTGCCCTTGAAATCTTAGAGCTGAAGTTGCGCAAGACAAACACAAAACAAGACACTGGCCATTAACGGCTGCATTTTCAAAGTGCTCCACAAATATAATTTAAATAATCCTTTTAACACCTCTCTAAATTATCTGCCCAAGGACACAGAGGGAATTCATTTCTGAAGGCGGATTAGAAATCAAGAGTTCTTGTATGCCGGGCTTGTGTTCAGACCCATAGGCCACACCTTTCCCTATGGCTGAATGTTGCTGTATTTTAGGCCAGGAATATTAATTGTTATTTTTCAAAGTGGGTCTGAGATGGACAAAAAAAAACTTCAATAAGATTAATTAAGAATAACAATTGGGTCTTTATTCTATATGCATATTTGGAACAGACAACCTTACTCAACATGGAAGCTAGAAACACTGTTTTATGTATTAGCTTAGTTGCCATTTCAGTACATCAGTCAATAGCCATCTATGCTTCAATAACTATGGCCTTGATTATTTATTTTCCCTTTATCATAAAATAAAACTCTGTCTCACTTGAGGACATTCTCTCCTATGCACTGGACCTACCAGATTCATCCTTAAACTTTCCTTCAGATTTTGTTTAAGATGCAATTTGTCTTACACTCTGCCTGCTAGTATTACAAAATAAACTTTAAGCCAAAGGACAAATATTCAGGTTTTCAGTGGTTTTAATGCTTTACTGGTAACCTTGAGGATTTAAGATCTGACTGATTTTGATTTAGAATATATATTCTGCAGGGCTATGAAATGCTAGCCAAATCTAAGCAATACGAATGGTATTTAATTGGCAGAGAATTCATTACTGACAAATGCACAACACACTAGGTATATTGTAATTGTACCAGCTGGGAGACCAAATGGCGCAAGGAAATAAGCACAAACAGGTGTTAATGTTAGTCCCTTAAGGGTCATTAATGAAGTATAGCAACTGACAAACACTGAAAGAGCCCACACACAAATCCTGGCAATGAGGTGGTGAGAGTCCAGTGACCAGAAGAACATACTTATTTACACTACACAAAACTCTACACAACCCTGTTGCTGATTGTGTCTTCGCTCTGCAATCATTCTTGTCCCTTCACTATACCAAGTCCTTCACCCTAACTGCCCTTCAGAGCACTTCTGCTCATGTCTTAGTCTCTTTTCCTCTGCCACTCATCATGCACTGAACTCCCTTCCCTACCAAAATGCCAAGCATACATCCTCAAAACCCAGTTCTTCCACAAAGCCTATCAGTTTTAACCAAGTGTTTCCCCATATAGTCCTCTAAAAATAAATCCTGAATCTATGTGGGATGAGTCCATAGTCAGGTTACCCAATGCATTATGGGTCAGAATGATATCTGATATCTATAAGTTCCTTGGGGCAGGATCCAATTCTCCCTATGCCAAGAGTAAATGACACTGACCTGGACAGGGGTATGATTAGAAGATCTCTTAAATCAGTGTATCCCTCGATCTCCACTAACAGGTTCCTATGGCACTCCCTTTGAAACTTAAACCTGCTTCCCTGTCCCAGAAGGAAACTTTGCGGAAGGGCTGGTGATAGCAGTACCACTTGCCTTTCCATGTGGTTAACTCCCTAACCCTCACACCCAGGGCACAGAGGGTCCAGGGGGACACAGGGAAGTGCAGTATACATTGCCCTGCAGTATCAAAGCTGCGTCTAGCCTGACACATAACAAGTCCAGTTCTCTTTATCTGATCAGTGCTGACCATAATCTAGATTGCTTGTTTCCTGACAGAAGGTCACTGAACATGTAGACTCAGTTACAAAACAAATGTGTTGATATTTAACCAGCTAATGTACTCCAAGAGAAAATAACAAATTGTGATAAATCGTTAAACTATTTACTTGACTGATTTCTGCTCCCGTCCTTCCCAGGAAGGTTTGCCTTGGTGGGCACAGTCTAAAACTCCCTGGGATCCTGTTTCAGAAAGAAATGTACCTATCGCACTCATATGCCACAGTAACTGGGGCCTCAGAGAAACCTGAGAGAGAGAGACTCTGAGGTCCTTTTCCCTCGGAAAGGGGATGCTGAGTTCTAAGTCATGCACCCCAGGGATGCAGACTCTCTCTAATTTAGGCCATTGGATGAATAACAGTAATGGCACAACTATAAATGTAGCGGTTCACTAATCACAAAACCTAATTGCTGAATGGATTCAAAGATACTTTGAGAATTAGGGACTGGAAGGTAAGAGCACTTTTAAAAGGCCAGAATTAGGTCTTTTTCCAGTGCTATGTGCCTTAGTTAAAATCCTGCACATAATGTAATCCATGACATTTGGCCTAGGGATGACCCTAATAATAATAATCAGAATAAAAATAAATAATTATCATTTCCATAGAACTCTCCATCCTGTTGATCACTTTTTACCTTGCACATTTACACACAGCACTCCTCACCTCCACTGTGGAGGGCCTAACCCCAGTATGTTTCAGAGCTTCATAGCAATCCCAAATTCCATTTGTAAAAGGCAAGCAGGAAAAGAAAAAAAGCTGGATGTATTTGGCTATTTGACTTATTTTCTGACTTATTCTCTGAAGTTAATAGAGTAGTGCCAGCAGAGAAGTTGGTCCCATGTGTCTGTATCTTGTTCAGTGCCCAGCTACCTCTTGGCGCTTAAACAACAACCATATACTTTCTTGCACTTGGAATCCTATAAGAAATTAACTGAAAGCAAAACCTTTGCAGTTCACTTTTAAGTACCTCAAGTAAACCAGAACTGAAAGAAAAATATACAAGCAATCAAAGAAAAATCACAGACAGGAACTGTATTTTAACCCCTGAGCAGGAAGCTCTGAGGCCTGCTTGATTTATGCCACTGGGTACGTGTGATTTTTCTCCTATTTGTGTTTTTTCTTCATATGAGGCCTATGACCTATTCCATCCAAACACCTATATTAAAAGGACATTGTTAAGATTGCAAAGTCCAGCACTCAAAGGCAAGGAAATGAAAGAATTAAGGCTTCCTGTGCATGTTCCATTCAGCCCATTTGTGCATAGGCATTATGACACCATCTTTCACTACATGATTACAGACTATTTTTTGCTGCAAACTGAGAAAACAGAAATTCAGTCATGTGGAGCCATATTGACCCCCCAACTTAGCTCATCAGCAGGGTTCAGACTTTCAGATCCACAGCACAGACCTCTGCCACTTGAACTACATGAATAAGTGGTAGCAGTACTAGATTGTGAACTTCTATGTGGACCAGCCACCAAAGGGGGGTGAGAGACGCACTTTGCCAAAAAGATTCACAGGTATTTCCTGACAGCTGAGGAATGTAGAGACTCAAGACTTCTAAGTTCAACTCCAGGTTCTAGAGAGGAGTGTACTATAATGGTTATAGATCATTCTGCCCCTGTGCCCACAGCCTGTCTTTGTCCCCACTCTGTTCTATCTACACTGTCACACCACTCCCTTTGCTCATATCTACCTTCAACCTCCTAGCTCTGCATTCTCCGGCTCTGCTCCTACCCTACCTAGTCCCCTCCTTTTGCCCTCTGCTTCTGTCCCCCTCCTCCTTTGCTCTTCTGCGTTCTCTGGCTCCTGCAATATCCTCTCTCATCCCCTCCATGGCTCATGCCTTTGCTCCTCCTCTCTGGTCTTCATTCCCTTCACCCTTCTGCATTCCAGTCAGACTGCTCCTCCTTCTCCAGGCTGCCTGGCCTCTAGCAGAAGGAGCACTGAGAGACAGTCTCCCAGCTCTCAGTTCTGATGCTTTGCACTACAGTAGCCCAAGAACCAACAGGAGCAATTGCAAAGAAAATTCTGCTTAGCCTCTGCCATCCATGGATGGAGCATTCTCAATTGCTGCTGGGGATTGGTGCATGTGTAGTCCAGTCAATACATAAAAGCTGTTAGGAATAGACAATGCTCAGTACAGACAGACTCTTCAAAGAATTCAGCTGCCAAACATTAACAAGTCAATATTCAAATTGAGATGTCTCAGAGTCTTATAATTTAGCTAAATTTCGGCAAATTTTCATGGGGTCAGGAAAACCACATCCCTGACACGAGGCAATTGTCTTGCCAGATTATAAACCCTTGAGCCCAAGCATGCAGACACTATCTTCTCAACAAATGGTATTAATAATATTTTAACATGGTTAAAAAAACCTTATTTTTCCCTAAATTCATTCTCAGAAATGGCCTAGACCATTAGCTTAAACTTGAAATGGAAAAGAAAAAAAAATCAACCTGAGGCAGACGATCAGCATGGAAAATTTCAGCCCAAAGAGTTAAACTTTGGCAAAGTTATAAGAAACTGAAAACAGGGTCTTATAATGAAAAGTGTTAGGCAAGCTTAACTAGAGGCAGCACAGTCACCTCCACTACAATGAAACAAATGTTGTGCACCTATAATTCAGCTAACATTGTGTCAATATTTATACGGGGAAAACAGGATGACTGAGGTAATTATAGGCCTGTCAGCCTGACATTAATCGTTGGCAAGACAGTGGAGCTGCTGATATGATACTCCATTAATAAACAATTAAAGAAAGGTAATATATATAGTGCTAATCAACATGTGTTTATGGAAAATAAATCCCATCAAACTAACTTGATATCCTTTTTTTATGAGATTACAAGTTTGGTTCATGAAGGAAATAATGTTAATGTAATATATTTAGACTTCTGTAAGGCATTTGATTTGGTATCATGTTAAAAAACTAGAACAATACAAAATTAACATCACATCTTAAATGGATTTAAATCCGGCTAACTGGTAGGTCTCAAAATGTGATTGTAAAGGGAGAATCAACATCAAGAGATCTGTTTCTAGTGGGATCCAACAGGAATCAGTTCTTGGCCCAACGCTATTTAACATTTTTATAAATGACCTGGAAGAAAACATAAAATCATCACAGATAAAGGTCACAGATGACACCAAAATTGGGGGAATGGTAAATAATTAAGAGGACAGGTCACTTATCCAGAGTGATCAGAATCGCTTGTCAAACTCGGTGAAAGCAAACAATAAATGTAAGAGTCCATGTAGGAACAAAGAATGCAGGCATTACTTATAAGATGGGGGATTTCATCCTAGGAAACAGTGACTCTGAAAAAGATTTGAGGGTCATGGTGAGTAATCAGCTCAACATGAGCTCCCAGTGTAACATTGTGGCTAAAAGGGTTGATGTGAGGCTTGGATGCATAGACAGTAAATCTTACATAGATGCAGAATTTGCCCCTCTGTTTGACACTAATACTACTGAAATATTGTGACCAGTTCAGGTGTCCACAATTCAAGAAATATGTTGATAAAGTGGAGAAGGTTTAGAAAAGAGAATGATTAAAGGATTAGAAAACATGCCTTATAGGGGTAAACTCAAGGAACTCAATCTATTTAGCTTAACAAAGAGAAGGTTAAGGGGTGACTTAATTATAGTCTATAAGCACCTATATGGGGAATAACTATTTGATCATGGTCTCTTCAGTCTAGCAGACAAAAGTATAACAGAATCCGATGGCTGGAAGTTGATGCTAGACAAATTCAGATTCCAAATAAGGCACAAATCTTTAATAGTGAGGATAGTTAACTAGTGGAACAACTTACCAAAGGTTGTAGAGGAGTCGCCATCACTGGACATTTTAAAATCAAGATTAGATATTTTTCTAACAGATATGCTCTAGTTCAAACAGGAATTGGGGAAGTTCTATGGCCATGTTGTGCCAGAGGTCAGACTACAGGATCACAACGGTCCCTTCTGGCCTTGGAATCTATTAATTTATGAAACAGACAAAAACTGCTGTTCAAAATAACAACTCTGAAATGTCTTTTTTTTTAATTTATACATATTACATTTTACAATTGGTTTAATTTGTGATATGTATAATTTAGTGAAACCTACTTTTCAAAACATATACAATAGCCGTGAATTGGAGACAAGAGTGAATATTAAATACAAGTTAAAATAAAGAAAGAGAAAATGACAAAGCTGGAGTATTTAGAGAGGTACATGCTACATGGGCCAAACACAGAGTCAGAAATCACAAGATCCATCTTATACATTAACAAGAAATTCCACTGGCAGTGTTCTCTATTCTCTTCATCAGATTTTTAGTTGTGCTTTGGGCATTTTTAACCTATAACTTGCTCTCGTGCAGAGGTAACCAAAGGTGTTTCTACATCATCTGTACAGCAGAGAACGTTATCTCTGAAGTATTTATTCTTGATTTCTATAATGGGCACAATCTATTCTCTTTCGGAACAAGTATACTGATTTCTTTTTGCATTGTGTGTGTAGAAGCATTAGAGGACAATAAAGTAATTAGAATTACAAATCTACCATCCATGTACATTCCTACATGAAATACATTTCCACATTGCACAGTCACTTCATTTCATATTTTATAGTTTTTTATTTCAGTTTGTTAACCATTATAAACCTAGGGGTGTTAGAAGAGCAATGGTTGGAATACTAGGAAAGAATGATTCAGGAGTCTCATGAAATTACATATAGGATTGATCATACCAGCTGAAACCTCTAGTTCATCCTGTCTGGAACCTTGCCTTACACGTTCATGATTGAGACTTGATCACTCTATTTTAGAATGCTCCAGTAACCCACGTTTGGGGGAATAAAAGTTATTTTCCTCATTCTGGCATGTCACTCAAGGAGCCAGAACTGACTAATCAGAGAGAGTTCAGAGAAGAGCAACTGGAGCCAGAAGGGACTGACTTATTAGGAAAGGTTAAAGAGCTTGACTTGTCCAACCTATAGCTGGCTAAGTAGTGCTCAAGGGTATGATAACAGTAAACAAATCTATGAATGAAGAGGAACTATTTAGGCTCTATACAGAGTCCTTAAAGTGGAAGTAAATGTAACTTGTAAAATGGCTCAGTGTAAATGAGAATCCATCCCTTTAAAACTGGACTATGCTTTAAAACTGGGCAAAATTGAGAAGCTATTTTTCAGAGGGTAATTATGAAAGGGAGATTTTTAATTTCTCTGATCCACACCACAAACATCACCATTGCATTTGGCAATCCCTTTTTGGCAGTATCAGCAGGAAGGTCAAGGATTTCTGGACACAGAAACTAACTACATTTTTGTCCCTAAAGGGTTAGGCTTAAAGTACTGTATATGACAAGACAGCGTGGGGCTGAGGAAGCTTGACCTGCTGTTGCCCATACTGTTTCTGCTCAGTGGCCAAAGAGAGGCCATCAATCTCCAGGAGATCTCTATCCCAATTTAGGAGCACTAAAATGTATGTAAAAACAGCAACACCAAAACAACCAGTTCAGTTGACAAACCTATCTTGATACACAGAAAACCAAGCACAAATACATAAACACACAACCACAAATGAACCCTTATTGTTCAGAGGCACTGAGTGGGTAGAAAAGAAGCTTGTGTTAAATGGTTTTGGTTTTGGTTTTTTTAAAGGGCTGTCCTTAGTCACAATGCCACCTGGACAATAGTTCAGCTAAGTTAAACAGACTGAAGAAACATCTGCATCCTACTGTGACACATCCAGAATATGCTAGTAGCACCGCTCTGTGGATCAATGGAGCATTATTGCTTTGCAATACTAGCCCACTCTGCAGGAAAGAGAACTCAGGAAAGGGCTGCTTGCCTAAGTCTAGATCAACAGTGCTGAAGTTAAAGGAAAAATGTGAATAAGCAACCATACTTCACATTGTTAAATTAGAGTAAATTGGTTGCATCCAATTCTCAGTTTTGCTAGTGTAAATCCAGAGACACTTGAAGTGAATGGAGTACTCCAGATTTACACCAGTATTATAACTGAGACTACAATTTGGGTCACTCAGTTCACATGTGTGGGCTATTCTCCACTCAGTTCACATACAGAATTCACAGGAAGGTCTGAAGAAAAACACAGAATTTCAAATGCTTGTTTCAACCCTTTACTGAACTTCTTGTGTCTGCAAAACAGGACTAGAAAGAACAGGCTTTCTATTGAGACTTCCTGTGTCTGGTCAGGCCAGAAATCAGGGCTTAAAGTTGGATATGAAACTGCGGGAAGTGAGCAGCTTTAAATTTTTCCCTGCTGATTGACTGACCCCCAGGTAGGACTCTTCTGCCTGGCAGCCAGCTGGCTGGACTGAGTTTTGACTGGGGGCTTCAGTACTTATCCTGTGAGAATTCTATGGGATGTGAACAGCAAGTCCTGCTTCCCATTCTCTTACTACCGTAAGTCCAAGCGGCAATTCCAAATGAAAGGAGTGTGGTGTTGTGTACTGACATACTGTGTTGATATCTATAAAAGGACTAGGCCACCTTGACTGTGTGTCTTATGTGGCAAATTGCCAGCACTATTATGAAGGGGTCTGTGCTTTCTCCTCTTGTGGGGATTCAGGGCACTGTTTCTCACCCCTGAACTGGAGTATCAACTGTCCCACTAGTGTCCCAGAAAAGGGGATTGAAGAGGGTCATGCTATATCATACTTAACAATAAGGAATGGCAGTAGTATAAGGTGTATCCCTGCAGAAAAAAAATGAATAAAATGTGTGTTATGCAAACCTGCAGCTGATATGTCATTTATTTATACAAAAGGCTAGTTTCAAATCTGGGGCTCATTTGTGCCTCTTAGGCCCACAGCTACACATGGGGCAGGGTAAACCAACACATCTTTAATGAGGAACACTGGGAGATATCTTGCCTCAGGACCACAGGACTCACAGGAGCAGCATGCCTCCTGCTACGCCTCAGTGCAGTGTTATGTCCCTGCTACAAGGCCAGTCAACATAGGGGACTGTTGGAACAATGGCCCCATACACTCTCCCTTTTAGAGGTACTGTGCATCCCTTGTTGGAGCTGACAGAGATCAGTCTGTGCAATCCCCTGAATAGCCTGCTCTTCCTGGTCCTTACGTGTGTTGTGAAAGGGTAGGGAAGGTGCCCTATGCTATTCCCTCTCAGTCCTCACTGACAGGTGAGGACTAGGTAGAATCTAGCCCTTGATCAGGGGGAGTTACCATGTAGAGTGTGACACTCTCTTCTTCCTTCCAAGAAGGAGATGACATCACTTTCTTCCCACCACATCATCCTACACTTTATCTCTCTGTGCCTCAGTGGGGATAGTTCCTTTCTGCCATCCTGTATATGTCTTGCCTATTTTGACTGCAAGTTCTTTGGGGCAGGGTTTGTCTCTTACTATGTATACATACAATGCCTAGCACACTGGGCCTTTAGGTCCTAATACGAGACAACTAATAATAATAGAACCTCTCCCTAACAATTGTTGAAGCCCCTGAATTGGAAACATCATCTGAGAGGAAATTTATACACATCCACTGAGACAAAAATGGAGCTAAAGCCATGGAAATACCATGAGAACATTCGATAATATTTTGGCTCTTTAGCTTTCACTTCCAAGAAGATCAGAGGTGTGAGAAAATGGCAGGGGAAGTGAGAAGGTAACCAAAAAAATATGTGGTTCTCGATTCATTCAAATTCTGGATGAAGGTTCAAGTCGTTACCTATTTTATCCCAACTAGTTCATCATTCCTTGATAGCATAACAAAATTTACACGATTCTTCCTGTCCTATAAGCCCATCTGAGCAAAGGAACATGCAGGGTTTGCAAGCCAAAAAAATCCCTGCTTTGGACATGAATCAGCCTCTTCATTGTGGAAGAACTATACACAGCTTGGACAGCTTTCACTAAGGTTCCTATTTGATCTAATTCTTACACAAATAATATATTCAGTGTGAGTGGACAAATTTTGCCAACTTTCTTTCTGCACACAACCAAAAAAGGAAAACAAAAGCAATGGAAAATAAACCTATTTGGAAAGGAATGCAATACAATAGAACTACAAAAGAACTCAAAAATACTACCTTTTTTCCATCAGGAAGGTTGGAGTGTTTAATGAATATATTCATCAATTTAAGTTCTAATAATGTGCCTGAAATTATTAATAAAACAAAGAAACTGGTTACAAATGTTGCTTAAGTTTCACAATTCCTAGCTGCCCAGGGTCTGATCCAAAGCACAGTGAAACCAATAGATGTCATTGACTTGAGTGAGCTCTGGACCAGGTCCATATTTATAACTAGCACTTGTCCCACTGCCTATTCATTTAGTTCTGCATTCAGCTAAATTGTAACGCTTATCCTGATGCTGTTGGGTTGTGGAACCAAAGGAAAAGTCCGGAGTGTCATATCCTAACTAGATTATATTGGACCTCTGATGGCTTGGACAGGATGCATTACTGATCAGAGGAACTTTATATCCTTGACTGAAAGAAGAATCTATAATTTTGTTGTGGCTAAAGGGAAGAGGAAGTTAGAACATAACAAAACAAAGATTGCTGTGCAGTCAGTTATCACAGTGACGGGGCTAGGTCAATTAAATACATATTAGTGACACCTGGTATAATTTGATTTACATTTCAGCAAGACAATAGCCGTTCAATCACACCTACTTTAGTAATAAAAATGCCTATCGCATTCCTTTGAAGCTCTAAAAGTGTTTCTGGCAGTGTGTGGAACCCATGACTGCTACAACAGGAGGTTCTATGGACTAATGGTTTAGAGCAAAGGATTTCTGGGCTCAAATCCCAGCTGTGTCACTGGTTCAATGTGTTACCTTGTGTAAATCAGAATGTCCTTGTGTGTCCACTAGTCAAAGTTTTAGACTTTATGTTGCCATGGCAGGAGTTGTCTTTATCTATTTGTCTTAGTCAATGCTGAACATCTTGGTGCAAAATATTAATTAAATAAGCAATAACAAATGTGAAACTGAATATAAAGCAGGACCTTTCTAAAATTCAGGTGCTGCATTTGAGTTGGTTAAATATGAATAATCAAATAATAATAATTAATAAACATTTTGCATTTGTGATTATATATAACTCCTTTCATGCCAAAGGATCCCAAAGTGTTTTCAAACTATGGGCCTAATTCTGCAACACTTACTCCTTTGTGTAGTTCTTATCCATGTAAGTGGTCTCAATGACTGCAATGGGGCTAGTTTTAAGGTAGCTCAAGATCTACCCGGTAAGTAAAAGCTATACATTTTGTCCCCCATACCCACTGCTTTACCACTGAAACACACTTGCCTCTGGGGTGAAAGGCAATAGTTAAAAGGACTACTGATACGAAGCACACTGACAGTCAAGGGGGGCGAAAATGTGGCAATAGACATTGGAACGACCATTTCCAAAAAATGTCATACAATCATTAGTGTCCATATTAAGCAGACAGGACCTCATATATTAAAGTTTTATCCAATAAAAGCCCACACATTAAACTATGGAATACCCAAAATATCTATCGAAATTATATGGATGAAGGCTTATACTGACTCTTCCAGGGTTTGAATCTGCAGTTCTAAGGAGTCTAGATATTACAAAAATCAGACGCTTAGACAGCTAAGTGATGCCCTCTGAACCACTGTAAGATACAGAAAAGCTTCAGAAAGTGCTAGAGTGCACTAGTTGTTCGTAGGATCATACATACTATGCAACTAGGTTTGCAGTGTTACTGCCAGCAACTAGATTACATTCAATCGATGTGATAGAGAAGTATTATACTGCCATCTGGAGGTCCTTAGATGAGTGACATTAAGTATTCCATGCAGTATTGTGGCCAGGGGGTCCCAGCATATTAGAGGGAGAAGGCGAGTGGGGTAATGTCAGATATTCAGTCCAGATTCTACAGCCTTATCCTGATTGTATTATCATAATGCTTGAATCCAGTACAGGTATAGTAAAATAAGGAGCTAAGGCATAATTCTTCTTATTGAAATGGAATACTGAAGAATATGTATATGATTGAGTTTATGATTTACTGTATAGAATCATAGGTCTTTTCTATACATACCTTCTATTAGGCCATCTAGTCTCCCTCTGCTAATGCAGGATTGTGCCCTACTGTACATAGTTTTAGTATTTTGTCCAAGCTGGTTTTAAATGTCACAAGTGATGACACTTTTAACACCGCCCTTGGAACGCTATTTCACAGACTGATAGATCTCACCGTCAGAAATGTTTTTCTATCAATCAGCTAAAATATTCTCTTGTTTAATTACATCCTCTTAGTACTAGTTAAAATTCTTAGTACGACCCAAAATAATTACTACATAAGCATAGCCATACTGGATCAAACTATGGTCCTTCTTGCGCAGTATCCTGTCTTGGACAGTGGCCCATACCAGAACTTCTGGGAGAGTGTTCAGAACAGGGCAATCAAGGAGTGATCCACCCTTGTCTTCCACTCCCCACGAATGGGGCTGCACTCCTGACCATCTTAGTGTGTAGTCATTGATGGACCTATCTTCCATAAACTTATCAAGTTCTTTTTTGAACCCAGTTCCAACTTTTGGTCATCACAGCATCCCACGGCAGCAAGCTCCACAGATTAGTTGTGAATTGTGTGAAAAAGTACTACCTCTTGTTTGTATCAAACCTTCTATCTATTCATTTCATTGGCTGACCCCTGTTTTTTGTATTGTGTGAAAGGGTAAAAAACACGTCTCTCTTCACTTTCTCTACACCATTCATGATTTTATAGACCTCAACTATATTCCCCCTTTAGTCATCTCTTTTCCAATCGGAACAGTCCCAGTCTTTTTAATTTCTCCTCATATGGAAACAGTTCCATACCTCTATTCATTTTTGTTGCCCTTCTCTGTGGCTTTTCCATTTCTAATATATCTTTTTTGAGATGGGACGACCAGAACTGAATGTAGTATTCAAGATGTGGGCATACCATGGCTTTATGTAGTTATTATCTATCACTTTCCTTATGGTCCCTAACATTCTATTAGCTTTTTTGACTGCTGCTGCACATTGAGCAGATGTTTTCAGAGAACTACTCACAACGACTCCATGATCTTTTCTTGAGTGGTAACAGCTACTTTAGAACCCATCATTTTGTATGTATAATTGGGCATATGTTTGCCAATGTACATAACTTTGCATTTATCAACATTGAATTTCATCTGCCATTTTCTTGCCCAGTCATCCAGGTTAGTGAGAATCCTTTTGCAGCTCTTCGCAGTCTGCTTTGCACTTAAGTATCTTGAGTAGTTTTGTATCATCTGCAAACTTTGCCACCTCACTATTTACCCTCTTTTCCAGATCATTTATGAATGCAAAAGCCACTTGGTGATAATTACACCTCATGTACAAACATAATCATATATACCTTATATTCTATACACAACTGCAACACAGTTATAAGTACTGGCCAAAATACTCACAAAAGAGTCAGGCCCAGGAGGTACCTTCCCATGAGAGTGTGATTCCAGAGGGTTAAGGAAAAGCTCTAAGAAAGTACCGCGAGAAAACTTTTTTTTTTATACATTATAACAAGCAAGTAATGCCACTGCTGGTTATGGAAAACTCATGGTGATCGAGGGAGGGCCCAGATGACTGGAAAAAGGATAATAGAGTGCCCATCTTTTAAAAAGGGAAGAAGGAGGACCCTGGGAACTACAGACCAGTCAGCCGTATCTCAGTCCCTGGAAAAATCATGGATCAGGTCCTCAAGGAATCAATTCTGAAGCACTTAGAGGAGAGGAAAGTGATCAGGAACAGTCAGCATGGATTCACCAAGGACAACTCACGCCTGACTAACCTAATTGCCTTCTATGATGAGATAAATGGCTCTGTGGATGAGGGGAAAGCAGTGGACATGGTATTCCTTGACTTCAGCAAAGCTTTTGATACAGTCTTCCACAGTACTCTTGCTGACAAGCTAAAGAAGTATGGCCTGAATGAATGGACTATAAGGTGGATAGAAAGCTGGCGAGATCATTGGGCTCAAAGTATAGTGATCAGTGGCTCCATGTCTAGTTGGTCAGTCCTGGGGCTGGTTTTGTTCAATATCTTTATTAATGATCTGGAGGATGGCGTGGACTGCACTCTCAGCAAGTTTGCAGATGACACTAAACTGGGAGGAGTGGTAGATACACTGGAGGGTAGGAATAGGATACAGAGGGACCTGGACAAATTAGAGGATTGGGACAAAAGGAATCTGATGAGGTTCAAAAAGGACAAGTGCAGAGTCCTGCACTTGGGATGGAAGAATCCCATGCACTGCTACAGACTAGGGACCGAGTGGCTAGGGGCAGCAGTTCTGCAGAGAAGGATCTAGGGGTTACAGTAGACCAGAAGCTGGATATGAGTCAGCAGTGTGCCCTTGTTGCCAAGAAGGCTAATCAGCATTTTGGGCCTGTATATGTAGGGGCATCACCAAGCAGATCAAGGGACATTGTATCATTTCCCTCTAATTTCGGCTTGGCTGAGGCCCTCATCTGAGTACTGTGTAGCAGTTTTGGGCTCCTCACTACAAGAAGGATGTGGAAAGAATTTGGAAAAGAGTTCCAGCACGGGGCAACAAAAATTATTAGTGGGGCTGAGCAGCATAATTATGAGGAGAAAGCTGAGGGAAGCTGCAGATTGTTAGTCTACAGAAGAGAAGAATGGGGAGCGGGGAGGGAATTTGATAGCTGCTTTCAACTGATCTAAAAGGAGTTCCAAAGAGGATGGACGTAGACTGTTTCTCAGTGGTAACCAGGATGACAGAAAAAAAAAGTAATGGTTCAAGTTGCAGTGGGGAGGTTTAGGTTGGATATTAGAAGACTTTTTTCATGAGAGGTGGTAAAGCACTGGAATGGGTTACCTAGGGAGGTGGTGGAATCTCCTTCCTTAGAGGTTTTTAAGGTCAGGCTTGACAAAGCCCTGGCTGGGATGATTTAGTTGGGGATTGGTCCTGCTTTGAGCAGGGGATTGGACTAGATGACCTCCTGAGGTCCCTTCCAACCCTGGTATTCTATGATAGGATCTAAAGCTGGATGAGGAATTTTAGGGCTCAATCCTGACCCCTGGCTCAGTTAAGACAAGATTCATGGCTGGGACCCTTCCTTCTCATGGTTTCCTTCTTATCTCAATTTGTTGTATTTCTTTCTAATGACTGAATTATGCATTTCTTTATAATAAACAAACCAATTACCTACTGCACCTGTTGCCCAATTAACCATGTTTTCTTTATTTCTATTACCTCAGCCCAAACCTTAAATGAGAAAACACTGATATTTCCAGGGTCACTACAAGTTTGATATAAACAATTCCTCTTTCTCACGACCTCATTCTTTTTGGTCACATGCTTTGGACCTTTCACTCATGTTACGATCCAAATTCAATTTAAAACCACGGTTCATCCAGGTCTAATTATATACACTTACAATGTATACCTGCAGTGCCCTTGGGTGGTCATGAAAACAAGATGGTCATCTCGTGAGATTACCCTGGAGATGCCATAGCTTCTCTGCTGAGCACATATCCTGGCCATTTCTCAGAATTTTCCTGTACCTGAATTTACATCATCCTGCATAGGCCTTGCTCCATTGTTCACATCAGCTTATTTCCTAACATGAGATTCCTCTGCTTATAACAATCATACAGGACTGCACCACTCATTATTCACAAAGGCAATCAGAACAGTATTATCTTTCAGTAAATCTCCAGGGTTACATGGCTTTTTCAAAATTTGTACTGGCTGTCAAACAGCATCATTTTAGGCTTACTGTAATTGCATTTTATAATTATTTTACTCTCCTTAGCTGTAGTTGTAAGTTTGCAACTCAGACAGAAGTGGATACATTTAATCATTTGTTCATTTTTTTTGTGCCAAATTCTGCTGCCTGTTACAGCCCTGTGAATCCTCCTCTGATTTCAACGGTTATTCTCAAAATATACTGGAGTAACAGAGCACAAACTGACCCAGATATTTTATCATTGTTTTCAACTGCATATAAATGATCATACAAAGAAGAAACCTCATTCATATGCAATGTAAATGAATATGGATTGCTATGGGCTCCCTTTAGGAACTGCAATGGACAACTTATTCTACTTTCAAACACAAGCTAATCCTTGTTTTACACATCAGAGAGAGATTTTTACACAAGTAACTGCTGGTGAAACAAGCTCAGTGCAAGAAATTGTGCTATACAGGGATTTCATAGACCAGATGAATCAGAAAGATCGTCAGTAGGATAAATGGAGACTAGTTCACTTTCTGAACATAAATAAAAAAAATCATTTATTTCTTACTCTACTTTTAAATAGATAAAGAGCCCAGAATGCTGACCTGGATCCTAACTTCTCCAAAGCTCTCACATGCTCAGATCTGAGTTTTGTTTTGGGCCCATCTGCATTTTTAAAGTTTTAATTAAAAAAGTTTTAAGGATAATGATGAAGTTAACTGTTTTAATTTGCAGAAAACTTCACAAATACCAAATTGGCTAATAGCTGATTTACGTACATGCACAAAATAGTGAATTTCTATCATTTTCACTGGAGCTATTGAATAAAATTCAAAATGGGATGAAAAAACAAACAAGAAACTAATGACTCTCTACAACAGATCTGTGTGAATAATGCAAAATAATTAATCATTCACATTTTCATGTTAATTTGCATTGACTTTGCTTTCCTGCATTTGCTTTCCTCAAATCTAGTGAACAAAACTGCAGACAGAAATGATCATGGAGACAGTGAATTTTAGGTGAATATTGGAGAATATTTTACAGAAGAATTTTAAATCCAGAAGCATAAGTGTTAACACCTGACTTTGTCCACAATACTACACCATTCAAGTCAATAGAGATTTTATCACTGGATTCAATAGGAGCAAGAGCAGGCCCTTAAAGAATCATGCTCATCTAATCAAGAAACAAAAACATGTCCTGTGTGTCCAATCAAAAGTAACCAACACACCCAGTACTCCACATATTGAATAGTCACAACACACTGATTATGAACAATGTGATTCTCAGACATGATCCTGAAAATAAATTTCCACAAGAAATAAATGAGAGACGATCATGAGCTGTTGACAGAAAATTTGTGAACAGTAAAAGAGGTGAAATTCATCAGATAAATTATTCAGTATTCACTGCTCTCTTCTCAACATCCTCCTCCCTGTTCTGCCTCTCTGCTGTTTCTGCATCTATCCACAGTTCAGACTAAGAGTGTGTAACTGACACTAGAGACTGTCTCTGCTTGTTGCACTCTCAACATGCCACCAGGGCCGACTCTACAGTTTTCACCGCCCCAAGTAGCGCGCTGAATTGTCGCTGGACGGCTGGGGCAGTCCGGGTGCCCTTAGGGCGGCAGGCGAGTTTGCCGCCCCAAGCACCAGCTTGGAATGCTGGTGCCTGGAGCCGGCCCTGCCTGCCACCCAGCTTGACCATATTCCTGCAACTGTACTGCTTACTTCTTGGCTGGGAAAGGGCGTGGTTGTGAGAACATGGAGACTGGGGGAAGTCCTGGTGACAAGTGAGAGCCAGATGGGGTCCTGACACACAGAGCTTTGTAAAACCTCCAGCAAGATACAGTTGGCTTCCTTGCTCACGGTACCAGTTCAGCAAAGTCCCATTGACTTCAAAGGGATACTCATGTGCTCACAGTTATGCATATTCTTACGTACCTTGCTGAATTGGAGCCTATTACTTTGAGGAATCCAGTACCAAGAAATCAAAGACCTTGGAAAGTCCTTCACATGAGGAAAAATCCTGCACCCTGCTTTGCAGGTGCAAGAGCCCCTGCAATGGAGAGAGTTCATAAAGTTTCCCTTTATGCCAGTATACATGGGGGGGTCACAGCATGGGTAGAAGAGGGCCAGATAATAGATACAACTCCTGCCGTGTTTTTCCAATACAAAAATGGCATCTGAGGGCCAAGTGGCACTGTTAAGTAGTTTTGCTGCCATTCCATGGCCTGTGGGTGAGGATTCCTTCCTCTCTGGGCCCCCATGAAGCTATCAAGCACTTGACTCAGCCTAATATTGAAGATGCATGTTGCTAGAGAGGTTGCTCCTTACAGCGAACCTGTTATGTACAGTAGGAGAGATATCATTGTATACTCTAATTGAGGTAGTGTTAAAGCACTGTGTGCTGAACAAAAGCCTACTTATAAGGCCTCCAGTAACACCAGGTGGATTTAAGCACGCTGTAGGTTGGTTTTGTGTCAAAGGACCTAAATCTTTTGATAAGGACAGAAATAGCAGCCATGAGGCAGGCCTAATGATCTTCCAAGGCATGTCACACTTTCACAGAGCGATTTCTTGAACTATTCTCCTGTTTCCAAGCAACCTAGCTAGGGAGGAAGATAAATTAAACATTGTGTTAACAGATTGACATATCACTTCAACCCCTATTTTTAACAAATGTAAGTCTAAATTACTGCACCCAACAGCTTCATTCAAATGCAGTGGTCTTGGGTAGCATAATATCTCTAATGAATATCTTCTCACTTTTCCATCAAACATTGCAGTCCCACCCAAAGCCATTCAATACTATTATTATTTACACAGGGCTATGGGCATGGTACTTTACACATGGTACTTTACAGACAGATAAAAGTGACAGTTCCTTCCACAAAGAGCTGACAATTTGAAGTGTAAATATAAAAATCGCTGTCTTTGTGCAGAGAGTAGAGGGAAACAGTTCATCCCAGCTTGAAGGGCATAGAAGGGCAGAGATCCAGCTCCATGGCATTGTTCCTCCCTTCTTCCACAAATTCTACAGATGGGCTCCACAAAGTTTGGATTCTGTGCATGGCAAAGTGGCAGGCCTGGGCAGAGCCCAGGGTACAGGTGCTGGCTTCCTCTGAGCCCCAGGGAGTGACCTTGCAGTGACTAATGCATTTATATCAGTCTAGGACAATTTCAATCTAGACAATTTCTTAAACCTTTCAGTGTCTTTAAAAGCCCACTGAGCATACACCAATTTTTTTACTGAGTTCACATCAGTTTTCTTTCAGTGACTTGATGGGATTTCAAAACTGATCTACAAGTGCACTTAACCACCTAAATGTTCCACATCAATGAGTCTTGCTTCCTGCTTCTGTAAAGCTTCCCTAGAATCTTTTTCTGCTCTTTTTCAGTTGAGTAAGAAGACACTGGATTAGATGCTGCACTTCTCTGCACCTTGTGCAGTCATTTACACCACTGCAAAATGAATTCAGAATGTTCATTGTGCAGCTGTGGTAAAAAAAAAATCAAATAAAATGGTTGAATGCGTAAAGAATGTGATGAAGAATAACAGGGAGAATATTATACCGCCTTTATCAATGGTGTGGCCTCATCGGGCACACTGTTTGAAATGCTAGTCACCCCATCACAAAAAGGATATTGCAGAATTAGAGGGGGTTCAGAGAAGAGCAATGGGAATAATGAAGGGCTGGAAAAACTCATGCGAAGAGAGATTGAAAAGGTTGGGACTGTGAAGCTTCGAAAACAGACAAAGAGGAGACACAATAAAAGTCTATACAATAATGAAAGGTCTAGAGAAGAAGGTATCCTTCTGGACTTAAGCCAGGTTCCATTAGAGACAAAGATGAGATCTAATGTGCAGGAAAGATGATTCCATATCTGCCTACTGTAGGGTTCTTACACCTTTCTCTGAAGTCTCCGGTACCGGCCACTGTCAGAGACGAGATAGTAGACTAGATAGATCTCAGGTCTGATCCAGTCTGGCAGGTCTTATGTTCTTAGGGGTGTAAAATGCTACTAAATCAGCATGGTAACAATTCATACTCACTTTGCACTGGTGTAAATGATTACACAAGCTGCAAGGCAATGGAGAATTAGAACAACAGTTTTTTCTTACTTCTTGTTCTCTGACCTGAGAGGATCATCTTCCTGAAGCAGTGGAGGTCAGCCCTGATCTTGTAATATTAAAGCAGTAGGCTTTCACTAGGGATAGGATCAAGCCATGAATGCAGAAGGAAGTCTGTTTTTTTGTTGTTGTTGTTTTGGTTTGGTTTGGTGTTTTGTTGTTGTTGTTGTTTTGTATGTATTTATTGTTGCTCCCAACTCCAGGTGCAGAACTTCTTGCGCCTGAGGAATATCAGCTCCTTTCAATAATTAAAAATTAAATGGTGTGGAAAATCACTTAATGCACAGTAATGTTAGAGGAGTTCCTGAAGGAGCAGAGAAGCATGGACCCTCTTGTACTGTTAGAAAATGTCACCCAACTGGACATTTGCAGAGATGATTCTGTTGAATAGTTGATCAAAAAAGGTCAGCGAATAAATTATTTTGCACACCAGTGCGGTGTGTCTTCTCTTCGCAGCCATTTACATGCAGACCATAGGTACGAGGTGCCTGATCCTCCTCCCTCAGAAAGCAGTGGAAAAACTCCCATGGACTTCAATAGAAGCAAGAATAGGCCCTAGGTGAGTTAATCAGCATTTGATGAAATTCAGTATCTGCGCCAGTCTGATTTACATAACTTCCAACTCCAGCTAAAGAAGGGGAAAATACTTACTGAATGTAAATGAGCTTATAAAGATGCTGTCTGGGAGAAGATACTAATGAAGCTAAACCCATAAGTCTATACTTATCAGTTTATAACAAGGTCACAGTTGGGTATTGTTTTATTTGTTTGTTCCAGGAAAATCCCTGGAAATACTAAGGATTTGAGCTCCCAGATATTTACCAAAACTGAACACAGCAGGTGATATGTTACAGTTGTCATCCATAAAAGCTTACCAATTTTTCCATATAATCTATGGCATTATTTGGCAGGCATTATATGCAGTATTCCCGATACATACCCTGTAGTAGACAATCCCACAAATACCAAGTTAACCACATTTCCCTAAGGCAGTAGTTCTCAAACTTTTATACTGGTGATCCCTTTTACACTGCAAGCCTCTGAGTGTGACCTCCTCATATAAATTTAAAAAATGTTTTTATATATTTAACACCATTATAAATGCTGGATGCAAAGCAGAGCTTGGGTGGAGGCTGACAGCTCATGACTCCCCATGTAATAGCCTCAGGACCCCCTGAGGGGTCCCGACGCCCAGTTTGAGAACCCCTGCCCTTATACATATGCACAGGATTGTCAGACAATGTACAGCCTATCCTCCGCCCCCTTGTGTGACGTATAGAATCATAGAATCACAGGACTGGAAGGGACCTTGAGAGGTCATCTAGTCCAGTCCCCTGCACTCATGGCAGGACTCAGTATTACCTAGACCAGGGGTGGTCAAACTGCAGCTTGTGAGCCACATGCAGCTCACAATCGCAGACCCTACTCTCTAGAGCTGGTGTCCCAAATGCTTTCCTCAGGGAACAACTCTATACACATAAAAGCAGCTTCCACAAAGTAAAAGGCAACAGATGAAAAGATGAAAGGGCCAGATCCTCAGCTGGTGTAAATCAGCATAGCTCCATTGCCTCCATCTGTGTTCATTATGTTCATAATGTTCATTACCTGAGGACCTGCCCCAAATATTTTTATAGGTCCTATCCTTGTAACCTTGCAAATAGCCCCTGGATAGTCGTAGATTCTGTGACAGGATTTTGACCTTTTTTATGTTTCCTCTTACCTTGTGGAGATTGCTTGAATGTGAACAGTTCTAAGTAATATAATGAATGGGATGGAGTCTAATATGACCCTCTTCAAAAGAAATATGCTATTCATTATTCAAAGAGAGAACCACAAAGACAACCATTAGCCCTGGAGAATTTAAACTACTTAAGATAAGGGTCAATTGGGTGACTATGGAAACTGTAATTATTTTACCTTCTGATTAAGAAAAGGTGCACCAAACTGCACAGTGCAGCCAGCTGAGTGGATACAAACCACACGTCATCACAGTCTTCTAATGAAATCAGAAGTGTACTGAATAAATTTGTGGATAGATACTTCGTGGTAGTCTTTTAAAAGTGCAGCTTGCCCAGTAAGAGTGCTCTTTTACAGGATTCATGGTAATAATAAAATAATAATGGCAATATTATTTGGTACTATTTTATAGTAGCCTTCATGTAAGGATCAGAAAGTCTTTACACAGGGGGTTTTCATAAATTAGAGAGATTGTTCGCTCAAGTGGTAGAGATCTATGCTGTAGGGTAAAAGTTCAAATCCTGCTGCTTGTATACAATGGACCTTTTTAAAGTTACACATAATAGAATTTGTTTTCAAGGGTAGATGCCCTGAAAGATATGTTTTAATTTAAATATAGGAAGGAGGAGACAGAAGTCAGGCTACATAATCACAATGTTCCCTTCTGGCCTGAAAATTTGTAGATCTATAGATTCCTTTCAATTCTCTTTTCTCCCGAAAAGCATTTTTAAAGGAAGAAGAATAATTATATGTACTTTCCAAACAGTTGTTAGAGCACAGGGCAAAGCAAACCCCAATTTCTTCTCATGATGGCCCTAACTACTGTATTTTCTTGCAATTTTCCCTAAAATCATCCCAAAATCTCATATTAATCCTGCAGAAAGATTAGGTGCCTATATTTGAAAAAAAAATGTCCAAAGGTTAGACACTTAAATCTGTAGTTAGGCACCTAAATAAGTGGCCTGATTTTCAGAGGTGCTGAGCGTCCATAACTCCCTTTAATATCAATGCCAAACACAGATGCTCTGCCCTCTTAGAGATCAAGTCACTCGCTTAGATGTCTAAATATGACCTCTGAAAATGTTGGCCCGTATGTCTGACTAAGATGAAGAAAAGGTGACAGATGCTGTGGTAGTCATTGTAACCGAGGATGCTAGTATCCAGTGCTATATGATCACTGTATTACTTCCAACTGTTCCTCAAGTAAAGTTTAGCTTTCCTCAAAGGTGTAGCTTAGGCAACCACCACCAGTCTGAGTGCTCATCCCGGAAGCTTGCATTTTATCTAAGAGATGGATATCCTAAAATGATATAAATCTTGGCTTTTATCATCAGTCTCTTGTCACTGTTTCACAGAATGCTACTGCTAGGTGTCACCTAGCAACATACTGTAGTCTTGTGCTCTGCTGCTTTCCCTTTGCATTTCACATTTTCAGTTTTCAGACAGTTTTGTTCATGACCCTTCAAACAGTATCTGAAGTGTTATGGTGCTTGGTGCCATTTTTGAATTTTTACATGCAGAGGAAGTTCATGCTACTGGTTGTTCCAGATTGTGCAAACAGTGTCAGCTGTGGAATTCTGCAGTAAATCGAATATGAGGCCCATACAAAATATAAGCATGGTGCTACTGGCACAGTTTCTTTCTCACAAAAGACAAAGAGTCAACTGCACAGGGAAATGCAGGACTCTTTATTGGTACTGTACCCACAATCTTCTTATCTGAGTAACCTAGAGATCACACAGTTATTAATACTTAGGACCATTGATAAGACTATAAATACTTTAGACCTTATTGTCAGCTGAGCACATGCAACTTTAGCATTTCCATCTCATTCCTTTCCTCTTTTTAATCTACACCGGGGTGGGCAAACTATGACCCGCGGGCCATTTTAAGCCAGCCCGCAAGTTCCCCCAACCAGAGCCCTCACACCATCCTGCACCCCAACCCCAATTTTGTGAGCATTCATTGCCCTCCATACAATTTCTATTCCCCAATGTGGCCCTCAGACCAAACAGTTTGCCCACCCCCTATCTACACACTGTATGCTAAAACCATGTTTAATTTGATAGAAAGATACCTTGCATCTTTTTCCATATAACCGCTTTTATTTACATAGAAAGACAATAACGTTCCCAAATGATTCAATTTATAGAACGTGTATATAAACTAACCAGAGATGACAGTGTAGAATGCCAGAGTACACAAGTCAAAGGGAATACCTGAGAACTGGAGTAAACAGTCACGCCCTGGAGAAGTGTACAAGATACGGAGGTCATTGAAGATGTAAACAAAAATTGCAAGCAGGTTTGCCTCAGGGAAGAAGTAATCCCAAATTCACATCTGCAGTTTAAGTAAGGCCTTGTTCAATACGGTTGTAATACCATGGAAACTTACGAAGATCTGAGTAGCTCCCATATCCAGCACACTATCGTCTCATTGCACTGTCATGCACCTGCCCTCATGTGGTTCTTTACCCTTTCTCTTTATTAACTATAGAAAAGAACCTAGGAAACTGATGCCAATAAGCATTAAAAGCTAAATTCAGCTATCTGTACTGATGCTAGTAATCCCACTGATTTGAATGAGGCTACTTCTATGAGTCAAGAAGGATTTTTGACCCTTCCTGTACACAAGAATGTTTACTGGAAAGTGTTTTCCTCCTTCAACATTACTTCCTGATGCATTTATGTGGTGTAGGAAAGCCTCTGCATTTTATTAAATAACAGACAAAATAGTTTGATAGAATCATACTCAGGAAGGTTTAACTGGAGATTGTTCTTTGAATGTGTATAGCAGCCTGAAGCACTGTACAGAGTAATGGGTTTGAGATACTTGTGCTGGTGGAAATGCACCCAGCAATACTACAAAAAAATATAAGGCACCTAAACTGGGAAGCAAGTCCTGTTAGGAGGGAAAGGAGGTGATTCAGGCATGACGGGTGCTAGGAAGCCATGAGACGTATTCCCCACTTCCTTGTTGCTAAAACTTTCTTCCCTGCCACAGCACCATGACTGATCATAATTTGTCAGATCACAAGAGATGGTCTGCTTAGATGTAAATAGATACTATTTGCAATACTTAGGTACAGGACACTGATTATCCCCTATTCCTTTCCAAAAGTGTCTTGGAATTATTAACTTCTACATAGAAAACTATTAGAAATGGCAAAAGGGACTCTGCTTAATGTTTCATGAAAAAAAATGACACCTTTACCCTTGCAGTGATTCTTATAGAATATGGGATATAGTAATGCCTATAGAAAGCATTCCCAAGCAACACTGCTCAGGCACAAGAAGAAGAAGGTACAGAAATTCCATTTGTCAAATAAATTGGCCGCTGGCTTTTAAACCTGACTTGCTAAGCAATTTCTAGAACCCTCATATAAATGGCTTTTATGCAAGATTTGTATTTCAAGGTTACCAGAAGTTTTTCAGGAGAGACATTTCTTTCCCTATTGTAAATACTAGACCACATTGGCTAAACAGTAAGCAATGCACAGAGAAATCCATTTACGATGGTATCATCAGAGGGTAAAATATTCACATGTTCTTAGAAAGCATCTGAGCTTTGAACATATCTATGCTATGCATTTAGATCAGGCTATAGTGGGGATTTCCAATCTCCTTGATGTGCTTCTCAAAAATTCATCTTGAGATTTAGATTTTTTTTCCTGAAAAGAAGCAGTCTCTCTCCAAGAAACAAATGAACATCATGTTTCAGAAAGAAGCCTGTAAAAAAATTTTTTTGAAGTATTGTAGCCTAGAAATAAGAGATCGTAAACAATTTTTTCAAAAGAAGTTAACATGTCTGAGAGTATACTCTGGACCATATGAACTTGTCAGATGCCAAGATCTAGATAAGGAAATGACTCAGCTCAGTGATCATTCCTACAATGGTGAATCCGTGGGCCATCCTGAGCAATTAATTACCAATTAAATGTTAAAGCAATAGTTTAAAAAATGCTCTTTGATTCCTTTGCCTCAGTGGCATTCTCTCTCTGTCACTCTGAATGACAAATCAAATGCAGTAAGCCATAGCTGACTTGCTAAAGAAGCCCAAGGGAAGCAGGGTGGTAGATCGACAGCTGATTTTGTCTGTTTGTTTGTTTGTTTTTATAACGGCTGGGAACCCCAAGATCCTGCTGCACAGTAGAAAAGGGACAGCAGTTATCAAATGAGCTGAATATCATCAGCTGGGAATGTCTATCCGGGATGGTCTAGACAGTATTTGGTCCTGCCATGAGGGCAGGGGACTGGACTTGATGACCTCTCGAGGTCCCTTCCACTCCTAGAATCTATGAATCTATGGGGAATTGTACCTTTATGAGGCTTTGGCTGAAGCAATGCTGATCAGTTAGAACTTAGAAACACAAACGAACCAGACCTCTGTCAGACTTCTTGGCTTGGAGTGATCATTGAACACCACATGGTACCAGTTTTGGTGTTCAGTGTCACTCAGTGCTTAAAGTGCTTTCCAGTGGAAGAGCTCTGCTTTATTCTGTGTCTGCTTCCAACTGGCTGTGCACAACATCAAGAGCTGCACAGCATCTCACCCAGACTCTGTCTCAGAAGCTCAGCCCTTAAAGGCACATCACCTAGTACCACACCAAGAGTAAAAAGGAACTAAGAAATACCTTAAATGTAAGAATGGCAGGGCCGCCCAGGGGGAGGGAAGTGGGGCAATTTGCCCCAGGCCCCACAGGGGCCCCCAAGAGAGTTTTTCAGGGCCCCTGGAGCAGGGTCCTTCACCTGCTCAGGGAGTCCCAGAAAACCCTTGGAGCTTCTTCTGCTCCGAGTCTTCGGCAGCAATTCAGCAGTGGGGGGTCCTTCCATTCTGGGACCCGCTGCCGAAGTACCCTGAAGACCCACGGCAGGGGGTCCTTCCACCACAGGCCCCGCCTCCGAAGTGCCCCGAAGACCCGCAGCAGAGGATCCTTCTATCCCAGGACCCGCCGCCAAAGTGCTGGGTCTTCAGCGGCAATTCGGCGGCGGGGGCCCCCCACCGCCAAAGACCCCAGGCCCCCTGAATCCTCTGGGCGGCCCTGAAGAATGGAGCAGATATTCAAAATGACTGATTTACTGAGGAGAGCAGGCCTGCCAAGAAATATCTACCCATAAGATCTGGTCCCCTCCAATACTCTAATGGGTTAAAAAATTACTAACATAACATTAACAAAGATTACAGATAACCATAACAATATGTTCCCTTGACATATCAGGTGTCCATTATCATTATGGTTCTGCCTTTTGGATGCACAATGGGGATTCAGTATAATATGGGACCAAAAGATAACACCACTTGCACATGCACAGCATTTCACATCTTCTGAGTGCTGTACAAATATTTGTTAATTAACCCTTACATCACTCTTTTGAGGTAAGTAATTGAGTTGTATTATTTCCATTTAAAGAACGAGTTGCCTAGGATTAAAACTCTCTGCTAAGAGGCAAAGTGATTAGGGTCTGATTTTCAGAACTGCACATATGCGTTTGTACACCTAGTTTGCTCAGGCAATTACTATGATTGCATGTAGAAACACAATAACTGCACACCCTAACTAACCGTTGTGCTGAAAACAGCAGCACTCTGTGACTTGCTGTAGGTCACAGTGATTCAATTGCAGAGTCAGGATTAGAACTGAGAAATTCCTGATGCCCAGCGCTATGTACATTCCTCTCCATTCCTTTGTGCATTCCACTACCTTTCTAATACATTATACATTTTGACCTATATTTTGTGAACTGAAGAAAACCCGTGTATTTTTGTGGCAGAATGTGCCCTGTACAGTATTCACACCCTACATAGTATTGTAATAATCTTTGTACAACATGTGCCTTGTAAGCTATCAATTGAAAACTAATAACTTGCTGATCAATAATATTATGGGGAAATGTTTGTAACAAAATTATATGTAAAGTTATGAACATAAGCTGAAACCATGACTGATGTGTGTTTATCAGACAAATCCGTGGATGGGTTCTCAAAAAAAAAAGGGGACAAGTTGATGCCTCTACTTAGGTGTCATCAAAGCTGATGGGTCATGATCTATCAAGTGGCCATTCTTTGACAAGGAAAGGGGACAGGAACAAACAGATCTTCATCTTAGCAAACAACAGCATGAAACCTTTCTCCTACCAGCCTCCATCTCTCCTTGCTCTCAGTTGGAAAGAACTCCATCTAGGGATACTCTCAGGAAAATGAATTTTAAAGGATGACTGAAGTATAAAAGTGAGCGGCAAAAACATCCCAAGTTCTCTCTTCCTATCCATCTTTCTCTTTTCCACCTAAAAAGACAAGAGAAATGGCCATTGGACTTTGGGAACAGATCCTGATTTGAAACTTACTCAGCAACGTTTCTGAAAACATTGGTAAAAACTTTACCTTATACCAAGTCCAGTTTGTTACATTCAGAAAGTGTTTTATCTTTATTTTTCTTGTGACCATTTCTGATTTTAATGCCTCATTTCTTGTACTCAGTTAAAATCTCTTTAATTAAAACTAATTTGGTGTTGTAAATTGTTTGGGTAACTCAATTTAAGGGAGCAGACTGTTGTATGTTGATCCCTGTGGAGGGGCAACAGACCTAACATATCTGGACTGCCCAGGAGAGGGCTGGACAATGCAGAACACATGTTGGGGGAGGGGGGAATCTGGGATTGGGATTGGGATTGTGACGGGGTCACCTTCCAAGTAGTAATCAGGCTGCTGGAAGCCAGCATGTGGCTGATGTTTGCTCACTGGTGTCTGTTACAGCTATCCCCCTATTCCATTTTGTTTCTTACAGCTGTCCCCATACTCCATTTTGTTCTCCTCTGTGGCCACCCCTCCTGGCTGTTAAGTTGTCAGGGCCACTGCCCTTCTCAAAGGGAGGGCCCCTTAAAGTTGTTTACCAAGAGCCATTGCCCTTCTCAAAGGATGGCCACTTGTGCTAAGTGGGACCACTGCCCTGTTCAAAGGGTTAGTCCTGTTATCACCTTGTTAAACCTGGGCTTGGTGTAGGGTAGGCAATGTCCAGAGCTGCAAGACCTATTTGTTTTAAGATCTGGGCATGAGTCATAGCCTCGTGCTTTTGAGTCACCTATTGCACAGACTCTGCCCAGGAATGTCTCTGTGCCTCACCTGCAGGTTTTCCCTGCCTCCTCTCCTCCCCTGTATCAAGAGGAAGCCAATCAAAATACTGTGGAAACATGCCTAAGTTTGCCTTTAAAACCAGACATTTCTGATCAGACCCCAGAGAAGGTCCTTGCCTTGCCACCTGGTCTGATCAGCTAGGGGTCTTTTGGGGGCCCTCTCTCCTCTCTCTTGTTTTGGAGCGTTACCCCCGTTTTTTTTAAACTCCCCTCCACGAACAACGAATTTGTGCCTGGAGATCTCCTGATTACTGAAAGCAAATCGAGTCCTCTCTCCATCCTCCGATGCTACTGCTGTTCCTGTCTCTATGTTTCTGCTGTCCTGGGAATTGGTAAGAGCTCTCTCTTGCAGGCTCCCCTGTCCTAGCTGCTGGCCTGGTTTCCCAAGCAGACAGACCCAAGCTAACTCCTTGGTCTGTATCATAATCTGTTTCTTGCTCCGCAGCTCCTTTGCTGCTAAAATATAAGTTTGTGCCGCTGCTAAGCTCTACTCCTGTGGCTTTGCCTCGGGACTCTCTGCTTTCAGCTGTATCCACTGCTGCAGCCACCATCCCTTGGCTCCTGGGACCTGGATCCTGGGCTGCCAGCTTGCAGCCCCCCCCCCCTCGCCCCACTGCTGCTAAGGTGCACCTATTAGAATCAGGTTCTTAGTCTAGATAAGTTGTAATTTCATTTTGCATAGCTGTGGTTAAGTAGGTTTAGAGAATTGTTTGTATTTGCTCCTGTAAGTTAGGTTTAAAAAAATTGTTGCATTGTGTTCTGTTACTTGCTAATTAGTGTAGCCTTGTTAAGTTAGATCCTAGATAAGATTTTGCTGTGTTCTGTGTAATTGTGGTTAAGTCTGCTTCCCGCTGCTCCCCCCCCGCGAGCTCCCAGTCACTGTTTAAACTTGCAGCCTGTCTGCTCTCTGTGTCTCCTGAGTTTAAACCTCCTCTGCCTCTGCTCACGTGCTCTCTTCCCCCTACCCCCACCTCATTCCCCTACCACTGCCTTTCTCTCTCTCTCTCTTTTTAATCCCTTCCCCACGTGTTCACCCCGCTCCTACTGCCCCAAACTCAATTGTATTACTAAGATCTAGCATAAAACCCATTGGTTACCCTTTTTCTCTCTAACAACCTCACATTTACATTTATACCACTGTGACTCACTTTACCTAGAGTTGTTGGTAATTTAACACATTTTTCCATAACTGTTAGTTGGTTATATGCTGCTGTAACACACCCTTTACATAAGAAATTGTTAGCTACCTGTTACATTTATATTTCAGTGTAATCGGTTCCAGCGTACTGTACCCCACTGTGTTGTACCCCACTATTAAAACCCCCTATACTATTTACTAAAAGAAACCCCTCCCCAATTGTCTACCTTAACAAACCCCATACCCCTCACAATTGAATTTTCCCTGTTTTTTGCATTTTCTTAATAAAGTTTATTTTGCACCCCACCAGTGCAGTAGTCCCCCAAGATCCCCTACCTGCTGACAGGGTCAACTGGCTTCTGGGATTAGAGCTGCTGGAACAGAGCTGTAGCTATACACAGACAGAGGTGACTGGCATGCTGTTTGTCAGTGGCCCAGGTGGGAGTAACAGCAGCAAAGCATTGTGAGGCAGCCCCTCATTGGTCTGGATGGCACCCTGGAATATCATGATTTTCTAAAACAGAAAATTCCACAGATGAATAGTTTAACATATCTGTAAGGAAAAAAAATTCTGATGCAGATAGTTAAAAATACCCTTTACTTTCAGATGTATTCCTGACTTTCCATTTCTAGCAGCAGTATACAAGCATGCTTTGAACCTTCTCTGGGCTCTAGTCTGACAAGTCAACATAATTTTAAATAAACAAAATATCCTTTTATATTATGTTTCAAGAAATTTGCTGTAAGGTGCCTGGAGGCTGTTGGCAAGCCAGACTGGAATATTTTGTGTGTGTGTGTGTGTGTGTGTGTATTAAATATTTTAAATATATATATTATAGTAACATGAAAAACAGCTTCAGTGCCTTTTGCAAGCTGCAAAAAATGGTTTGAACAAAGCTTTAATGTTTAGCTGGCACAAATGACTGGTAGTACAGGTATGGTTCTCCCTGGCAGCTTCTCTCACATTTGCATTTTTGAAATAAAACAGCTGTTCTACTGTCTACTTGCAAATCAAATTCACTAAAAGAGGGTAGGAGACTACAGAGCTAAAAAGGCTAAGAAATATAAATGCCTACACTGGCTATGCATGAATGACAATTTTTACCATATCGCTGCTGCCTAACATATGAGGTGCAGGAGACAAAATGGTCTGCAGTGGCTTCACCATGTATCTAATACATACCAGTACTTTTAAAAGAGCCACCATAATCCACAGTGGTACAGCAGCAGCTGAACAGACCATCAGCAACTGAGTCAAAGCTTAATAAAATTTAATTTATGTTCAGGTTTGCTCCAAAGTACCAAAACAATGGTTTTTCTATGCAGATCACGGCCACAATGAAGTGAAGAGACCTCAGGGATCAAATTGAGTGGTGATGTAATTGTAGACAGTGATATAAACTACAAAAGGGATATAAGCCATCCAAGAAATGTATGTATGTTGGTTAAAGTCAGTCACTCTCTACATGGGGTCCATGCCCATCAGCAGTCTGTAGAGTCTTCCTTGGTGCTCCAAGCAGAGAAGGATCTGGTAAGATGGCCCTGGAGGGGATTTCTCTCCCAGTGGCCTCAATCAGGATGAGAGCCTTATTGTATAAAGTGACATGAAGCCATGGCCTGCCCTAAAGAGATTACACTGAGAAAGACATCTACAAAAAGCAAAACATAGAGAGCTAAAGATGCAAGTTGCAAAATACACCAATCTGAGATTCAATGGATATGAAAAATTAGTGTTACTTGGATGTTAAAAGTGTGAAAAGGTATGTTCAGCAGAAAAAGCAATGCCTTGGGGGTGTCAGACAAGAGCAGGAGGCTAAAAATGAAGGTAAATTAGCTTCATGACTAGTGAAGGCAGGGGGCTGGACTCGATGACCTTTCAGGGTCCCTTCCAGTTCTATGAGATAGGTATATCTCCATATATTCTATATTGATAAAACAGTCTCGTATCTTCAGTTACTTTAGTATAATGATGCATCTCAAACACCTAACATACTATCAAACAGTATCGCCAAATATCATATAACGGTATTTCTAACTTATTTAAAATATCCCCTACCATTTGTTTTTGAAAAGCTATAACCTCTGTGGCACTCAATTGAGAGTTTAGGGGTCTATAATCTCCTGTATGGATTACACATAGGTTCAAGTATGCTTGAATAGTACTTCAGATTATACTCCGTTACTATTGACATAATCAAAATGCCTAAATCAAAGCACTCAATTCATTTTAATGGAATATTGGCAGCAAGTGTACAGCCCATAATATATGAGTGTAGAAACAACGTAGGGGAAGTTCCTGGCTGTAGCATTCATTCTTATTCAAATGTTCCTCTTCAAAAGGATGAATAATTAACTCAGAAGAGGGAAAATCAATTATCTAAATGGGAATAAATTCTGAGAGTCCCAATCTCAAAAAACAGCTCTTACACAGTTCATTTGATATTGGTGCTCCAAACTATGGGCTGTGAGGGAGTGAATATCACAAACACCATTTCTCAGATAGAAATTGATGCTCCCACAATTCAGAATTGAAGGGTTGTGTATGGAAGTGTAATGGCACATCTAGTACATTATGGTAACAGCCAAACTAAATTACATGGGGCCAGATAACTTCCACCTGCAAAGAGATCAATGAATGGGGGCCAAAATACCAGGAAAACTTGGCATGATTTTCCTCTGCTATGCATCCACTTAAGGAGACGGGGACTGTTGTGGGTGATGCAAATGCTTTGAAGCCCAAAAGAGGACTGTGATAAAATGATAGCAGCAGCCCCCTGATCACTGACTGTACTACAGCATAAAAAAGGCTGAAAACTCAGCTCTGAGCCATTAAATACCTCTGTTGGGGGATTATGAGTACATCATGGGTGGTAATTACTTGGCTAGTGAGGTAACTGGGAGGATATAAGTAGAAGTAATAGGAAGCAAAGGGGAAGCTCTAAACATGAGCTGTGCTGGGGGTTGTATGGAAAGCATTTGCTACAAGAGGCCAGCATTATGTTCCATGTGTAAAAGAGTGAAGGAATACAAGGTATGTGTGGTGGAAGGAAAACAGTGTGGGAGTGTTGACCATGAGGTGACAAAAACAGGTGAGACAGTGGACCGTGCTAGGTAGCTGAGGGACAGGGCCCTTAAGGGTCAGATTTCCCTCCCATCTTTATTCCTTTATGTAAGTGGCCATTGCCTGCCAAATGAGTGGGATGCTAGGACATGAGTAGTTCCTTTAGGTGGTCCTGGGGATAGAAGCAGGGACAGCTGGACCTAGTCATTAGGAGTGGATCTAAAGAGGCAAACAGAGCAGAAAGTTCCTGCAGCTCTGGAGGGAGAGAGCTGTCCTCTGTCTTAGGAGAGGTCCAACACACAGGTTTTGTTTTACCTTGAGATGGGTGAGAGATGGATAGGGAGAGATAAGTTAGGATGGTTTTACCCCCTCACTCTACAGTTCAGTCACTCTTTGAAATGCATTTTCCTGAGGTTTACCCCAGTTAAAGTTCATTCCAACAGTAAAGAAGGCAACTTGGTGTCTGGTGAAGAAGACTCCATGTTGTATCTTCTCACCTCTCTTTGCTGAAATACACTTTTTTCTTGTCTCCTATCTTCCCCGTCAAACAGTCTGAGGACCCTCTTTACAACATACATGTAAATTGAGGTAAACACATTCCTTTATTTAGAACAAACCTGCTTAACTTTTCCCTAGGCAAGGCTCTGTGATTTTTGAACATGTACCAATATCACACAGGGGATTTCATTACTTTACACCATATTGCTATGTACACTTCACGGTGCTATAATGGACCAGCAAGTTATTAGATTTCAAATGATACTTCACAAGGCATATTTTGTACAAATATTACAATGGTGTGTGGGGTGTGAAGATGGGTGCATTTGGTCACACCCACCTTGTCACTTTTAGGTCGCTTGTTAGAGCATTTGCCTGGGATGTAGCAAACCCAAGTTTAATTCCCCTGTCTCTGCTAAAGGGAAGAAAGGAGAGTGTGTTACCCACTGAGCTATGGGATATTCTCATGTAGGGCTCCCTCAGTCTCTCCTGTTGAAGCTGTTCCACTGTGGATAAATAATGAAAGATTGAAGTAGAGGGACTGGACTTGGATCTTCCACCTCCCAGTAGGTTAGTCCACAACGCAACAGTCACTGGGTGCAATAGAGAGACTGTGCAGTCCAGAGGTTAGGGCACTCATGGGGGGGGGGACCCTGTGTCTAGCCCCCCTGCTCCAATCACTCATTATTTATACATAGTGAAAGACTGAGGGAGCCTCCCGCCCCCTCAGAATACCCCATAGCTCAATGGGTAAAGCAGTCTCCGAGAGGGTGAAGACCCCTATTCAAATTATTTCTCCCCTTCTAGCACTGGGTTGAATCTGGGTCTCCCACAACCCCACTGAATACTCTAACCACTGGGTTAAAAGTTATAATGTGGGCACTTCTTCCTCAAGCTGGGTTATGAATGGGCCCCAGACTGGTAAGCAAGCTCAGAGGCTGCCTACTTTATTAGGCCCTGCATGCAAGACAGGTGGGAAACACCTCCCCTCCCCCAGATCATGAATCCCTTTGGGACTTGCATGGGAGATAAGTGTACCTGCCTGAAAACTTAGTCACTGAGTGAGTTTAGGCTCCTACAGGCTTCGGTGGAGCCAAATCTGGGTCTTAGGTGCATAAGTACCTTTTGTGGATTCCACCCTTAGTGACTTAGCCAAGATTATGTAGAAATGACTTCAGATTTCCTTGGTGCTATGCCAGCACCCTAACCGCTGAACTGTCTTTCCTTTCATGTTATCTGTTAGATTGCTCCTCTATAGTGCTCCATAGCAGCTATGGAAAGGGATCTAGAGCAGTTAGCACAGGCGTTCTCAAACTGGTGGTCAGGACCCCTCAGGGGGTCATGAGGTCATTACATGGGGTGTCGCGAGCTGTCAACCTCTACCACAAACCTGGCTTGCCTCCAGCATTTATAATGGTGTTAAATATATTAAACAGTGTGTTTAACTTATTAGGGGGTTGCACTCAGAGGCTTGCGATGTGAAAGGAGTCTCCAGTAAAAAAAAAGTTTGAGACCCACTAAGTTAGCATAACTCTGAACTGTAGCAACTCTCTTCTTAAGGGGAATATGAGAGCTGAACTGGTTTCAGTGCCACAGAAAGTAGCTGGGCTGGGTATTGGAAGAATAGACCCTACACTGCCATTCCCCAACCCCAAAAAAGACCTTCTGAGGCACTAGGAGAGGGGTATCCAAAGCATTGGAATTGAGGAATAGACAATACCCCAGGGATGGCCCTTCCTGTTCCTGTGCCGACAAGGGGAATATCTGGGGCTGGAAGATCTTCTCCATGTACATAGCCTTTAAATCAAGGTTTTCTACCAGTGAAAGAATGGTCCAAGTTCAGCTTTCATCTACATTATAGATATTGTAAAGGATTGGAAACATTGCATTAACTAACTGAGTTTGAGTAACACTTTGTGGTATTATGAGGAAAGAGATTTCATCAGTTTTAGGATACTGATGGTAACAGATGCAGTTTGCAACACTTCCTACTCTAGCTCAAATCTTTGCTGCAAAGGTAAAAAATGGATTAATGATGTTTTTCTCTGTTTACCACAAAAATATGGCATCTTGTCTTAATATTGGTTAATTGTTCTATATCATGTTAAGAAAAATCACTGGCTTTTCAGTACAAAGTACTCAAGAATCTTGTATCTAGGGCTATTTGAACTCATAGGAAGGCACACAGATAATTGGATGCTAGTTTGGGGCGGGGGGGGGTGGCGGGGAGGTTACTGTCTGCCCAGTCCATTACCTAAAGGCAATGGAAAAATTGACTCTCCTTCCACACTGGAATGAGTTCAAGAGGCCTGGAACCTTGCAACGTTCTACAAATCTATGGAGTTATATTCACATAATATGGCTTTGTCTGAATGTGTGCCTTTTCTTTTGTGGATTACTTGGGGGGAGGGGGAGACAAAATCATATCAACTTGCATCTTTGCTATAGAGAGATCCAGTGGTGACATTTCTTCTACTTTTGCACTTATTTTTCTTTTTGTTCCCCCTCCATCTTCCCACCATCCCCGCCCATTTCCTTCTTATCTAAATATTTTGTAACATTGAGTGGATTTAAAGTATTGGTGTTCTGTCTGTTATAAAAACAAATGCTGTATTGCATATCACATTTGTTTATGAAAACAAACCCTTTCACTGTGTATGTTGCACTTTACCATTGTGAGTCATAGTACCCATCCACAGCAATAAAAGTACAATAAACAGGAGGAGTCAAATATTCATAAGTTACAGAAGGTCCCAGATAAACCCGCTCTCCCAGCTTGTCAATGAGATCAGCCCCATTAGATTCAACTACGGTGAGACCCTCCCTTCATGTACATGCTGGTAGATTTAGCCAGCTGCATTAAATCAATACCCCTCTCCAGACCTCATAGAGATTAGATGGGTCCTGGTTCTCTGAACAGACCAGGCTACATCATCTCCTCCTCCCCCTGCCTTCCAGGGGCAGCCTTAACCACAGTAGGCTCTAGTAGGCTCTGGTAACATTGCTCCAATAGAAATGCCCATTAACAGCCAACTGCTGCAGAAACACAGGGCCTCTGTATGGATGGCCTATGCCTCCCTTGTTTTGCTAGGTATCAACCATATTTTGTTTGATGCCCGCCTCCGGTTCTTCTGGGACAAGCACCGCCCCACTATGTACTGATCAGGCAAAAGTTCTGCCAGGGCTCACCTCTGAGACTTCATCTCCCTCTAGCAGGGATTGCCATAGAAGGTGATCCACCCCCAATAAACTAACAAACCAAAGATGAAATCCTGAAGTCCCTCTTCAAACACAACTCCCAGTGACTTCAGTGAGAGCTTTAGTGAAGTGAAAACTGGATTTGGACCACAGAATTTAATCTGAGAAATTAAATGGGATTTGGATAAAGTTTTCAAATGTTGTATGAGGTCTAGTAAAGATAAAACTTTTATCAAAATGTGGCAACTGTATAGCAAAAATCTAACTTTTAGTAAAGAACAAATTTTTGTAGATAAGGCTATGAATGTCCAAATATTAATGTCTTCATTGCCTCTCTATAACAAATGAGTGCTGTATTTCTTCCATATCTAATTTAGTATGGCCCCAATTCAGCAAAGAAATCCAGCATGTGCTTAACAATCTTAGGTCCCTTTGACTTCAAGTTAAGCATGAGTTTAAGTGCTTTTCTGAATCAGTGCCTCCATGCTGAGTACTGAAGTATTTGTTAGTCTAAAGGACAACTAAATAATGTACAGCAGTCTAGTAATATTAATATGCATATACAGAGCACCTATCATCCACGGATCTCAAAGTGCTCCATCTATAAATCCTTTCCCTGTCACCTCTGGACCAAAGTATTGTACCCATTTTAATTCAAAAGCCCTGATTTTAAGTAACTTATGGAGTTTATTTTCAACCCAAATTTCAATATGATTCCCCTAAATTTGCTTTGGATTGTCCAGATAGTCACTTTGAAATTATAGCAAACAGGAAACAGACAAAACAAATCCATTATCTTGATAAAGAGTGTAATGATTAAAATGAAGCCTGTGGCTTCTCAGTCAAAGTTAACTAACAAAGATACTGTGTATTACAGTGGTTCTCAAACTTTTTACTTAACAGTGTAGTTCTACTAGCAGAGTTCTGCCTTAAGTGACCAACTGTGTAGGAATTTGCAAAATAACAGTCTATTTTCATCTAGGCACCAAGCTGCCAAAAAAGAACCCATGAAGAGAGATTTTTTCTGAACAATTTTTTTCATAAAAGTGCTGTTGCATGTCAGAGGATCTTAGAAAATAAGTGAGCAGTTTCTTACAAGTAGACAGATAGCAATAAACACATTTAGCATGGCATTTACATTTTTTCAGACTTCTACAATTACAGTAGTGTTTTCTTATCAAAGGAAGTACAGATTTACTATCGGGTTTTATGGTGTGGGCTCCCGATCACTGAACAAAATTATGGAAATTCATCCCTGAAATGTGCTGCAAATTGTAATGTACAAAATTTCTAGGGAACAAAATGTATTTTTAATACTTGAGCCTTCTACTGGAAACCAGAGTTCAAATCTTGCCTTTTACGTCACAAGTGAAAATGAGTTTGGTCAGATCACACTCCTCATTTGAATATATCAAACTCCTGTACACAACATCATGAATTGCAGTCTATGGGCTTCCGTCTCTCAGAGAGGTGGAGTACAGATGTCAACAGGACAGCGCTCCCCCATCGACTGAGCGTATCTTCACCATACCCACTAAATCAACACTGCTGTATCGATCATAGCAGTGCCAATTTAGCCAGTAGTGTGGATATGGCTTATGTTTAGAAGTGACCTGAGCTTGGAAGAGAAAGGGTGTTTTTAAAAGGGAAGAAGGAGGTACAGTGGGGATGAAGGGGGGAGGGGAGTGGATGGGAACTTACAAAATAATAGTTCACTTGCTGCCTACTTCTAATATGTCCATTACCCTCATGAAGATCAATATTCATAGCACTTTTCTTTTTAATCCTTCAATCAACACATAAGTCTGAACAATCTGTTCAAATGGAAAATACAGCTAAGTGTTTCAGATTACAGACATTACACCTGGTAATACTTAGCTACTGCAAACATTTTGTGTGATCTTTCTGCATCTGGATCTCTAATTCTGCCTGGTAATACTTAGCTACTGCAAACATTTTGTGTGATCTTTCTGCATCTGGATCTCTAAAACAGTCTTGTCAGGGATTTGCCTGAGAGCATCAGTGTTTTGCCTTCAGTTATGGAATATCATAGAATTAAGATACATGTCCGGGCGATGCAGAAGCCTCTCTGTGCAGCAAACTAATCAGCTCACCACCTTACACTTTCACTGTATAAATATTCACAGCCATGGAACAGAGAACATAAGAAATACATCTGCTAGTGCCTAGGATTCCCTCTCCACCCCCTTTCTTTATTCCTTGTTTTCCTTAATGTGATGTCAGTCATCTGGATTGAAAACACACTTTTTGCTCTTAATGTATGGAAAACATAGAACCAGGAAGCCCCGTAAGGCTATGGAGCTGGACTCTGGGAGGAAGTAATCAGGAAAGTGGCGTTTGATGGGAAGATCTTGGGGAAGAAAAATGTACCATTTGGACTATAAAATAATGATACAATTTCTAAATTATTAGCAGATGGCATTCCCATCCTGTTTCTATCAACAAGACAGCTTCTTATACTCTTGTTGAATAGCACCTCACATTCAAGCAACCCCATTGACTTCAATTACACATTTTGCAGATTAAGGTGCAACTCGGTGTAAATATGTGAATTAGACTTTTGGCCAAGTTCTATCAACATAAGGTTCATCTTGCCCACCTCCCTGGAGTTTCCTTTATTGCTAAATAAATAACAGGAAAACTTAAATCTCAGCTACAGCTTTCTGTGGATCATAGCAATTGCTAAGTGTGATGGGTTGTATACTCACATGGGTAATGAAAGAGTTAACGGGAGCTGGAGAGCTCCATTAAGGTAGCTGAAGGTGGGACAGGCCACAATAAAGATTAGTCGCAGCTGGGGGAGGAGCTGGGTGGTTAGTATAAAAGAGGAAGCCCAGGGTAAAAGGGGGGCTGCTGCAGGGACAGGAAAAATATTGCAGTCTCTGTTGGTATTAAGGAGTGGAAAGAGCAGCAGGGGCAGGGAGGAAGCCCAGCTCTAAAGCTGATCTTGAGATTCTCTCCTGAAAATCTGGCAAGTGGCCTGGAGTGACAAGGAGCAGCCACTGGGGTGGAGCAAGCTTTGAGTGTGAGCCCTGATAACTGCAGGCTCTGAACTTTTGGGGGTGTTCAGTGCAGGAACAGGGCAGGGAAAAATGAATAGGGATGAAAACTCCTGCCTAAGGAGGGCAGAAGTTTACCTTTGTGCTTCTGGTTGGAGATTTATTGGCAGATTCTATAGAAGAGCCCTGTGACTCCTTGCCCCAGAACAAGGGTGAACTTAAGGAGTCTATAGGGAGAAGGCCTTAAAAGGCTCCAGTAGGAAAAAGTCCAGGAAGTTGGCAGCAAGAAGCCTGAAAGAACTGGCCTTGTCTGCTGGTTAGAGTCCCTGAACTGGAACCCAAGGTAGTGGGAGGGCCTGGGTTCCTCTACCAGTTATTAGGGAAGGTGGTATGAGGTCCTGAGAAGGAAATAAGGATGACTGAAAGCTCTGAATGAAGAGGCATAGGGATGGTGGGGCCAGAGCAGGGGCTGAGGACCAGATATAAAGACATTGGACTACTGTTTGTTGGACTTGCTTATGCCAGAAGGGGGTGAAACTAAAATGTGACCTGGCTGAAGTGACAACTCACAGAAGTCACTCAGACACTGTTGCTCTATTGGCATGGGGTGCTACAGAAGGATAGCCTGCTATGCCATGCCAAGGGAGTCAGCAGTGAGTCCACTTGACTACATAAAGTGTTTCTCTGAAAGCCCTCTGTCTTTGTCTCCCATATGCCTCAGGCTGTTTTACACACCAACGTAAAGCATAAATACCTTTCATAGAAATGCAAGAGTTCACTCTCAACATCAAGATGAGGAGTCATACATTTTTATGCAAGGTCCTAGAAACAATAACTTGTCAACAGTATCCATTTCCTTAAAGAGGAAAAAACCTACTACACATCTAATGACCCTCCCCATGCCACATGGACCAACTGCAAAGTGTATACCGGACAGACTGATCACATGATGTCAACAAGAGTTGATAGAAAGCTCAAGAACTTATAGGAAGCTTTTTTTCATCAGTTTCTAGAATCCACGTTAGCAGAATTTCAACAGCAAGACAACATAGTGGCATAGAAAATAACACCCACGTGTGAAAAATCCTTCTGTTTTTGCAATGAACAAAGCCTCTTGGCTATTTATAAACCTTGCTATGTAAGAACTTTGGGACACCCAAGGTATGCCAGTCTATAAATTCAAAGATTACTTTGCTCTCATCATTTCCTGTTTTTAGCAAAAACATCTTTATATATAAAGAGAAAAAGAACATGTAAGAATTTTAGCAGTAGGGAGGAGTTTTTCTGTTTTGAGGGAGGATGTTTGTTTGGTTAGGTCCAGATTCTGCCTAGCCCACCCCTCCTACTGAATAAAACCTTACTCCAACAATAGTCCCATTTTTTTCTGTTGGAAAATGCCACTAATATAAATTTGGCAGTGATGATTTCAGGTCCCACAGCTGTCACAATATAGAAACTTAAAAACTCTACATCACAACAGGCAACATTCAGCAAGTTGTCCATCACCAGTGCTCTAGCTCAAAGGTTCTCAAACTGATCTGTGAACAAAAGGCTGGTTGTATGTTGCTGGCTTTTCTCCTTGTTTCCAACCAGTAAGATGCATTAATAGATAGAATTAAATACATTTTTAGCTTTCCTATTTAAATATCCAGGTAAATCATCAGTGTAGTTTCCATAGAGATGTTTTGCAATTGTGAAGACAGGGGAGGTGGTCTGCAGGATCATGAAGTATGTTATCTCTAGTAAGATATGGTCTACAACATGAAATAGTTTGAGAGTTTCTGCTCTACTTTCCTCCCCTGCTACTTCACCCACTGTCAGTCATTTGTCTACCAAATTGACCTGCAAGGACAATATAAACAGAAGGCACATCTTCTGTTGATGGCTAGTGGTGAAGACTGAAAACTATCATGGTGTCCACCAGCTTAACAGAATTTTCCTTCAGAGTTCTGACATTGAGTTGGATCCACCAGTCTGAAGATGTGCCAATGCAATAGGTTCCTATTTCTACAGAAGATAGGGTCAGCGTTGACTTTAGTCCGAAGAATGACCACGATATAAGTGAAATTGCCACACTTTTTATATTCAGTGATACCATGACAAAGATAGAATATGCTCTAGTGAAGATCCAGTCTACAGTTGCTTGGGATAGCTTTGTGGTTGTAATGGATACCAAGCCAATAATCAATGATTGTCAGCATGGAATTTCATGTCACATGGTATATTTTCAGTTTGAATCTTTTCTTCAGTTGATAACAAATACTTCACAATTTATTGTGTTACTGAACTTATATAATACCTTATTCAGATACAGAGAAGCAGCATCCAGTAATACCCTGATATAAATAGGGGACTGAATAAACCTCTCAAATAAATAAAGCAGACATTTTCCATTACCACCTAGTTCCTCATAAGGTTATTTTTATTTTATGAGCCCCCTCCATTGCACGCAATTATCTGTTACACACCCCAGCTGATACATAGCTGCTAGCAGACCCCTCATCCCATGCTAACTACATGTATAGGGGCCAGCGTACTAATTAGGAGAGATTCAGAAACAGACGCTGTCTCTCTCTCTCTCTCACACACACACACACTCCCATCAGAAAATAGCTTATAATATGCTACATAGTCATGAATGTTAATATCAGCATTCTCTTAAGATGGTTGTCTCTTTGGATTTCCCTTATGTAGAGCTATGCTGCAGCTCTGTTTCATAAGAGGTCTTTTAACATCCTTGTTCTTGGCGCCTGTTTATAGATATTTCGTTCTAATATAGGGTACACTGCAGTGTTTTTGATTATGGAGGGATGTTGAACCAACATCCAGTTTGTCAACATATTTTACAACTATACTGAAGACAGCAGATTCTTTGCAAGAGACAACTATTGTCAGAAATCCATACCCTACACAGGAGATTTGCCTCTTTTGGTACATTTTTTTTCTTACCATCTTTCCTGATGTCACATACTTTTTCCATATTGAAATACTTCACAGCTTTCCAATGCTGTCCACTTAGCAAATGATGCACATGAATGGAGAACTTGATATCCTCAACATCATCATCTTCATGTTGTTGGTTTATATAACAGTCAACATGGATTCACCAAGGGCAAGTCATGCCTGACCAACCTAACTGCCTTCTATGATGAGATAACTGGGTCTGTGAATATGGGGAAAGCCATGGATGTGATATACCTTGACTTTAGCAAAGCTTTTGATATGATCTCCCACAGTATTCTTGCCAGCAAGTTAAAGAAGTATGGATTGGATGAATGGACTATAAGGTGGATAGAAAGCTAGCTAGATCATCAGGCTCAACGGGTAGTGATCAATGGCTCCATGTCTTCTTGGCAGCCCATATCAACCAGAGTACCCCAAGGGTCGGTCTTGGGGCCAGTTTTGTTCAATATCTTCATTAATGATCTAGAGGATGGCATGGACTGCACCTTCAGCAAGTTTGCATATGACACTAAACTGAGAGGAATGGTAGATACGCTGGAGGGTAGGGATAGGATACAGAGGGACCTAGACAAATTAGAAGATTGGGTGAAAAGATGTCTGATGAAGTTCTATAAGGACAAGTGCAGAGTCCTGTTCAACAAGGACAAGTGCAGAATCCTGCATTTAGGATGGAAGAGTCCCATGCACTGCTACAGGCTGCGGACTGACTGGCTAAGCAGCAGTTCTGCAGAAAAAGACCTGGGGATTACAGTGGACAAGAAGCTGGATATGAGTCAGCAGTGTGCCCTTGTTGCCAAGAAGGCTAACAGCATATTAGGCTGCATTAGTAGGAACATTGCCAGCAAATCGACGGAAGTGATTATTCCCCTCTATTCATCACTGGTGAGGCCACATGTGGAGTATTGGGTCCACTTTTGGGGGCCCCCAACTACAGAAAGGATGTGGACAAACTGGAGAAAGTCCAGCAGAGGGCAACAAAAATGATTAGGGGGCTGGAGCACGTGACTTATGAGGAGAGGTTGAGGGAACTGGGCTTATTTAGTCTGCAGAAGAGAAGAGTGTGGGGCAGGAATTTGATAGCAGCCTTCAACCACCTGAAGGGGGGTTCCAAAGAGTATGGAGCTAAGCAGTTCTCAGTGGTGGCAGATGACAGAACAAGAAGTAATGGTCTCAAGTTTCAGTGGGGGAGGTTTAGGTTGTATATTAGGAAAAACTTTTTCACTAGGAGGGTGGTAAAGCACTGGAATGGGTTACCTAGGGAGGTGGTGGAATCTCCTTCCTTAGAGGTTTATAAGGCCCAGCTTGACAAAGCCCTGGCTGGGATGATTTAGTTGGTGTTGGTCTTGCTTTGAGCAGGGGATTGGACTAGATGACCTCCTGAGGTCTCTTCCAGACCTAATCTTCTATGATTTTATGACTTTCAGTTATCCGTTGACAATGGTGTTCTTGTGTCTGTAATAGGGACACCTTTGGTTCAAAATGGAACAGCTGTTACAATGTGCCTTCAAGGACACAGGTCTCACAAAAGGTAACTAGGTTTGCTAGAGCTGTAAACTGATTACATCTTCAGAATAACTGTTAAATGACTAGCAAAAAGGGAAGGTCAAGTGGTTGCTGCTGCTAAGGAAAATAAGATCACTCTAATGAGCACTGTGAGCTGAGGAAACAGAAGATCAGGAATTCATCATGCTTTCTGGAAATAGTGACTGGAACAGCAGAAAAGAAATAGCAAAGTGCACTTAACGCTCTCTCATGCAGAGGAATCAGACTGAGTAGCAGAGCATTCTCTCTGTCTCGAACTGTGACTCCGATGTCTGCTGAAAAAATGATTAGCCCTCTGTCAGTTTGACCACTCAGAATCCCAAGCCATTGCAGCCATTATGGGCTAGATTCCGATACCTTAATCTTGCTGGTTTCGGTAGAGCTATGCTAATTGATACAAATTGAGGATCTGGCCCAGTGGAGGCAAACACTGGCATTGTGTCCAGATGCAGTGCTGCCTTCTCCACTGCAGATGGCACTACAGCTAACCAAGCCATGTAAGCCTCGAAGGCACCTGCATGAGTTGAACTAGCAGAGGGGAAAGAGACTGGAGCTCCGCACTTTTGTGCCTGTGCTCCTTGTTCTGCAGAAGGATTCTCCTTTTACTCTCCCGCCACTCCTGCACTTTTTGATTTTCATTACTTGAATGCTGCATTACTTCATGCAACGTCTTCCTTGCTTCTATGTGGCCTCTTTCTGATTCTTTGGAGTCTTTCGGCCGGTGATAACATGGACGGCTGAGATCTCAAAGTTGCATCTGTAAAGGCAAAATTCCACACTTAACAGAGGCAGCATTGTTGGCACCAGCCAGAGCAATGATTCCTCCATACTTAAGGGCAAGTACAGTCTACACAACAGCATAATTTGCCCATCCCAAAGCGAGTGCACCTAAACACACAGGAGCCCCAAAATGGTGAGTAAGCACAGGGTCAAGTGTGACTGATTGTTTCACAGCTGTACTGTCCTCTGGGTTTCTGTGCCATGGGGAGGGCCAACAGCAGAAGGGGTCCCCTATACTGAACACTGTCCCCACATTTTCCACAGGAGTTCATCCTAGAAGATATCTCACTGCTGAGGGTGACCTGGGAAGCAAGGGAAGGTCTTCTACTGCAATGCGGCTTCCACCCTGGCCCATATATAGCTTGCCTGTGTGCAGCAGTAGTCCCCCCACCCCTCACGGTACAGTGGTGTGGACAAGTTAGCCTTACTGGGACAAGGCTCTCCTGAGAAACCAGCGCAAGCGCATTGCCCAAGTTCTGGATGAGATCTTTGAAGAGATCACTGAGGCTGATTACCGCAATGTAAGAGAGCACATCAATGCGCCATCTAGGCATGCATGCAACCCCAATCCTTCTTGTCCCAAGAGCCCCCACCAAATAACTTCCTTCTCAAAATAAAAGCCACTTACCAGGAACCTCCTCTGGTGTTTGTCCTTCCCCAAGCACTGGCCACCATGACTTGGTACCTTCCTCCTGGCTTGAACAGCTCCTGGCTGCATGCATCTAGGTGCCTTCCTCCACCAAGGGCTGGCTTTAGGGCAATTCCACCAATTCCTGGAAATTGGGCCCCGTGCCTAAGAGGGCCCAGCAGTGTCCAGAAGAGGGCTCCGCACCCTCCGCTGAAGTGCCACCAGAAACAGCGGCAACCAATTGAGCTGCCACCGAATTGCCGTCACTATCTTCTGCAGCAGCTCAATCACTGCCACTGTGTTCGGTGGCATTTCAGCGGTGGCTCTTTAGAATCTGGCCCTGCACGTCCTAAAGCCGGCCCTGCCTCCACCTCAGCACACTCGGTCCCGTTTTGCTGTTGCTGCTCCTCCTTCTCCTCCTCCTCCTTCTCCTGCCTTGTTGAACTGGGCTTTGAAGTGTCCATGGTGGGACTCGGAGTGGAGGTGGGTTGCCCCCAAGTATCATTTCCAGGTCTTTGTAGAAACAGCAGGTTGCAGGGGCAGCACTGGAGCAGTTGTTTGCCTCGCAGGCTTTCCGGTAGGCATTCCACAACTCCTTCACTTTAACCTTGTACTGCAGAGCATCCCGGTCATGGCCCCTTTCCATCATGTTGCTTAATATCTGCTCGAAGGTATCATAATTCCTACAGCTGGAGCGCAGCTGGGGCTGGACAGCTTCCTCCCCCCAAACACTGAGGTCCAGCACCTCACCATTGCTTCATACTGGGGATTGCCTGGTGCATGGAGGCATGGTCATCTGGAAATATTTGCTGGGAGCACTCCACAACTGGCTGAGCAAACAGGAAGGGGATTTTCAAAATTCCCAGAGAACATAAAGGGTGGGTCTCATGACTTGGTCACTTGAGGGCAGGGCAGTAGAGTTCAAAGTGATGATCAGAGTGGCTAGAACAGGCATTGTGGGACACTTCTGAAGGCCAATCAGAGCGCATTAACAGGACAGGTTGTCCACACTGGTGCCGTGGTGCTCCACCAGGGGCGCAGCAAATGTTATTCCACTCTTCAAGGTGGAGTACCAACAGCACTGTAGCCACGGAGTCAGAGCGCTCTATTTGCCTTGCCAGTGTGAACAGAGAGTGAGCTAGGGCGTATCACTGTAACTCACAAGTGTAGCCAAGCCCAAAGCCTATTAAACATCAAATTGGGAAGATAGATGATGCCATAGTTGCCATTATGCAGAATAATGCTATGACAGGAACTGTTCATGGGAGAACAGTGGCAGAGGGAAATGGAATCACCAGAAACATATGTAGCTTCAAATTTTTGTGTGGCTTAGTGTTGTGGCATGACATACTGTTCAAAATAAATGTTGTAAGCAAGAGACTCCAAGGTGTTGACCTTGATATATCTGGAGCAAGGGAACAACTGGACAAAGCAAAGTCATACCTACAGTCTTACCGGTTTCAAAACATTCTGAAGAGTGCACAGAAGTTGGCAGAGGAATTTCACACTGAAACTATTTTCGCACCTGTTCAAGAATACAAGAGTCACTGAGGAAGAAGACATTTTGATTACCAGGCACAGGATAATCCCATAAGAGACCCCAAACAACAATTCAAAGTTGAATTCTTTAACCAGGTGCTAGATTGTGCAATACAGTCAGTTGAATGTTTTCATGCAGCTCAGGGAACACAGCAGTATATTTGGGATGTTGTATGATATTCCAAAACTCCTCGCTACATCTGAAGAAGACCTACACCAGCAATGCAAGGCACTAGAGACAATGACACATGATGACATGCACGATATTGATGTAAATGATGTAGGTGATGAACTGAAAACCCATTCAAGATACATTTCAGCAGGATCAACCCCAAACACTGTTCTGGAATATATGTGCACAAATAAGATGACCACACTTTCCAAATGCTTTTGTTGCTCTGTGCATACTTCTAACACTTCCTGTAACAGTTGCCAGTGGAGAACACAGCTCTCCAAGCTGAAGTTAATAAAAACACATCTATGCTCCACAATGACACAGGAGAGGCTGGTCAGCCTTGCAACCATCTCAATAAAGCATGAGCTGGCCCAGACTGTGGACCTTCAGCAGGAAGCAGTTCAAATCTTTGCAACCAAGAAGGCACAGAAAGCACCACTTTGATTATTCAAACAGATAAAAATGACAGTGTTTACTAAGCAGACAAGAAAAGTTAAGCGTTACTTAAAATGCCTTGTTCAAAAAATTTAAGTTGTTCATTCTCCTTTATTGGGGTACGTAGCTGAGAAGTACTATGAGAGGAGTAGAACAGGAAGAAGGCAGAATTGAGACCTTTCAAAGTTTTGGCCCAAGCCATTGGGTATAGGGGTGTCATTTGAGCTCCCATACCCCCTAAGTGCCAAAATGTTGTGGTCCGGCCCTGGGGAACAGGAGGGGATCGAAGACAGTACACATGAATGGGGAAGGAGAGGAGAAAGAGAAGAATGTAGAAGGGAAAGGGAATAAAGAGAGGAAAAGAATAAAGCAGATTTGGAAGTTCCACTCCTAAGACAGAGGAAATAGTTTGATCTGGGTGCCATTCAATCCTTTGCCTCTCTGACACTACTATACAGGAATGTGTCAACTTTGAGGGTGGTTTTTATTCTAAATCAGGTGCAGTACTTATGTTTACCTGCTCAATGGGGACTAAGCTGCCTTAAAGCCCTGTAAGGCTACTACACCCTCGCGCACACATTGAGTGCATATACACCATGCAACCAGAATACAGAGGGGATTCATTCTCACAGCTCCAGCGGGATCTATTTACATTTCTTTTCAGAATGTTGTACATTTTATCTGATTTTTGTTTCACCTAAAACCTTCATTTGTCTGATCTTAATCTCTATATTCAGTTCTGACTACTCATGCTTTAGCTCTATATTCTGCCTTACCAAATTTAAATGATTGTCAGGAAGCTACATCATGTATCAAGACTGCAAATATTCAAGTTACCAGCTAACCCAAAATACTCCTCTATGGGGGTTGGCTGTAAATATCTGAGGATATTTGTCAGCTAGCCACAGTACCTCTTGTCCAGTCAGATTATAAACTGTGAAGTTAGCACCAACTTTGTATCTTTTCTGAATAGCAAGAATATCTGCATTGTCATATATTAGATTGAATAACTGAAGTAAAAAATGCTCCATTGGCTTCTAAAATTATATTAGATGCTAAATATAAAATTCAGGACAGTCATTCATCCACATTATTTTATAAAAACAAAAAGTGTTTGACAGTCATTCATAGGACTTTCACAAGCTTCATGGATGCTGTTATAAGCATAAGTCCCAATTCTGAACCTTAGCATCCAAAATGTGGGTGCCTGCATGAAACCTCCAAGCTTAATTACCAGCTTAGATCTGATAGCGCTGCCACCAGCCAGATTCCAGTGTCTGGCGCACTCTGGTCTCCCCAAAACCTTCCCTGGGGGACCCAGACTAAGATCCTGAGTCTATACAACAAAAGGGAAAAAACCTCCCTCTTGTCTGCCTCTTAATTCCTCCCAGGCTTCCCTCCTGATGGCCTGGACGATGACCCTGTTTCAAGTCCTTGAAATGCAAACACAGAGAGATCAAGTCTTTCACCCTCAGTCAGAGAGTCCCTGCAAAGGTAAGCTTTGCAACTCTGGCACAAAGAGATTTTCCCTTCCCCCCTGTTTCCTTCCTCCCCACCAATTCCCTGGTGAGTCTAACGAGAAAAAATCCAACAGGTCTTAAAAGAAAGCTTTATATAAAAAGAAAGAAAAAGACATAAAATGATCTCTGTATCAAGGACAATATACAGGTATTTGGCTAAGAAAAAAATAAACAGCCTTATCCAAAAAAGAATTACAATTTAAAACATTCCAGCAAACACACACATGTAAATACAAAAACAATATAAAAACTCTATGTCTTCTACCTTGGTACTTACGCCTTGGAACAGAAATTAGAAACAATCTGAAGGTAGAGAGAAGTCCTGCTCTCAGAGCGAAAGAGCACGAGCAAGACACAGACAAAAGACACCACACCAAAAATCAGTCACCTGAGCTTTGAAAAATCCGGTTTCCTGATTGGTCCTCTGGTCAGGTGTGTGGTTCCTTTTGTTAACCCTTTACAGGTAAAAGAAACATTAACCCTTAGCTATCTGTTTATGACAGATGCTCTTTCCTTCCAGGCTAGTAGTGTAATCTAGCTACAGTGACTTTCAAGTTTTTATAACTAGTTATTTCCGTTTTTTGCAAATGAGGGAGTCCATGCCAAAGACAAGAGAGAAAATGAGATTAGCAGAAATTTGACTAGCTAATCTTGTTCAGTTTGGTCACAGTGATGACTCCTGTTGAGCACTCAGCAATGTACTGGATTATCTTTCTTTTAGGAAGACCATTATTGAGAACAGTTTCCCTGATACAGAAGTTCCAGAGGCCAAACAGGTGCAATAACTCTAAACTACAAATATAACGACTTAATTTCTTGGACATTGTTGTTGACTTTTTTCTTTTTTTAGTTTTTATTTAGAGCCAAATTCTGTCATCCTCACTCACAATGGGCTGCACTGTGTCTTTTTCTTCATCTGAGCAGGGTTGTAATAACCCCTTCACAATCTCTTTGATCAGCTATCTGGATCTTGGGTCTGGTATGGAGTCCAGATTCTGACCTCCAGACACTTCGGCTGCAAACAGTGGAGTGGGCAGGAAGCAGAGATGGGCAGGGAGTGGATGGAGCCTTGGTTTCATCACTCTGCTTACTGGCTAAAGTAGCTGGCCCTATACAAAGGCAACAGTAAAATCCACCCAGTCAAGGACTGTAGTCAGTTACTTTCTCCTGAGCCACCCCTTTCTCATAGCTTAGCCCAAGCGCTCACTTTTGTCCACTGAGTGCAATCAGTGGGGCTAGTCACATAGTAGGATACTGTTAATTGGAAGTAATGGTGGCAGAATCTAGCCATTAGTGTATTATTTTACTTTTAAAAACTAAAAAAAATTGGGAAGGTGTTCATTTGTCTTTAATTTTTTAACTCAAAACCCTCTAATTTTCTTCGCTAGTTTTAAAAAATGTTTTCATTTAAAAAATATAAGATATATTATCAGGACCCAATTTTGTGAGATCCAGTACAAAAGAGGTACAGTCCCTGCCCTGAAAAGCTTACATTATAACGTCCCAGTTCTGCCACCATTATTTACACTGAAGTCAGTGGGATTACTTCAGTAGTAAGGTTCTGCTCACTGTAAGGGTGAAAGAATCGGGACCCTAAATTAACTATTGTTTTTTAAAGTAAACCAGGTGAGGAAGAACAAGGATGCTAGTTAACAGGTATTCCTATGCTACCTGATAATAGTAAAACCGTTGTCCTTGACAGGAACTCCAGACTTGAATGTATGATAAGATTTCATACTGCAGACAGAAATAATTCAATAATTATTTAATATGTAGCAAGCACAAATACCAATCTACAATAAAATAATCTGTCAACTTCTTAACTGCACATAATATTGCAGCAATGTTATGCCATACACTATGATGCCATTGTTAATTAGTTTGCAGAATGTTTCTTCCAGTTGAGTAAAGAGGATTTTTTTACAGAAAATATTAAGAATGCAGGGCCACATTCTCTTCTCATTTTTACCTGTGTAAAACTCCATTAAATTGTGTGTATATGTATTTGCACTGGCAGTTAAGAAAATGCAACTGGGCTAGCAGCAAACCTGGGGACTACTCCACAATATTCTCACAGACACAGAGAACGGGTATTTTCAGTAAATACCGATCTTTAAGAACAGGATTTTATAGACCATCAAGAACTACATTAATCACTAGTATAACCTCATTGATTTCAATAGAGTTACACCAAGGAGGAATGTGGCCCCTAGTGACTGCTTCCAAAAAATACTAGGAAAAAAATAATCACTGTGAAATTATTGACCAAGCAAACAGAAAGCCATGTTCCTTTCAAGCTCCATTAGCAATGCAAGGAGGGTGAAGGGAAAACAGAGTGACATCCTGGCCCCACTGAATACAATGGCAAAGCTCTAACTTCAGTGGGGCCAGGATTTCATTCTAAGTGTCTGCCCTACAGAAATTAGAAAACTTTTCTTGAGGGAGATTAGACATAAAAAAGTATCTAAGACACTTGAGGGTCCCTTAATAGAGAATTGTATTGTTCCTACGAAACCCATTAGAATCAATAGCTCTTTAGATAATTTCTGCAAAACTCTATGAAATTCCTATGGAATCCTATTGGTTTCATACCTATTAAATCCTGTAGGACTTTTCCATAAGGGAAGAGTTTGACAAGAGCTTTATTTTAATGACATTTTGACAACCAAAAAATAAGAGACATATACTAAAGAGTGCAAAAGAATGAGGGCAAAAAAGCATTTGCAACTGTACACCTACTTTTGCATGTGCATTCATGACAGCTGCCCATACAAATCACTAATCAGGTGCCATTTACATGGGCAATAACCCAATTTGCACACAGTCCCAGTAATTGTACATAGATTTTTAACCTTCATTTTGAAAAAAGATGGCCCTTCTGTAAATTTACAATCTAAGGACTTTGTCAAGAAGATCATTACCTGCAACAGCCCCTTAGGGACCATTCTGCCAACCCATGGCTGCCATAGCTCAAAGTATTCCAGGTATGGCCCCCTCTGACACAGTCCTTCCCATCCCCAGAACACTCACTACATGCAAAGTTAGGCCTCAAGTTTGTTTGTCAGCCAAGATATGGAGTGGGTGGCGTAGAGCTGTCTGCACCAGCCTTATGCCGCCCAGAGATTTCCCCCGGGCAAGGGAATGCCTTAGCTAGCTGTTGAAACCAGCATGGCAGTTTTCCATCCCTTTTACACCCACAGAATAACATAAAGAGAACAGAGTGGAGCTGAGAATCTGGCACTCCAATTCCAGATGCATGCAAATTAATCGCAGCTCAGTGGGAAAAAATGTAATTATCAACTCTTCCTCAGCCATAGGATGACTCATTAGGCTTCCAAGATGCCCTTTTTCCAGAGTGGAGTCTTTGATCCCTTACAGTTGTGTGGCTATGAAGTAGAAATGCTTTTGGAATTCCCTCTTCCTGGATAGTCATCCCTAACATGCCTTTAAGCAAGACTACAAGTCTCTTCTGGCTTTCACTGTTTTTGTTATTTTAATTTTGAGTTTGGTTGTTTTGTTTTTTATTGCCATGTAAATTGTAGATATGAGGGCAGGAAGAGTGTTTCGTTTAATTCTCTGGTCCTTGCTCTGGGCATTTTGGCTTTATCTTCTAAATGTATAAGTTGCTCATCAATTATATTGAAGTTCCCAGAGGCTTTGGGCATGGAGCACAAAAGTTCATACCAGCAAGAACAATAGTTTTCTCTAGCACGATCTGTGTCTGGATCATGACAATATGCAACCTCCCATTTCTGAAAAATGATAACCCAAGGCAAAACAAAACAAAAAAATTAGTCCCAAGAAATCTTGAAGCATAGTTAAGTAGGAAGAAATGCCCAATTTATTGTGCCTTTGTGGAGCTGAAATAATATTAATGATAGTGCAAATATGTGATTGTAAAAAACAATAGTGTTTCTCCTCTATCTTTCTGCCTATGGTAGGTTCTCATGTGGTGCCCACTACCGTGGTATCTTAGAACCTCCCAACATTATAAAGTGTATCCATATCTTTCTCTCTTTACCTCTTCCCTGCAGTAATCAGGGACTGACATTTATTTTGTGTGTGTTACTGTACTGATGGTGTGGGAAGGTTGGTCAAAGCGATGAGGTTTGCCTTTGCTCTGAAAGTACTGAAGTTTCAGCTGTTGTTATGGGAGTTAGTTCCAGATTTGTGGGCTAGTTGCTGATAAAGTTTTGCTTCCTACATGCATGAAGTTTAATTAGACAGGAATCAACCCCACTCACTTTACTTATTTTTTATTGATTTTTTTTAAAGACCTAGGCTAAAATCCTGACTCTATTAAAGTCATAGCAAAACCCTCAGACTCCAATGGGGCCATGATTGCACCCCAAATGTTTTAAAAGCATGGTCCTTATGGCACATGTTGATGGCTAGTTAGCTGCCTAAACAATCATTTGCACAAAATCAAAAGAAGATGCTATCACCAATCCTTCCATCAGTCACATTGCAAAAATCCATGCCAGCCACTATAAACCATCTCTCCCCTTACAAACCTAGGCCCCAGTACTTCAGTTAAGAGCACTCAGGTGGAACATTACCCACACATGGAGCACTGCTGATGTCCTCATGGGCCTTCATGAAGGCAGATTACAGAATCAGGACCTTCTGTACCTGGTTTGGATAATTGTACTGAACACAGAATATCAAGATGGGAAGGGACCTCAGGAGGTCATCTAAGCCAACATGCTGCTCAAAGCAGGACCAACCCCCAGACAGATTTTTACCCCACTTCCCTAAATGGTCCCCTCAAGGATTAAACTTACAACCCTAGGTTGAGCAGACCAATGCTCAAACCACTGAACTATCCCTCCATAAAGTATAGCAAGTTAATTAAGACTATTTCACCTTTCCTATTAACTGCCAGTCTTACTCATTTATGTCTTTAAGCACATAAAAATGTTTTGGATTATTTTTATATTTTTAAAAACTTCTACACTTTCCCCTAGCTATGTTTTATAATCCCTTATCCACCTCAATGACCCTATTTTAATTTTAAATTGCTCTCTCCAAACCTCTTCTCTCCTCCCACTAAATGGAATTTGTCATTTAATTACCCTGATGTGACCCTAAAGAAATTATAACTTGAAGAATTTCTTCGGCTAAATGAGCTTGGGTGTATGTGAGTATGTTAGTGCTATTGGGAATAAATATGATGCACATTCTAGCTTTGTGTTCATTACCCACATGAGGGGAAGGTTAAACAGGAAAATAATTAGTTATTAGGAAGGTGGAAGAAATAACACTAGAACATATGGCCTAAAACAATTGACTAACAAGTGTGTATCACATAAACAGTATTTATGTACTTTCAAGTGGTTCTCCCTTTGTTTCTGGCTCCTTGAGTAAAGCGGTTTTCTTCTCCTACTGGTTCTTGGGGCTGCCTTTTCCCCTCTGTGGTTCTCTGGAACAAGTCCTCACTGAAGATCTGCCCTTGTGTGTTTCTTCTCTCTTTGTTTTATACCATTTTCCATTTGAGGGACCTCAAGATGTACGGAATGTGGGCATTGTTTCAGTACTTTCCACTCTATTATGTTTTGTTTAAATCTCACCATCTTCTGGCTGCTTTTTACTCCCAGAGGAGACGATTAATTTTTCTGATCTTTCGCCACATGTTAAATCCTGAAATTTTTACCATCCCCCATCACACAAATCACAACGACATAGTAACTTCATGACTTGAGAAATGAAAATATTACCACACTGAAAGCTTTTATAAAGAAGAGCCTTGGGATAAGAGGAAAGTATAGAAAGGGTGATATTTTGAAAAAATCAAAGGCCTGGACTAAGAACTGACTAATCTGATCTGAAATCCATTCAACTGGTAACTCAGTGAGGGGACAGCTCACAACTTTGGGTTATAGAGAATTTTTTATGTAATAAGCCTTCATTCATTCTGTAGCTAAAATATCATTGAAATCAGTGGTGAGCAAGGTGCACAAGAAAGGCAAGATCTGGTCCTAAATTGTATGTATAGATGGCCACTGGTAGAATCAGACTCATGATGCAGAAGGCTAGTTGTTTAGAATAGGTCACACATTTATTTGGCGTCTGGATTTCTATTTGACCTTGTGTCAAAAGGCCTCATTTTCCTGTGGGAGGGGTTGATTATTGTTGTTTGATTTTATTGCAGATCTTAAATCCTTCCTCCTTCTTGTGCAGAAAATGCAGGTGACTGCTCCCTCTCCATCACCCCTACACCCTCCCCATTATCCCCATAGCTCTACTCACTATAGCAGGGGTGGCCAACCTGAGCCTGAGAAGAAGCCAGAATTTACCAGTGTACATTGCCAAAGAGCCATGGTAATACTTCACCAGCCCCCCATCAGATCCCCACCACCACTCCCAGAGTCTCCCACCCACTGGCAGTCCTACCAATCAGCGCCTTCCAACAGCACCCCCCTCCCCCCGCACCTCCCGATCACTTGTTTTGCGGTGTGCAGGAGGCTCTGGAGTGGAGAGGGCCAGCAGGCTCAGGGGAGGGGGTGGGAAGGGGTGGAGTGAGGGCAGGTCCTGCGGCAGAGCCAGGGGTTGCGCAGTGAGCATCCCCCAGCACATTGGAAAGTTGGCACCTGTAGCTCCAGTCCCGGAGTCGGTGCCTATCCAAGAAGCCACATATTACCTTCTGAAGAGCCCATGTGGCTCTGGAGCCACAGGTTGGCCACCCCTGAACTATAGTAACAACAATGAAATGTTGCAAGCACAACATATCTCTTAATGGTATTTACATACTGCTTTGTTCTCTTTAAAGAACAGAAGTGTTAGGCGTTTGTTCATTATTTCTTATTAAATGGCACAATAGATAGCTACTGGCCAAATTCTGCTCTCCATTACATCAGTGTAAATCTGGAGTAACTGTCTAGTAATTTAACTCCAAGTAGACTGTGTTGTCTTATAGTACATAAATTGAGGCTATCAGAAGCATTTTCTTGCTGTTTCATCACATCAAATAAAAAGAAAGAGCTTTTATTTTTTTAAAGATATGTACTTTGGCACCAATTTCTTATTTTTGATAATGTGGGTCAATAAATATTTCAAGTAAATATTTAAATAAAATATAAGCTAAATGAGGAGAGGTTATTTTTTATATAACCATCTTTCTGCTTTATGATACTTTTATATTGAACCTTATTTTTCAAAAAATCTGTTTTGTTGCCATAGCAATAGATTCCCAGGGTGAAATTATATCATACTGGCTTTCTTTCAGGTTTCTGCAATGTGCAATCACCACCCACTCCTCCTTCATACTGTCAATAACCCACAACTCCCTTCCCCCTAGCCTCTTATACCTTAGCATCCTTAAATTGTTTTGGGAGAGGTAAAATGTAGAATGCTGGTTGGCAGGGGGAAGGAAAAAGTGATTTCTTGAATTGTTTAGAGAAAGAGCCTGGTACATGGTGCAAAACATCTTTCATCCAAATAATATCCATGAATGTACTTCCATCCAGAGTCCTATAATTGTCTCTCTTCTGAGTACATACTAACTGCCAGTGTCAGTTGTGCCAGAATGTGTAGTGATTTGGCAATGGAGGAGGGAACAAACATCTATATTAGACTGACACTGTCAAAGCAATTTCAGATTTAAAGTTGAGCCTTGGTCTCCTGAGATGAAATGCTATTACATTAACACAGTGTGCCACCCCACCCTTGCACCACAGCAATTTGATATATGTTGTAATTTTGAACTCTACTGGCCTCGCAGAACTATTCTCACACATGGCATATTAGAACAGAATATAGTTTAATTCAAAATAATTGCATTAGCAAAAAATTCATGTCTCTATTTTATTTGTAAATGCTGTATAAAGCTGCAATTTCAGCATGAATTATGAGCCTCTATAGCTAGCTGTAGTGTTATTTCTGTAGGACTCTGTTCTGACAGCTTTTCTCATATTGAGTAGTACCTTACTCTGTGCTTGATCGCATTGATTCTAAGGGGTCTACTCTTGGAGTAAGGTGCTACTCAGTCTGAACTAGGGGGAGCAGAATGGGGCCTTGAGTGATCGTATGAATTCTGGTGAGAGTCACAGCAAACTGAGCACATTTCTCTCCTCTGAAAATCCTGCCCAGTGCTTAAGTTAAACTGTTGATTTATATATCTAATAAAATGCAAAACATAAAGGGTCAGATGCTCAGCCACTTCAATGGGGGTACACTGATTTACATTAGCTGAAGATCTGGTTCAAAATATTTTTCTAATGTGTATTATTGAAAGTTTGTTTCTTTATATTTTTTCATTAATTGGCCAAAGCATTATGTACTATTTAATTAATAATAAGTTGTTTATATAATATATAATCTTTGGTAGATCATTATTGTTGTTTTTTTACATGCCCTGACCAACTTTGAATAGATCTTGTACTGCCTCTAAACCTTTTATTTATATTATGATTTTGTTTTGTGTAACAGAAATGTAACACGTTGCTCATCTAATGAAAAATAAATGTCTGTACTTGAATAAACTATAATATTTCACTGCATGCTTGTCCTGGCATTACAGTATTATATATTAGCTCTTTTTGCAACCACACAAAATCCTAAAGTCAAGAGATATAACAGCCATAGCATAAACCCGCTTTTCATTGCTTGTCAGTTTAAATTAGCTATTAAACAGAGTTCCAGGTACAAGACAATCAATGTTAATGTATGTCTTTCTTAATTTAGCAATACTTTAAGCTATCAAGCTGTTTTGATCTTTCCAATGTCCATTTAGATTCCATTAATCCATAAAAAGTTACTATCTAAACAATATTCATGTAAATAATGTATCATGGATGTAATTATCAGAAAATGTCTATGCATTTATGCTGAGAATAACAAAAAGGCACTCATTTTCTGTTTTAATACTCTAAAGGGAAACAAAAAATATTGAGAAATAGTGTATCCAGAACCTCTCAGCCTATCCTTTCAGCTAGAATACAATTATGTTCTAAGAAAAAGATCAACTTGCATCATGCTACCCTCAATGCAACTAGTCACCCCTGGTGTCAATACGTGGTCATAACTCTGCCTACTCCCCAGGAACTGAAATCTATAAGAGCTACTGGGTGCTCAGCAGTTTTGAAAATCATCTCACTTATTTAAGAATCTAAGTAAGAATTTAGGGGCTGAATCCTGCAAGGTGCTGAGCACTCTGGTCCCACTCCAGCAAAGCACATAAGCACATGCTTAAAGTAATTATGAGGCAAGTGCTTTACTGAGATGGGTTCAGAGGGCTCAGTCCATTGCAGGAACGAGCCCTAGAAGCCCAACTGTCAGGGCTGGGTCATGGGGTGAGCTGCTCAGTATCAGGGCTGAAGAGTCAAAGATCACTTTCCAGGCCAAACAAAGTCAAAACCATGAGTCAGAGTCCTTTGTGAGGTGACAATCAGGATTAGGTCAGGTCAGGGTTTTGAACTAGGATCAGCAACAGTCCTAAGACAAAGGGACAAACCAAGATAAAGGTGAGAGCCAGGTGAGTCACAGAGAGGGCAGCAAGGCAGGGTCTAGGGCAAAAGTACACCAACAATCCATGCTGCTCAGACAGTGCCCAGAGATGGCCTCCTAGTTTATATGGAGAGGGTCAGCCAATCAAGGACTCTGGGCTGTCATGTCCCTCAGGTCAGGACTTCCTGCAGGGCTTAGCCTCTCCATACTTCTTGGTGGCAACCCTGCTTGGGGCACCACTGGCAATGAGGAAGTGGTGCTTACCTCAGACCCACACTCTCCAGCTCTTAGAAGGATCTGTTTTTGACAATCTTGGCCAAAGTTTTGTGTAGGCATTTTCCATTCCAGTGAGCAACTTTAGACAATCACTGACTAAGAATTTGTTTTTCTTGTGACAATAAATGACAGGGGAATGCCACTTGTCTCACATGTTATATCTGCAGCTGACAAGCCTTTTATAGGGTGTCTGGAGAAGGAAAGCCCTTAGAAGGCTCAGGATGTAAAATCCTACACAGTCAGCTGGGTGCATATGTACACAGCAGCTATTATGTTGCACAGCACATAGGTACACAACAGCTATTCTGTTTCAGAAATTTCACAGGAACAAAACAACTCTTTAAATCTCTGAAATATAATAATAGATCATCATCTGTTAGTCCTTGTAGACGAATCTATAAGGTAAAGTACCTGCTCAGCCTCACATCTGACCACACCCAATGATAAATCAAGTGAAGATGTGTTTGGAAATGGATATTTTGGTTCAAATTCTCTGCTGCACCATTTCCTTTTGGCACAGCAAGGAGGAGCCATCAGGGAACCTCTTGTGGCTCCCTGATTCTGATGGCAATCTGAGTCCACCCTAGGTTAGCTGGGGCAGACTCTGGGCCACTCTAACCTAAGCCATCTGGCAATGATGCCAAAGGGACTGTATGCCTGATGGGGATAACCAGAGCTCAACACACAACTGCCATGCCCCCAGTACAGCCCACCCAAACTTCTAATTTGAGTGGGCTAAATATGGCAGCTTTGTACCAGCTGACAGCTCTCTCACACCAGGGCAATTCTCAGCTGGCCAGACGTGACTACTTTCTTCCACCAGAGCACTGCAAAGGTTCCAGAGTGCAGTGGAGAATGAAGCCATCATATCAATGATATTGAGCAGCATGCAATATCCCATAATCATCAAACAGAAGCTCTCTTACAAACACACATGAAAAAATGTCTGTGCGCTTGCTAAGTGCAAATGGTTAGCAGGGCACCTATCTATCTCTCTGCATGTATAAATACACTGTCTGGTTTGGGTATGCTATTGCAGTGACTGGGTAAAGATTTATATGCAAACAAAAGTGAGGGCAAACGTCATGCCTCCCTTTTATATTATCTGCTCTGTCCATGCAGGCAAGAGGAGTATATGTGAATGAAACATGCCAAACATGATTATAGTATCTCTTGAACATCTAGATGACATCTTTATACAGACACATTGACTGTGCATTCATATCTAGGGGTGTTTTCTTTATTAGTGCCCAAAAGTACAGTGAGCAAATACTGCAAAACACAGTCACTATCACCATATTTTATAAATGTTACTTCCATATAAGAAGCATTTAACTAACATCTGCACAATACACATCTTTGAACATTTCCTGCATTGCTGGATAGGATGCTTGGTTGCTGAATACTTAGCACTTTGAAAATCATGGTAAGTGACCATCCTTAGCTCCTCAGTACTTTGAAACTAGGGCAATATTTTAGATGCCTACAGCAGCATTCCTCTATCACACTCTAGTAGGGCAAAATCACCACTCACTATTTTTCTCTTCAAATGTAGCTTGCTGTATCTCTTTTCTTTTCTACTTAACCCTCATCAAATCATGTTTTATGGGTGAGCTAATCTGTTACGAAAACTGAGATATGCACATTGAAGCCCCACCATAGAGACACAGTTACTAAGTACAGTACCACAATTTATGGATTTCAGGCTTCCCTTGGTAAATGTTCTGTTAGGATAGGCTATGTGATCTTGGCAAAACACATATATAAAATATTAACAATCCCAATTTAATGTAGAATCAAAATCAGAAACAGTTATCAATCCCACCAGGATTATGGAGATACTAAAGATTTGGGACAACTGTTAGAAACATAAATGATCTTAATGTCAAACTTTTGCGGTGGAAAGCTCTAGGGGCACATGGTCATCAGCCAGGCACCCTGACTCACAGAACTGATGGAGGTAGTTTCATCTAGTGGGTAGAGCAAGGAATTTAGAGTTGACTTCTTTCTTGTCCTAGCCACTGACTTGCAGTGTGACCTTCCCCAAGTCAAACTAATCCGCAAACACTTCTGCATGTGAGTCATTTTAGTCACATGAATAGTTCCATTGAGCTTAATGAAATTACTCATGGGAGGAAAGCTCCTTATGTGCATCTTTTCAGAATAAGGCCCTTATCCTGTCTGCAATTTAGTTTCTACTTCTGTAAAATGGGTACGTTAAATAATAGCCAGCATCTGTTTTCAAAGATGGTATGGTGACCACTGTGCTACTATCATGTTATCCAAATGGGATTTGAACCCACCCATAAGTTGTCAGCAATCCAAAGACAGGTTCCACCAAGCGTGGTGGGGGTGTTGTTACTCCACAATGGTTCCTTCCTAGAATGACAGGAAGACTCATGCAAGTAGGGGAGATGATGTGAGAGTGTGGGCTAACTTTGGCCCCAACTTGGACACATGGAACCCTACTAACTTCAATGGGACTTTGTGCAGATATAAGGGTCTGCATGCATGGTCAAGGTTTATGTTATAGCCACCACACACAGTGAGTGAGTGTTGCTATCACATGTCATCTGCAAAAATAATTACCTTCAAAATAAATCTTTCTCACAACCTCACAGAGGTATAGGGAAGCATAATTAAATTAACTGATGTTTGCAAAATACTTTGGGATTCTTCAATGATAGGCACGATATAAATGGAAATCACTCTTATTAACTGCAAAATGGTGATAGCTGCATTTTTTTCATTAAGATGTAGAGTTTCTCTTTGTCCCAGGCCCCATTCTTAGAAGTGTAAAAAGAAGAGGCATAGAGATAGCATAGCGCAAGTTCATGCTGACATGTATTACCCATGGAAGCATCCTGATCTGAGTAAACTTTTTTCCATAGTATGATATGTTATTGATAATACTGAGCTGCCTGCCTTTCTGAGTAGTCCATTAGTGGAGTTGAGCTAGAGTTCTAGGGCATGTTATATGAACAATTTGTGCAACACGTATGACGGTATGATGTTAAATAGTTGTTAATAATTATTATTAATAAATATTTATACCATAATGACTAGGTGACAACTAGGTTGGGGGGTCCTACTCTACTAGATGTTGTACAGTTAGTATTAGGCATTCCTGACCCAAATAGGGTCTTCCATTTTCCCCTGGAGCCTGTATGTTTGTCAATAATCAGGCAGGAATAAAAAACAAAATTTTGATCTTTATAGAAAACCATAAAAACTACCAGGCTTTCCTCTTTGTTTTGCAGGTTTAAAGTATATTTTGTTTGGTCTTACTCAGGAAATTCTGCCCAGTGTTTTCTTGTAGTGAATCACACTGTTTGAGTCCAGATTCCCACTAGCAATCAGAGGACCTTTTGGTATTTTATAGTACACTTTTTTGTCTCAACTTATTTCTAACATATTGCATCAGATCCTCAGTTGTGTAAATCAGCATAGTTCCACTGACTGCAGTGCTTCTGGAACTAGTCTGACTTACACCAGCTGAAAATCTGGTTCTAAATGGTGTTCTCAAAATACATTAAAAATAAACATTCTGCTGGTGTCCAAACATCACAGTGGTTCAGGAATCCAACTGTGCATCATCAATTAATAAGTCAGCTCACATGAAATCAGCAGAACTACACACATTTGCATCAACTGAGAATCTGCCTCAGTCTTTAATTATTGCCTGTCAATTGTGCTAGGATTTTATAAGGTCATACATCTCCAAGGTATCTGAGCACCGTTAGAAGTTAACACACAAATATTTCTCTCTTCCAGCCATGCTTTTTAGGTTTGGGGGGGGATTGTGTTTGGGATTTTGTTGGTTGGTTCCACTGGAAATTCTGACATTTTAAAGCTTGTTTCCATTCCTCATCAGAAAGAAAAGTCTAATGTGAAATTTACAGTAGAATGAAAATTCAAAAAAATTTCAATTTTGAAATATTGAAACATTTAATTTTGATAATGTAGAATCACTTGGTGACAATATCACATTTCATTTCAATAAGGTAAATGTTTCATTTTGATAATGTTGAAACATTAAACATAGTATGAAATATATATATAAATACAATATAAAATATTTTAATATAATATAAAAATCTAAATGGAATATGCTTACCTTATCAAAGTAAAAATAAATTGACATTGAAAATTTCATCATAATATTTTGATTCTGATTAAACTGCATTTTTTGACAGAAAAATGTACTTTCAAAATATTTTGACCCACTCTACTTAGGGTTATTTTTCTTAATAAATATATAAAGTGCTGATGTGTTTGAGAGGTGTATTACCCAAAAAGATGCATTTTGGATTGAGTTCTGAATGTAATTATTGCCATAGTTGGTCTCATTTCATCTGACAGTGAGTTTCATAGTCTTTGTCTAGCTCCAATGAAAGATCTGACTCCTGAAGATACAAATCTTCCCCTGTGTTTGTTTAGAGCTTCATTTTTCCAGTGGAGCAAAGCTGTCTTGGGAGGTCATCATCACAGGAGACAAGATCCCTTGAGTAGCTAGGGCCAATGCCATGCAGGCTTTTGAAAATCAGTACAACAACCTGGAATTGGACTCTGTGTCCAAGTCCTGGTTCAGCAATGTACTTGAGCACATGCCTAATTTTAAACTCGAGTAGTCCCACTGACTTCAGTAAGACTATTCACATGCTTAGAATTAGGTATATGCTTAAATACCTTGCTGAATATGGGCCTCAATGGGGAGCCACTGTTCAGACCTGCAAATCAGAGTGATGTATACCCAGTAACCTGTACTGGTAATGAGATGAGTGGCTACATTCTGAACTAGCTGTGGCTTCTTCAGGGCACTGAGCCACATTCCTGTGTATGAGGAATTGACATCATCTTGAGAGGTCACATCTTGCTATTGACTTTAATGGCATGGCTGACAGGTGGTAGGTGAGATAAATAAAAAGATACATTTAAATGTTTTGAAACTTTGCAAAAATCTTTAAAGTTAGCCATTTTCTATTGCCGTGCCTTATTTATAGCCATCTCAGTATAACGACCAAATGCTTTTTTTTAAAACCAGCATTTTAGGTTGATTATTGAATAAAATAACTGGGATCTGGATTCTCCAGTTCGCCACTTTCATTCTACATCCCTTACCTGAGTCCAACTCCAGTGAAAAGACCTAGCACAGATACAATAAAAGTAAGGCATCAAGCAATTAAAAAAAAATCATGATTAATTGCACGATTAATCATGCTCTTAAAGAATAATAGAATACCATTTATTTAAATGTTTTTGGATGATTTCTACATTTTCAAATACATTGATTTCAATTACATCACAAAATACTAAGTGTCCAGTGATCACTTTATATTATTTTTTATTACAAATATTTTCACAGTAAAAAACAAAAGAAATAGTATTTTTCAGTTCATCTAATACAAGTACTGTAGCACAATCTCTTTATCACGAAAGCTGAACTTACAAATGTAGAATTATGTATAAAAATATAACTGCATTCAAAAATAAAACAATGTAAAACTTCAGAGCCTACCAGTCCACTCAATCCTACTTCAGCTAATCGCTCAGACAAACAAGTTTGGTTACAATTTGCAGGAGATAATGCTGCCCGCTTCTTGTTTACAATGTCATCTGAAAGTGAGAACAGGCATTTGCATGGCACAGTTGTAGACAGTGTCACAAGATATTTACGTGCCAGATGCACTAAAGATTCATATGTCCCTTCATGCTTCAACCACCATTCCAGAGGACATGCGTCCATGCTGATGATGGGTTCTGCTCGATAACAATGATCCAAAGCAGTGCAGGACTGATGCATGTTCATTTTCATCATCTGAGTCAGATGCCACCAGCAGAAGGTTGATTTTCTTTTTTGGTGGTTCAGGTTCTGTAGTTTCCGCATCAGAGTTGCTCTTTTAAGACTTCTGAAAGCATGCTCCACACCTCGTCCCTGATCAGATTTTGGAAGGCACTTCAGATTCTTAAACCTTGGGTCGAGTGCTGTAGCTATTTTTAGAAATCTCACATTGGTACCTTCTTTGCATTTTGTCAAATCTGCAGTGAAAGTGTTCTTAAAATGAAACAACATGTGCTGGGTCATCATCTCGAGACTGCTATACATGAAATATATGGCAGAATGTGGTAAAACAGAGCAGGAGACATACAATTTCTCCCCAAGGAGTTCAGTCACAAATTTAATTAACGCATTATTTTTTTAACAAGCATCATCAGCATGAAAGCATATCCTCTGAATGGTGGCTGAAGCATGAAGGGGCATATGGATGTTTAGCATATCTGGCATGTAAATACCTTGCAATGCCAGCTACAAAAGTGCCATGTGAACGTCTGTTCTCATTTTCAGGTGACATTAAGCAAGCAGCAGTATCTCCCATAAATGTAAACAAACTTGTCTTAGCGATTGGCTGAACAAGAAGTAGGACTGAGTGGACTTGTAGGCTCTAAAATTTTATATTGTTTTGTTTTTAAGTGCAGTTATGTAACAAAAAAAATTCCACATTTGTAAGTTACACTTTCACAATAGATTGCACTACAGTACTTGTATGAGGTGAATTGAAAAATACTATTTCTTTTGTTTATCATTTTACCGTGCAAATATTTTTAATAAAAAATAATATAGTGAGCACTGTACACTTTGTATTCTGTGGTTGTAATAGAAATCAATATATTTAAAAATGTAGAAAGACATCAAAAATATTTAATACATTTCAATTGGTATTCTATTGTTTAACAGTGTGATTAATCACGATTAATTTTTTTGAGTTAAACGTATAAGTTAACTGCAACTAATCGACAGCCCTAAATAAAATATCTGTCTTCTGAAGATACAGATCTTCTCTTTGTCAGCAGCTTTATTTTCCCCTTCTCTGGCCTATGTGTTGGAAAGGTGTCCTGATCACAAAAGCCATCAGCACAACTGGATTCCTTGTGTCTCAGCAGAAATGCTATGCTTTGAATGGATGTGGATGATAAATGAGTTTCTGGATGTTAGAAGCAGACTCTTCAGGTCAGAGTCGTCAATACTGTACATGTTGCATGGCTATAGATAACTTCATTCTCGCATCTTTGAGAAGCACTACGTTTGTTTCTTATATAATAAACAGTAATGAAAAGTCTCTGAATCAGCAGGAAGAGCCTGATTAAACTCCCATTAAAGTTAATGATTTCTGATGACTTCAATCAGAGCAAGATCAGGCCGTGAGAAAATAAAAGTGGACTATACATAATGGGGAAATATTTTTAAGATTTTGTTAACCATAAACGCCAATCTATGAAAAGTGTTGAATCATGTTTTATATAGTAAAATGCACTCACAAGAAAAAATTAGTCTAACTAATAATCTTCACATTAATTAACAAGAAATGAATATTGTTTACAATTATAATTAAGGAAGGAAGACATTCCAACTGGATGATAGCTTAAGCTTAAAGAGATTTATTCTGCAACTGTAAAATGTATGTGCCTATTTTATGCAGAACTGTGTGTGTAAATTGTGTATAAATGTTACTGAAGATGACTATAAATCACTTGAGAGATAGAGATAATGGAACTTTTATGTCACCAAACAATGCCAGAAGATATAGAGACTTTAACCGAGATTGAATCCTCTGTAATATTTAAGCAAAAGAATACTAACCCCTCCTTCTAGCAAATAAATTCCTGAACCACCTGATATGGTGAACAGATACAAATCAATATAAAATATTTCGTTACAGATATTGGGCCAGCATCTCCTCTCACTTACACCAGTTTTACACTGGTGTAATTCCATTGATTTCACTATAATTACTTCAGATTTAACCTGTGTAAGTGAGAGGATAATCAGGCCCACATGTGTTACTACACCAGGTGTAATGGAATAAACAAAAAATATACACTGAAGTGAAATTCTGGCCCCATGGAAGTTTTTGCTATTGCCTTTGCTGGTACCAGAATTTCACCCAATGTGATATTAAATCAATTGGGAAACAAAAACCAACCAGTATAGTAATTATTGACTTAATTAACCTTGCATAATTTAAATGTGTATTTCTGACAAATTACATGTGCAGTCCAATCCTAGTCTCACTGAAATCAACGGGCGCTTCTGTAGTATGGTGATTGGGACACATGATTATCTAGGAAGATAAACTGCTACAGAGAGATAGTCATTGGAAGCATGATTTACTCCTCAAATGCAACTATTATTTGTTATGAAATGGGGAAAGTTTTTGATATTTCACTCTTCTGTTTCTCATGCGGTTCCAGATATTGACCTGAAGAAATGCTGCAGCTCCCAGTGCATCTCTGCACTTATTCAAGTCAATTGCAAACATATATTGGTTATGTTTCAGCAGTGACATTGCTTTGAATCTGCACCTCTGTCAGAGGCAGATCTATGGCTGTATATTTATTCAGGGACTTATTTACCATTCTGAGTACAAAGATCCCACCAGAACAGATCCTGTTACCTGAATCTCTTCCACACACAGCACTTAGATATGTTTACACTAAAAACAAGAATTTTATTTAACAAAAAGAGATTTGAGAAGAAGCAAGTAGAGTTAATGAAAACAAACAGTTACAGTCAAAATAAAATTGGAATACACTTCTGGAGCCTAAATGAAACAAGACATTCCCCTGTCTCATAACGGTTAGCTCACCCAAAGTTTCTCTGCCAGCATCAAAGTGCCAGACCAGCTGTGATTCTCCATTCATAAGACAAGTCAGTGGGCAGCTTGTCCCCTCGGTGAAGAATGCAAGGTGAGTCCCTGTACCTATGTTCAAATATCCATTGTCTTCACTTGCAAACAGGGTCCCTCCTGCTGGTTTATTTCTTCTTGTAAATGTTCTCTCTTGAAGATTCCATAATCTCTTATTAGCATTTGGCTCAGACTGTCCATTGTGAATCATACAATATTGAATTAGCATATAGCCAGACAGGTAGATAAGCAAGTTTCTTGCAGGCAGGAGACACTAATCATCCTCTAGTGACCAATCCTAAATCACACACCTTAATATAGCTTTTAGGATATACACATAATTCCTTACATCTTATCTGTACATACATTTTGCAATGATTATGAGGACCAGGGTGACACAGGCTTTCAGTAGAGACTTTACATGACACTCGTTGGTGAACAATATGTAGATACCAGATTAAGGAGATCCCTGTCCCCTTATGCACTCATGCCCTCTACCAGTTGGCAGCAAGAGGTCCCTGTAACATATACAAAGATCAAGATTTCCATAAAAACGTATGTATCACAGGAATTATTGTTTACCTTAATGCACAGGTATTTCAAGCAAGAAGCCTTCCTCTCTCACCCTAATGCCAATGTCTTGACTCTTCCCATTTATGTTGGTGTAAGTCAGGAATAATTCAATTGAAATCAAGAGTCACAGGCCCTGATTCTCATTCCCTAGATCTTGTGGAGTCATTCATTTACAACAAAGCAAACTGGTCTTAAATCGCTACTAGACGAGAATGTTAGCATTTCACATGCCCTTTTCACAGGTGTAAATATCTATATCAGGAACACAGAAATGGACAATCAGACCCACAGTGCCGTTTAACTGGTAGAGTAGTGCTTCTATCTCCATGCTGTTAAGAAGTTGCATGCTTCACCCCAGAAGTAATTACATTTCAGTGGTGGCTGCAGTCATCCTTTCATTTAAATACAGCTAGTTTATATTTGTGAAATGCTTTGGGATCCTTTGGGATGAAGGCCACCATTATAAAGGTATTATTGTATGTATCAATTTATTTATTGTTCTATGCTGTTCTTTTCTAGGCCTATAGCAGCAGAAATTAAACTTTTGTTGCCATACTACCATACAAGACTGGGCCAATAGCAGAGTTCTTTGGTCAAATCAGTGTTGCTGGCTGGACCTACTGTTTTTTTAAGCAATTCTGAAGCTTTCACCTGTAAACAAAGCTGATCCCTCCAACCACCATAATAATTCCTCATCTGGCAATCCATTAAAAACTTAGCAGGACACAATCAACTTAAAAAATACAATTCTCTCTCCAAATCTTTTACCTACCATTGTTACAATAAACACCTAAGGTTACCATAACTGAGAGATTATGGTGGGGAGGGGAAGGTGTTTTCTTTTTTCAGTTTGTTTGAGTATTTGACAATATTTTGCATGGTCGATGTCACTGATCCCAAGGCCCTAATTCAGCAAAGTACTTAAGCACACTGAGTATCAAAGGAATTACTCATGGTTTGCTGAATCAGGGCCTTATTCCATTTCTGTTTTTGGTATATGCTTTTCACCATAGCAAAAAAAGGAGAAAAAATAAAAATAAAATAAGATTGTAAACCATATTGACAGGAGTATTATATGACAAGTATAGTACCCCTAACTACTTTTAAATGTTTGTCATTTAAGTGACTAAATTTCAAGTTGATGTTGTCCCTTTTTACCAAACAAGTAAAAATGAGGTTTTATAATTAAAAAAAAGGTTCAGGATTAACACTTGCAATAATTCATACAAAATACCATTTTTACTTTTTGTATGTATCTTTCTATTAGCTCAGGACCACATTTGTCTGCCGTGGAAGAAAATGCAGAAGGAGCAGAAACATATGTTTAATTATATTTTCATAAGTGTTGTGGGTTGGGTGTGCTTTAAAAGTACATTCCAGTTCTAGAGATATTGCTGGTTCTAATGATATTCCCCATTTTAAGCATCAAGAATATCTCTAAAACAGTAATGAACTTTTTAAAAGTTTGACTGTATGTACTAAACCATAGGATCCACGGGGTGGGGGTGGGGGAGCGTGCCGCAAAACATAGAAGAGTTTGAACATTCATTACAGAGAGATGAAAGACATAGATGATATGCTGGAGATTAAGTGCAGTACTGTGCTCCTTCACAGTTGGTTACAAATACATTACAAATCCTCAGCATACATTTCTGAGCTCTTTTCTGTCTGAAAAGTCCACACCCTTCCACTCTTTGGCAAGGGCCCTGTATGATTTGAAACTGAGGGATCCATTCAATTATATTAACTCCATTTGGACAATGAGGTCAATTGTGGCACAGAGAGTTTAAATACTTGCCCAAAGTCACACAGTAACTCACTCGTAAAGTCGAAATCCAGGTCTCCTACTCTCAACACCCATTTATAGTACAAGTAGGCCAGGTTGCCTCCGGTGCTAAATTAAGTATGTGTACAGGCACATGACTGTGCTGAACTTTTCTTCACCTTTGATGAGCACTTCTTTTTCTGAGAGTTCTGATAGTTCAGAGGGAAGTTAAGCTGTATAGTTACTCAGGGTCATATGTTCCCCAGGGGTTGTACACCAGGGGTTGTGCAGGAAATGGTAGCAACTTGTACTGAAGAATTTGACTCAAAATTTCAGCCGTAGGTAAACTTCTTGCCTGGCATGATGCCATGCCTATTTACTAGTGAAAAATAGACACCAAAATTTCCAAAAAAGAAAACTTAGCAATTGTGTGTGTAAATATGGGGACAGTTGAGGAAAATCAAATATAGTACGACACGCCCTGCAAACCCAATTAAATATACTACAGGAAAAAAATGCTAGTTACTACTGTATGATGGTCACATACTTTCAGCAGACATCCACACCACTGAGCCAAAATAACTTACTCATCTTTGAAACTGGCGGATGCAGTAGAGGCATCGGAAGATGGACACTGTGTGTTCCACTTGGTGCCAGATGCTGTACGATTTTTACTACTGATGCATTGGCTCTGATCATTTTGGACACAGCCCTGCAGAAAGGGTGCTGTAGAGTCACACCAGTACTGCAGGTACAATTTACAAAGAGAGATTGTGCCTCAGGAACTGTAATCTTGCCCATGGCTGTTCTTTTTGTGTATGGGGGATGTGTACTAATATAGGCCACAGATTGCCATTAGTTGGGTGTACCAGCCCCATTCTGTGGGGTGGTGTGGGGGTGGTTCTGCCTCATCGCCATCTCCTTTGGGGTGATAACTTTTACAGCAACAGCAGATGCTGAGCAATCCTGGCAGACAGACTGCTGTTTTGACTAGCCATTGTGTGGACCATGCAAAGCGGGGATAGAAGGAGAAGACTCCGTAGGTCCCTGCTCCCTGGTTGTGCCCATGCAAGGGCTGCTCATAACCTGGCCCTTAGGAGGGTCAACAACTTGCCCTGCCATCCCGGTCACTCCACAGTGGGCAGTCCCGTACACCCTGTGGCTTGGGCCATAGGGTGAAATGCTTTGAGGTTTGAGGGGGGAAGGGGTTTCTGGGGCTGGAAGGAAGACAGGTGGATCTGCCAGAAGTTTTCTCTTCCAGTGGGCCAGAGAAGGCAGGAGACAGGGAGAACTTCTCTGTGGGGTTTCTGCACCTGCCCCACACAAGCTGATCCCGAAGGGCAGCCTCGCCACTGAATTAGAGGGGAGGGTTCACAGCCTCCCCAGAGCAGGGGGAGCCGACTCTCGCTTCAGTCGCCCCAGGACTCCACGGTGCCCTCGGGGGCTCCCTTCTGCTCCACAGTCCCACCCGTAGCACATCCCAGCGGGCTCCGCCGCAAGGAACCTGCTCGGCCGCGCTATTGCCTCCCCGCTGCCTGGCTCGCCTCCAGGAGCCTGGGCCCCAGAGCCGGCGCCTCCCGCACTTTGGCCATGCACCTGTGAGCGAGCGACGGTTCCGCCCGACAGCCGGGGCAGGCCGCGGCCAGAAGGGGAGGAGAAGGCGGCGGAAGGGGGGTGGCGGGCGGCTTCTCATTGGCCGCGCTGCGGAGCCCCGCTCCCCAGCCCTGCGCTGCTCCCTTGTGCGCTGCTCCAACGAGCGCCGGGCAGCGGGGAGGTGGGTGCCGCGTCCCAGTTCCTGCCGGCGAGCCCCCGGCGGCGGCAGTGAGTGGCACTGGGGGGGGGAGCGGGTGGGTTCTCCCGGCACTGCGGGTTCTGCGGCCGCGTCCCCTCCTCCTGCAGCACCACGATTGGGGGGGGCAAGGAGGGCTCCCCCTCGGGCAGCGCTGCCGGCTCGGCAGTGTGCAAAGGCCGAGGCTCCTGCCGCTAGACGCATGCTGCGGCGTCCCCTGCCTGGGAACCAGGTGCGTTGGAGGCTCGCGGGGATGCCCGGAGTCTCCGCTGCCTGGGCGGGTTCGCCGCTCGCCTTTGCTAGCCTGGCGCGTAAGGAGGCGCGGGAGCCCCGGCGGCTCCGCCTGGCAGCACGTCCTCGTTGGCCGGGTAACGGAGGGGGAGTCACTGAGGAATGTGGCGGCCGTGCGGCTGGGAAGTGCCGGCCCGGGAGCAGCTGGGTGCCGCGGCGGGAGAAGGAGCGGGGAGAAGCAGAGGGCAGAGCCGAGGAGCTGCCGGCGGCTTTCCTCCTCCTGGCTCCTGCCCATGTGTCAGCCGCACAGCCGGGGCTTGGGAGGGGCGGTTCGTAGGTTTCCTTCCTCAGCTCCGCTTGGGGGGAGTGCGGAAGAGGGCTCGGGGCTTGGCCCCTTCTGGTTTGCGCGGAGCAGAGCGAGGGATTGACGGCCACAGGCGCTGTGTGATTGATCTCTTAAATCCCCATGGGGATTTCTGTGTATCATTAGCTGGGAGATTTGCTACTGTCAGTCTGCGTGTGTGATATGCACCACCCCACACAGCCCTCTTACAAAAAACCCAGGCGCTCACCTACCTCTCCTCTCTCCAGGGCGCACAGTAGTGTATGAAGTGTCATTGGATATTACAGAGATGTGGTGATGAGCTGGAAGGAAAAAGTGCTGAAGTCGGCTGGGTTTTTCTGAAGGGTGACAGCTATCATGACTGTCTTCAGGCAGGAGAACCTGGATGATTATTATGAGACTGGAGAAGAACTTGGCAGGTACAGTAGGTGCTGAAAGAACGTACAGTGTGTTTATGAATGACTATCAAACTGGCCAATAACCATCAGAATTTGTGAAAGGAATCTCCCAATTGATAACCCTATTAATAATATTATAATATGGGGGAGGGGTGCTTGTGTATGAGGCTTGGTCTAAGCTTTTTAGTTACAGCACTCAGGCTGTGAAAACATTTGCGCCTTGTGCAATATAGTTAGGTCAGCCTAACCCCCTGTATAGACTAGACTAGACTAGATCAACAGAAGAATTTTTCCATTTACCTAGCTTGTGCTTTTGGAGAGGTAGTTTACCCACAGTGACAGAAAAACCTTCCATCAATGTGGGAAGTGTCTACACTATGGTGCTACAGTGGCACAGCAGCAGAGCCATAGCTGTGCCAGTGTAGTGGCTGTAGGGTAGACATATCCTGAGTGTGAATACAGTAAAATGAAGTGATCATACAACACAGGTTAAGGGACTCCAAATGGTACTGGTACTACTTCCACGTCATATAGAAATTCATTATTATGGACTAAAGCAAAAATGTATTGACCTAGGTCTAGAGAATGCATGCAGATTTAATTTCTTGTTCCTATACATAGTCATGTTGTCCCATCTGATTTCCTTTAAGATACAGTGTGTTCTAGTAGGTATAATTCAAATAAGGAATGTGACTTTAAACAATCATATGTTGCAGTCTTAAATAATTCAAACGAATAGGAATTTAGAACTTGATAATTGCTAATTTAATAACTTCTAACTTTGTGTTTATATATCTAACAGTCTGTATGTATGTGTGAGATTTTAAATAAGGATCTCAAATAATTTTGTGTTGTGTTTTGGCTTATGTTAGTCAAACAGGTAACTTAAATTGCAATATATTATTTGTATATAGAGAGAAATACACTTCACATTTTAGAAGCTCTGTATATCTGTCATGTGATCTTTAATTATTTTACTAAAATCAAAATGACACTCTGCATATAAAGATGTGGGAGAATCCATCTAATTTTTTTAACTGTTCTCTGTTTATTGAAAGTGGAAAAAAAAGTCAGATCAGGAGACTTATAGTAGTTAAGAGCTGTAGGTTTATAAAGCTTATTTGTTGAATGCTACTAAATGCACAGCTTCTGCCACAGCTTTTCGATAGCAAGCCCAAACCAGTGGCTAGCGTTTGTAGTGTTCTTTGGCTTTTAAGAGCCTTCAGCTTAATGTTAAATGAAGTCAGTTGTGTTTGAGTTCATTTTGTGTTTTGTCTTTTGTGAACTGCAGGATTTATTTTTTTAAACAGTTTGTTGTTAATGGCCCAGTGAATCTGGAGTAAATATATATAATTTTAGTATCAAAATATTAACAACTTAAATGTTAAATTTTGCAAGGGACATAACTTAACCTGGTTATGTCAGTGTGAATACATATGTACTCTGTATGCACAAACAAAAATGTTCACAGTTAGGTAGTGCTAACAATTTTTGAAAAGTATATTGAACCTCATTCTGCAGGATTTAAACCAGTCTCTAACTATTAGGGACCAGGATAAAACCTAATCTGTGACGGAAATGATCCCGCAGCTGCTTAGATCCTCAGAAACATCTAATGCTGGCCACTAGATTGGTAACTAAACTAGATTAGACCTGGGGTCTGATCCAGGCTGGCAAGTCTCGTGTTCTTATGGCACTGCGGTAGAAAATACAGTGAACTTCTTTTAAGTTAACTTTTAGCTAGATCATCTTATCTAGTTTAAAACCTTGCTGCATTGTCACAGACAGTAGACACACATTAATTCAATTTTTGCATAAAATTCTTTGTAGCAAGTTTTTTTCCCATATAAGCAAATTTTTAAAAAAGAACAAATCTGTTTAATTCATTCTATTGTGCGCACGAGAGCTTGGCCGTATTATGTTGATAGAAATACCTTTTATGTTAAAAGGCATAAAAATGGTCTCTTATGTGAGGCTAAACCATGCGCTTTTGATAAGTGTGTGGTCTAGATATTATGTGCGGCCTGAATTAAGTCGCTTGACTTGATTCCTGTGGTTTTTGGCAAGAACATGGTTACAACTCAGTGCCAGAATAGTTCACATCAGGGCTAGTAAAAATAAGACATTAATTCAATGGACTAGCTTAATTTATAAACTTCACATACTGGAATTTACATAGTAACAGTAAATATTAAACACCACAATAAAACCTTCAGAGCTCCTAGATTTCTATCAGGTTTTTGTTGTAAAAGTTTTTCAGGGACAAAGCAAGGTCTAACTGCCAGTCAAGGGAAGTTTTATGGTCCAGTTCTCCTTGCATTTACTTTAAAGGGAAACTCTGAGCATAAAATCTGGTCCCAAACACAGATTTTTTTGTACAAAATTTAAGACAAAGATAATATTTCTAGGACTTTTTTTAATTCTCGGGGAAATTATTATACACTTCTTGCTCAATATAACGCTGTCCTTGGGTGCCAAAAAATCTAACCGCGTTATAGGTGAAACCGTGTTATATTGAACTTGCTTTGATCCATCGGAGTGCGCAGCCCCACCCTGCCAGAGCCCTGCTTTACCGTGTTGTATCCAAAATCATGTTATATTGGGTGGCGTTATATCGAGGTAGCAGTGCATTTTAAAATAAACTTTCCTTACAGTACTTGGAAACCAAACATTACAGCTTGAGTATCCAAAAGTGAAACTAATTTTCTTTCTCTTTTGTTCAAGCCGAGAGAAATGCAAAATGTTAATAGCATAAATAGTTTTTAAAAAAGCAGTTATTAAGATGCTACTAATTACGTATTTTAATTTGTTTACAAAATAAATTGGACATTGTCCCTTTTTAACCTCGTGCTACCATTTTTATCTACTTTTCAGCGATACATTGCATACTGCCACTAACTTTTCTGTATGTAAATGGTTAGCATTCATACTTGAAGAATTAGAGGATTACATTTCTAAAAATGAATTTCAGGGTAGCATAAACTAAATGCAGTAAAACAGGGTTGGTTGAAGGAACACCATCAGATGTTAGGACATCTGTGCAAAAACTTCAGCTATATTTGTTTTCATAAAAACATACTTATTGGTCAAAATAGACTAGAATATTTTGTAGTTGAGGATATAAAAGCACTGCAGCACTTTTGTTTAATAAGAAACTACATTTATTATTTAAATGGGCCAAAACAAGAATTGATTGTCTAATACTTTGTCATCACCATCACTTCCTAGATACCCAGATCTGTGCTACTTTCAGTGTTCCCAGCTCTTCTATCTTTTTAATCATGAGTCTCTAGATTGTTGGTATTTCTGCTTATAACGCTGGTTTCTGGAGTTATGTGAGAAGCTCAGCTTTTTTTTTTTTAAATAAGATTTCAGCCCTCATGATTGCAAATAAAAGTTTGCAAATGTGAATCCTAAAGGCTCAAAAAACAGAAGGCAAATACGAATAATCCCATTTTTATTATTTTTAAACCAGTATGACTGGGGCCTGACTCATAGTTTAACACTGGGGGTTGGCACTGCTGGAGGCTGTAGTCTTGCAAAGCCACCCCGTTTCTCCCCTTATTTAGAGGTAGTGTGTGTGGCAGTCACAAATAAGGTAGGTGAATGAATGCACTAATTTTAATAGTCCAAGTGGAATATGGTGTGCTTATTTGTATGGATCATAAAATACCTCTAACACCTTTTGAGAAGGCACTATACGGGCGCCCTCAGGTTCATTGAATGAGTTTCAAATTAATGACTCAGTATTCTATTTTTACTCGTAAAATACTTTCATTCTTCCTTTTCATCATATAGTTATTGTCGGAAGGATTACAAAATAAAAATCGTGTTACTATTTTAATGAGGAAGATCAGTTAAAAATGTATTGCTAAATGCATTGCATAGGTTAAACCTCCTTTATTAGTTTCAATTTAAAACCATCTTAGCTTGTCATAAAATCCATAGATGTTTTAAGCTAATGTAAGGAATAGCAATATGCCCTGGTGGAAGAAACAGTTCTTCGTTTGTTTACTACTGACCACAGTGCCTTTACCCAAGAATAGTAAACTTGCTTCCTCATCCTACTGGTGTATTTTTATCCTGAAGGGGAGGGGGAATTCAAATAAAGGACCCCAGAAGTATTGATACTTATAGGATCCCCTGTAATTGTCTCAGTTGTTCATGATTTATTCCTGTGCATGTTGGCTAATCTGGTATTATCCTAAACGTGTGTACATGTGTACAACAATCTTGGGAGACGTCCAGATTAAATATTATTTTCATCAGAAACTTCTATTAAAAAAACTCTGCTCTCAATTGTTGCAAATATTGCATTACTTATACAAAAGTTTTTTCTCTAATACAAATTTAAGAAGCTTGCTTGTGACATCTGTATAAGGGATAAGCAACATAGTAATCAATCATCTAACCATGACATTTCATAAGGCTGATGCAAATTCAGTTCTGGCCAGGATGCAGATTATTGTGAAAGAGCAACAAATTTACTGAAGCTTTTCTGTTCGTTTAAATTCTACCTGCAGTTGCAGCTGTGTGACCATGCATTTTAAATACTCTTGTGTAGTCTTTACTTTTATCCAGTTCCAATGCTTTTGTTGGTGTATGAGTTGGCCACATTATTGCGTACTTACTATGAGATTATGTTTTTTAGTACTGCTGATCAAACTTTAATAATGGACTTATCAAAATGTGTTTGCCTCCATAAAAATAGGCTTATCTTTGTTGATGGAAGTTGTTTCAATACCAGAGGTATTGCTTAATTAATTATAGTGACAATTTACCAAAACAAGAGTATAGCTATAGCTACATCCCTATTTACCTAAATTGGGTGTGATTTGGTGCCTAGTCCTATAATGACTTTTTCTGCTGCTTGTTTTTATTATTTTTGTGAAATCCCCGAAAAAGCTACACTATGTCTGCACTACAGCTTATATTGGCATAATTTATGTCATTCAGGTGTGACCACCCTCCACTGAGCGACATAAGTTACGCCGATATAAGTGCCCTTGTGGACAGCGCTATATCAGCGGGAGAGCTTCTCCCGCTGACACATTTACTGCCTCTCTCAGAGGTGGTTGTATTATGCCAATGGGAGAGCTCTCTCCTGTCATTATGGAGCATTTTCACCACACGCACTCTGCAGCGCTGTATGTGTAGACAAGCCCTTAGATTGTTACAATGTCACTTTTTTTTCTAGATTAGAGAGAGAAACTGCATTGGTATTGTGATATGTTTAAAAAAAACTGACTAAGATTTATTTTATAAGACTTCATAGTTGTGAAACACGAATTTGTGAATACTCCTTGTGCATGAAGGCTTTTTTTATCCCAGTCATTTTTAAAATAAAACAAATATTTTTTGAAAAGTAATAGGATTAAAGTTATAAAATGACAGGTGCTTAATAAGCATCTACTAGGACATGCCCTCCCTTTTAAATGAAGTAACTGCCTTGTGTTACATTTAGGGGGAAAAAAACTGGAGAAAAACAGTGTATCATTCTAATAATTAGTGTACAAACCAAGAATTCTTGACTGGTCAGAAAAAAGAAATACTTTAGATTTAAAGCTCCCAAGAAGGTATGGGTGTGTTTCAGATATGTGCTGAGTGTCTGCCTGTCTCATTGACATCAGTTAGAGTTGTCTGTCCTTGGTGTGTCTGAAAATCAGGCTATATGTGCTCATTGGTTCGTGATATGAGAAGGAATCGCCACTGACAGTTGCTATTTTTAATTTACCCAAGATGTCTGATAAACTTCACTATAGTCACTGATGAATTTATCTATATCCTTATCTTCAGTCTGCTACATGATGAACGAGACAACAAGTAATTTTCTATTTATCGTGGTGTTTTGTTTGCACATCTGAACCTTGTCTACACTAGAACCTACTTCGGTATAACCACATCCCTATGTGAATAATCCACATCCCTGAGTGATATAAGTTAGACCGAGCCAAGCGGTGGTGTAGACAGCACTCTCCCATCGACATAGCTACTGCCTCTCGTGGAATAATTAAACCAACTGTTTAGAGCATCGTAGCCAGAAGCGCTACAGTGGCGCAGCTGAATCAGTGCAGAGTGCCACTGCAGCACTATTAGTGTAGAATTAGCCTAAGAAGACACTGTTTTATCTCTTTGTATTCAGTAATGTGGGCAAATAGTCTTTCTGGAGACAGTGTGAAAACAAATTTTTGCTGTGATATTAGTTTGCCTGTTACAGGTAGGCAAATATCTCCTTTAGTGATGCATGTTTTGTGCAAATCTTCAAAAATATTCCTCTCTAAAAATGCAAAGAATGTCTATCTCCTGAGTATTGGCTTATTGTAACTACACCGCTATCACAATATAACGCGGTCGTGGGGAGCCAAAAATCCCTACTGTGTTGTAAGTGCAAAGCCTTTATATTGGGGTAGTGGCGGCAGGGCTTCAGCAGTGATTTAAAGGACCCCGGCTCCCCGCAGCAGCCGGAGCCCTGGACCCTTTAAAGCGCCGCCGGAGTCCCGCAGCTACTGCGCTATATGCGAACCTGAGTTTATATCGTGTCGCGTTACAGCGGGTTAGCGGTGTATATTGCATTCTCTTATTCGGAACATGGTGAATGGATATTTGAACAGATTAAGCTTTGCTAGCAAATAGAGTTTGACCTTCAGTAATGGTTTTGAGAACTGGAAACTTAAATTCTTCTTAACAGGTTGATGTCCTGAAACTGTGCAGGCAATGTCATTTACTTTCCCTCTAGAAATGTGTCATGTCTGATATTCCTTTGAGAAATTTGCTTCTCCCCTTCAGAGCTGTCAAGCTTATCTTAATTGCATAGTAATAGTACTAGCTCAAAATTTTTGTGGCAAAGGGAATTTTTTTTTTTTTTAATATTTAGTTCTAATGTAACTGTGATCTGGATTAAAAGATAGTTTGAAAAAACACTAAGTTAATTTAGACATAAAAAGGAGAAATGTGAGAGATGGTGTAGGAAGGCTACAAAATAACATTACCTATAAAGTCTTAAATTTTTAGCTATGAGAAATTACTCTCCTGAGTTCTCCGGCAGTGTAATCTTTTTGTAGTCTCTCTCTGGTTACGTATTAAAAGTGATACAGAAGTATGAACCAACCTTAAAAATTTCTGTGGCCAAAATGGTTAAATCCAGAAGTCACAGAATATGTCTATATGTGAAAGTAATAGGGAAAAGATGTCTGGTAAGCATCTTAGTAGTACTTACATAACTTAAAGATCAGTAGAATGTTCTGTTTCTGTGGGATAATTCTTGTAGTAATACAACTGTTGTCTGCTAGTACTGTTGTATTACCATAAATTGAATGATATCTGGGAATTTTAAGAAAAGTCTATAAATACTTTAGCAATGAAATAGGTGTTAATTATAGTAAGAGGTTTTAGCTTTTCTTTAATGTGTTTTAAGGTTCTAAACTCAAGTTACAGCCTAGAACCTTTCAGATGCTTTTGTATACAAATATTGTTCACACAATCAACCTTCTGAGAAGGTGTCATCACTCGGAAGAAATGTTAAACTGCTCTATATTGTGCCCATCTTTTGTGGCTGAGCAAGTGAAAGACCTACTCCTCCTGCTATCGATTGGGCCCTGTAGTTGTGGGAGTAGGGGGGAAATCTCTATAATCTTAAAATCATGGTGGCAAGGGAAAAGGGAATGGAAGAGGCCTTTGTGTGTTACTGTCTCCATCCCTCTGAGCTGTGTCTTGAAATGCATTCTTCTTCAAAAGTGAATAATAAACTGTGTAGTAGATGTGAGCTGTTGATATCTGAATTAGACTGTCAACATACAGTACTACTGGTTGATAATCTGTTACATTATAAAATGTGTTGAAGTATAGCTATGTGAAAGGCACAAGAGGTGCAGAGCATTTTCAGAAATAATTTCTTGGTGGTGCTGTTTAGCTTATTTTTCACAGAAGAAAAATATCTGCTTTATTGGTCTGTTATTACGCAGTGTAATTAAAACCACAGCATACTGCTTATTCTACCACTTCATTTTAAATATGTGAACCTTTGCAAATATAAACTTTTCAGGGAGTGGATAACAGTATCTTTGAATTATTTTTCTTGGTTTGGCTCCATGAAGTACAATCAGTGCAGGAACTGGTGTGTTAGTAATGCGCTGGCACTTTCATTAATTTGTATTTTTAAGGATCCATATCTCTCCTTGCAGATGCTCAAGGATGTAATTTCTTTTGCTTATGCAGCACATACTGAACAGATTTTTTTCTGGCTTGGTTAGGCATCCAAGCAAACTTGTAAACCCATAATCGTGTGTGTGTGTGTGTGTGTGTGTGCGCGCGCGCACGTGCTACCAGTGAGGGTAGTGAATTTAGGCAGCTCTTCTCTTATGAGGGAAGGAGAAACTGAAAACAGTTACACGGAAACTCTCTCAAATTGCAATCAGGATTAGATTATGGGTTTGCCATATGGTGCAATATGTTAGCTTTTACTTAACATCTGTTTATAATTGGGGGAGGGCTAAGAAGAGAGTGGCAGAAGAAATATAAATATTACAGTCTTAAGGCCAGTTGTGTTCTTTTACTTATCTTCATTATGCATGTAGATCCATTGATTTCCCTGGGGCTATTTATGTGAATAAGACAAGCAAAATTTAGTCTTTGCAGCACAGGTTTTATTGCACGCTAGAATCTGCAGCCTGGCCCTGCACCCCACCATCAATAGGGACTCCATGGAAGGGAGGAGGATGCTTTTCTTCAACAGACAGAGCCTCAAATCCCATAGCAGCCAAATGAACTAGCTTTGTTTTTGTTTTGTTGGCTGGTTGAATTAACTTGTTACTTCTGTGTGGTTTTTTGTTTTCCCCCTTCCCCACCCCCCTTGTTGGTCAATATTATGTGGTTGGGAGCCTAATTAATTGTTAAGGTGCCTAGAGCTCTTGTGTGCGTGTTTATTGTTTCAATCTAAATAGATATTTTCTAAAGTGTGCTAAGCGTGGTTCAAACATGTAGGAAGGTGATGTCCTTACCCTGAAGAGCTTACAGTCTAAAGGCTAGGACCTGAAATGCTTAGGCCTGTGAGTAATGTGACTTGTGTAGAGGCACTGAACTTGAAGAACAACTGTTTGCAGGAGAAAGGCCTTAGAAGGAAAATGTTTGCTTCAGGCAATAATACTCAATTGCGAGAGCAACAAGAATTGTTAATTTAGCCTTTAACTAAAAAATATACTGTAAAATGACAGGATAAAACCCAGTTCTTAAATTTAGAACTGTCCTGGGTTTCATTTAATCAGTGCATAAGGTCTGGTTGTACACCTCCCCTGCTTAAACAAATAGGGTTTGTGACACAGGGACAGTTTCTTTTAAGGAACTTAATTTTGCTATTACCTCAATAGGATAATATCCCATTCCGTTTTGACATTAGTTGCAGCCATGTTATTTCACCCAATTTAGTGAAGTTGTTGTGTCTGACTTCATCATTGGAGATGAGTTCTTGTTTTTTGTGTGTTGTTTTTTTTTCCTAATTGCTATGGTGATGGAGTCTAATACCAAATCCTAAGTGTGAAACCATTTTTTTAATAGCTATTTTAATGCTTATCAAAAGCACTTAATTTGAGCATCATGACACCTGCTGGAAGCCCAGGGATGTGTGGCTGCCAAATCGCCATTGCACCATATCCCCTCCTCAATTTTTTTTCACAAGCGCACACACACAGTGGACATGTTGGAATGGCGGTTAATACTGCTTCTTGGAGCCTTAACTCCCATAGTATGGCAGTATATTCCTGGACATGTGTTGCATTTCATCCCTCCCTGGGAGTTAGGCCATCCATACAGATTTTTATGGGGATGGAATGGGGCTTCCTGCAGGCTCCCAGGAACAAGAGAGCATACCAAGGGAAGGCAACTCTCTGTTGCTGCTTTCTGGGCTTTTCTCTGCTGTTCTTCTGTGTTTCTCTCCATGCATCACAGCAGATGGAAGTATAGGGAGCTGGATCATTATACTATTTCTTTATGCATCTAGTCAGTGCACTAGTTGTTGTGTTAACAAAATAGCTAAACCATTCCAAAACAGCACGTATAAAGATGATGTTTTTCTTCCTCCTCGTTCCTGTCCCTTTAGAAGTGTAGTATTCACATTGCTTTCCATGCCAATGATGAATAAGTTGGTGTTTAACTCCTGGCCAAAGCTATCATGTCTGCCTGCTGTCCTAAGTAAATTGTGCGAATGCTTTGGTGGTTGTGGCCAATTAGAGACCGTATAAAAGAAGTGCTCTGAAATGACAGATAAAATCTGAGTGTGGGGTTAGCTCTGGATACTCAGAGCCGTGACTGAACAGTCTGAGTATGTTTTCCAGGTCAGAGCAGCTGGAGGATAGCTAGACAAGGATTCCTTCATATGGGGATTAGGGAGTAATTAAGGATAAACAAAAAAAAAAAATCCCAAACTGGTCATACTCATCTGTCAATGAGCATTCTGTTAATAAAGACCTAATGAGTGGAAGAGCCAGACAATTAGTTGGCTGTAATTAACGACTCATAAGTACATAACTTATGCAGGAAAGTTGCTAATATAGTAGGCATTCTGTGTGGGATTTGTGACAAATTGACTATGCCTTGTTTACAATTTTTTTTATATTCCATATAGGTGATTTGTTAAAACCAAGAACAAAATATCTCTGACAGCAAAAATTTTCTGTTTCTTACAGTGGATTTTTTTATGGGGCATTGTATTGTAAATTGTGTTGGTTGGTCAATTTGTTCTTGCATTTAGTATCATAAGTAAGTGTTTGGAAAAAATACACTTACCGACTGATTACTTAGCAAGAGAGAAGTTTTCCATGGAGGAAAAAATGGGCCTAAGCCATCATTTTCTGCTCAGTATAAAAAACTTACTGTGGATCATAGTTTTCAGTGCTGCCCACAGGGTTGTGAATATCAGATACGTCTTGTTCGTTCTGCAAGTAGAGCAAAACTATCTCATCAGTTTCACTCTGCTACAGTTTGGGAAAGCTATGAGCGGTAGGCACACAAACCCCTGCACACCCATCTTTCACATCCACCTCTGGCTGGCGGGTCTAGTCCTCTGGCTAGTAAGTGACTGACAGATTATTCAAGCTCTGTCATAAGTACTCATTCGTTTTCCAGAGTTATTGAAGATTGACATAAAAATTTCTTAGAGAATAATCTCAAGGAGACTCATCTTTAACCACATTATTGTAACTTTTAATGAAGTCTCCTGATAGTATTAATGTGCAACAGAAATAAAATTCAAACCTAGTATAAACTGCACTTGTATTCTTGGTGTCTGTCCCAATGAAATGTGGAAACCACAAAAGTACTGTATAATCATTACAAGTATATTTATTACCATCCTACCAGCCACTAGATCCCAGGGTATCTTTTTTCTTTTTTTAAAAAAGGTTGGCGGGGGTGTGATTTGAAGGGGGTGGAATAAGAGAAAAGCTGCTCATTGTCCTGAAGTAGCGGGCAGTGCGAAAGTAATATAAGTGACCTGGTACCCTAAATAGACTCCTCCTCCCCAGGTCATGGATCAAACAGCCATTCCAGAACTGATCCACTTCTGGACCCATTGTCATAAAAGTGACTACTTGAGGGAGATTCTTCAAATACTCTTTCTTTATGAAGTTGGAGACAGCAATACTTACTGTGCCATTGCTTCTCTTTTCCAAAAACAAAACATCTTCAAAAGGGTGTAACAAATCTTCACCACAAGTTCCTGGTTGTGCCACTGTCTTCTGTTTTGAGTCAGATATATTTCATATGCATTTCCCCCCACACACACTTTTTTGTAAACTTGACACTTAGAAATATTTCCCTTTTTGAATTTTTATGGGATGTGAAGGGCTAATTTCTTTAAAATAGGATATATAGTACAGAAAACACACTTAGTAGAGTGATGTGAACAAAGCACTCCTTGAATAACAGTGTAAAGATTATGGTTCAAATATACCACCTTATCTTTCTCTTTGCATGGTGCATTGCGTTCTTAAATTATGTGACGACGTGCTCTAGCCCTGATCCTGCAAACACTTACACACACGCTTCATTTTACTACTCTGAGTAGTAGTAATAATAATGCCTAGCTGTTACATAGTGCTTTTAATTTTGGGACTACTCATGGTAGTAAAGTGGAGCATGTGTGTAAGCATTTGCAGATTTGGGGCCCATTTCCCTAACATGCATTTTTTTCTACACCCATAACTTTGTAAGAATTATGACATACCTACATTAAATTAATTATCAGAATGATATCTAGAAGACAGAATTTCTCGTACAAGGTTATAATACAGCATGTACTGCTTTTTTAATTTTTTCATCGTGTATTTACTAAGGGCCAGATCCAAAGCTCTTTGAAATTGATGGAACAGCTAAGCAGGATGTTTCTCTCTCTCTCTCTCTCTCTCTTTTTTTTTTTTTTTTTTTTTTTTTTTTTACACCAAGGTGGTACATCTCTTAAAGACAACATATGGTATTTCAATACATTAGAAATGTTTTTTGAGGAAATAGCTATAGAATATTAACAGTGTAGGTAGTCTGATATTTAATGTTATTTTTTGTTGTATATGAGTTAATCTTATTTCTGTTTCATGTGAGCTATCCCGAAACTGTATTAATAAAGTTTTAACATTACTTGCGCCAATTATTGGATGTATTTACAGTATTTTTAACTTTTCAAGTTAAACCTCTTAAATTGCTTTTTTTCAATATACTGACGTACAAATGTAGCCTTTGGTCAGTTTTAATTGTATTGCATTATAATAACCGTATTGTAAAATAGTAGGAGTGGAATTGGACCTGATGATAGTTATGTAAATTGCTGAAACAGTTCACTTATGCAAGACTATATCCTTACTCAGCTCATGAAAGCCGCAAATGAAGAAAGGGTTGAAAACCACTGGGCTAAGTTCTTTTCCCTCATGATTTGCTACATAACAATCATGTACCTTATTCACCTGCCGTGCTCAAGCAAGGAGGTTCTTTAGCTGGTGAAGAGCATAAACTATAGATTCTTGCTAGAACGTTGTATCCATGTTAACCTACCTTGTTTACTTTGGAGGGGGAAAAGGCGCTGCCATGTTTTGTGTTGGCTGAATAGAATATAGTTGCATTATTACACCCATGATACTAAAATCCTCAAGTATGGCTTGTTTCATAGATCTTAACAAGGACTAAACATCAAGCTAAGTTTGAAAAAAATCAATCTGGTAGTTATAAAGTTATCAGGAGTAATAAAATGGCATGTTTATACCAAAGGTGTCATTGCTAACTGAAACAAGGAGAAATTTTTCTACTGGGTAGGGTCACTGGCAAATATTTAAAGTCTTTTTAAGATTTAAAAAACGGTCAAATAGCTTTCACAACTCACTAGTGACTGACTAATTTTGATGGGAAGTTTAGCCATTTTTAAATGATCCTCCCTCTTGGAGTGGGATGGGAAACATGACCCTCGTATTATTAGTGTTTATATTACTGTAGTGCCATGAGGCCCTAGGCACAGACCAGGACCCCATTATGCTAGGCAGTGTACAAAAGCAGAACAAAAAGATGCTATTTGCCACAAGGAGCTCCACAATGTAAGTATAAAACAAGAGACAACAGACAAATGGAGAAGTACAAGTAAACAATATTGGCTGGCGTGTAAGGCAATAGTATCAGCACACCACTGGCTAGCGGCTACTTAGGTTTTGCTCAAACATTATAAAAACAAAACAAAAATCTTATTAGGTGCAGAGCTCAAGAATGAAAATCTTGAGTTTGAAAAATGAGGTGAAAGTGTACCACCTCCTATGTGGGGTTGATACACCTATTGGGAGTTGTGTATGACTGGCTTGATTGGGCACATGAGTTTGTGAACATTTGGACCTCGATGTTTTCAGAAAGAGGAGTGACCTGACAATGTTGTTTATAATAGAAATATAGTTGAATGGTTATTTAATTATAAGGGGTCATATATGCCTTTTAATTGCTTATGCAGCTAATCGAAGTAGTCGGTCTGGTTCAGTTTGTTTACTGTGGCCCAGAACTGTGTGTGTGTGTAGACTTGTTCCACTGATGTATCATGTCTCCTCTTTCTTCTCCCTGACTTGCACATACTATGTATTTGATAAATTCACTTACACAATAGGGTTCTGATACATCCCTCTTCCTTTCTCTTCCCCTTCCCCTGCTATTAAAATTTCAGAAGGCTTTGTTTTGCATTAGTTGTATGCTTATTAAGTTCTGTGGCACAGTGACTTTTGACACATGTATGAAGCAATAATAGCAGTTAGTAATTCAGGTTTGTTTTGAACGCTGTTTCGCTAGGAGAATGGTGAAACACTGGAATGGGTTACCTAGAGAGGTGGTGGAATCTCCATCTTAGAGGTTTTTAAGGCCTGGCTTGACAAAGCCCCGGCTGGGTTGATTTAGTTGGGTATTGGCCCTGCTTTGAGCAGGGGGTTGGACTAAATGACCTCCTAAGGTCTCTTCCAACCCTAATCTTCTATAATTCTATGAAAGGACAAGGAGTAGGAAACCAGTGGCCCTTCGTTTGTGATTCATTAACTGCAGTTTTTTCTTGACCTCAGTGGGAAAGATTTGCTGTCAATAATTGACAAAATATTTAATCACACATTGCCTCTGTCTTAGATGAAGAATGATTGCACAACTAAATAAATCCCTTTTTTAGTAGCAATAAGGAAATTTAACAAAATTTGGTTAATTCTTCTGGGAACAATATGTTGTAAGTTCTTATATTTTGACTTTCCTCTTTTCTAAAAAGTCACATTTATGTGCTTTTAAAGAGACGTGCCCCAACTTGAAAGATCATGTATCTAGAGAGTGGAGAGATGAGAGGGAGAAAAAACTGCTTCTATTTCCTCTGTGCATTTGACAGCCCTTGTGTGTATTTAGTTCCACTATGATGTTGATGATCACTTGCACTTACCATCTCATGTTCTGGTATGGTGGCAGTACCCATACCTAGAATTCCTCAACTTCTGCAAGAGACCCTTATACGCGTAGTTGCAGCAGCGGATCTGAAACTGCAGGCAAGACAGGTGTGTGGGGAGGAAGGAAAGCGTGGGCACCAGCATGTTGGTGTTTCTCTTGCGGCCCACCGACTCTACCCTGATGGAAAGACATTTATAAGCCTCAGAAGGGGAGCAGAAAACCATTTTAAAAAAATAGATACACAAAGCATGCTCTATCTTATCAGAGTATTTAATTTAATTAGTTTCAAAAAATCAAGTTATCTGTATCCCTTTGGTTTGGTTTTTCTCCTCTAACTATGTATTACGGGGAAAAAAGCAAGTCGAAAATTTTACATCAGAACTATCCCTTCAGCAGGTCTCCGTTAAAAGGAGCTCTCATTTGCATTAAGTATATTTTTCTTTGGTTAACAGAACATACTATATATTTATCAGAACTATTTATTATCTCCAATGTGCTAAGCAATGCAATATACAGTAAAATGAAAACAGTGGCAGTGAATATGAGAGCTCCACTTTTACAGAAAGTGTCTTATGCTTCAGTAAAATATTCAAATTCATACACAATTCTTACTTTTAAGTAATGTTAATTTTACTTGAATGCCAGTTTCCTTGTGACACACACATTCCTTTTTATCCAGAATGGTCGAGCAACAGTATAATTTTTCCTGATGGCAAGGGATTTTGTGTCCGAGAGTGAAAATAAATCCCTCTGTTCCCCCTTTCCCTCTATCCTGGTGCACACATCTTATTCCTTGGCCTTCATCTGTCTTTAGCTAATTTTAAAGAGCACGATTTGTCCTAATTGTTTAGAAGAATCTGATCATGAAAAGATCCTGTATATTTTTAGCTAAGCCTCTGGTCGTCGTCTTTTTTTTTTTTTTTAACAAATCATGTGGTCTTTTTGGAAAAAAAAAAAAAACAACTATTGTCTATTGAAAGACTACATTTGATAGATCTGTGTGCAGCTACTGTCTATTAAGGGTCCAGTAGCTGTTAGACGCCTCATTCTCTTGCACTTGCTGGGAATGTCATTGTCAACACTTACCTCTCTGGACAGCATGTCTTTACACCACAGGACACTTTTTAAAAACATTGGATCAGCAACTCAATAAATTATTAGCATCTACTTCATTTTCCTGTGTGGTCACAATAAAATTCCTGGAGGAGTTTCAATACAATATCCCTTAAAATACTTAAGGAGAGGAAAGATGGTGTCTGCTGTGAAATGCTCCACTGGACTTAAAAAAATAAAAACAATCAAGCAAGGACCTAGTACAAGTCTCAAGTAATAATAAATGGTTTCAAAAGGAGGGAGGTAAATGAAAAGCAGCATCTCTTGGTACTATGGACCCCTGCATAATGTGTGACTATTTGATCTTGTCTATAGTACTGATAGACACCCTGTACATATTATTGACCTGGAAGATCAAGGTGTACAGATTTTTCAGCTCACATGTTAATTCTCCTAGTTTTATTTCAGCTCACATAAACCTAGGACAATCAACAAGGAGAAAGAGGAGAGTGAGCCCAAAGTGAGGGGAAGTTGATGGCAAGCATCGCTGAAAAGTATTGGCTATGTTGTTTAGAAAATCCTTCAGTATATGGGGGAGGGAAGAATTGATGGGCAATGATAAATATATAAGCAGGGTATCTTTCTGTGTGTGTATGCACGTGCGCGCACATACACACGTTTGTAAATGGAGAAGCTGGAAAATGCATTGCTCCCTTCAAAGGCTTGGGTACCCTGACTGGTGTAGGATCAGCAGTGATCCTACTTTCCATTTATGGGTAAGGAGTTTTTTCATATTTATCTTTAAAAATATATGTGAAGTCAAAGACTTATTTGGAGCAGATTCCACATACATTACAGCTTGCGTTCTTTGTTGCAATGAATGAGGGGCAAAGCTATGGAAATTGCTGAGGATCTAATTACATTTTGAGCTGTATATTAATAGCATCCGTGTAAGTCAAATCAAGAATTTTTTTTTCTGCTGTGGGAGGCAGATTGAAATAATTTGCTGTGTAAAGTTGTGTGTTTGGATACCTGTGCCAGGCACAAGCCTCAGTGAGTGAGGGTTAGTTTTTCAGTTGGTTTACAAAGAAATTGGCACTATGCAAATCCATTCATTACTAGAAGTGGCATTCTTCAAGTGTGACACATTTAAGAGTTATTAACATTGTGGAGAATAAATTGTAGCAAGAAAGATCATTAACTGTTGCTAGCTTGTGGCAGGCTTATTACATAAATAAATGGGGAGCCAATGATTTTTCCTAGAGTATTGATTGAATATCAACAGTGACAAGACTATTTTTACCACCAAGCAGCCCCTGCTAAGTTTAAAGCTGTACTGTGGTGGTACCTGTTAGTACTGCTGTAGCTGTGGGGGTTAGGCCTTGTTTGGCCTCCCCATTTTTGTGGGGGGGGGGAGGAGAGGGAAGGTGTGTTCTGTCATTTCAAGTCTTGTCCCAGAGAAAATTAGAATGCAAGCTGCTAAACTAAATTATTAATTTCATATTAATGAACTATTTATATTCCTTTTTATGTTGGGTGGCAATTATTTAATAGTTAGCTATAACTTCTTTTAAATGGATTTGATACTGCCAGTTTGGGGTGGAGAGTTTATCAATATTTCTGCATTTAAACAAAATACATACTATGCCTGTGCAGCAGGTAAATTTTTCTTTGTGTGTTCTCCCCTCTTCCCCCCCATATACCTACATTTCATAGTGTGAATTAACAGGCACAACAGAAGATAAGGCTAACTCTACACATCCTGATCATGGAATATCCTTGCTTAAGTTTCGTGTGTATTGTAAAGCCCACCTCCCTTCTGAATCTTGGAAATGAATTCAGTGGTCTCTGTGAGCACTCAGGCCATTAATGCCAGATTTACATAGTGTGTTTCTTGTTTAATGTTTGGGAAAAGGTTGAGACCTCCATCCCTGTCAGATTAAGTAATGCAGAGTCCTCTTTTTATTGTCTGATTTCCTTTTGGGGGCAACTCCTCAGCAGATCATTGAAATAAGTGGTCAGTTATTCAGGCAGTTCCACTCGATAAACTCTTCTTTACTGAAGTTGTAATTTTTTTTAAGAGCTGTAGCAAAAAAAAAATGGGTATGAAGGGAGAATCTGATAGGATTAAAGGCATTGGCTGCTGTACAGCTCAGCCACCAAGGTCTTTTTTTTTTTTTTTTCTCCTTCTTCTTTTTACATCAAGGAAGAATAAAGGTAATTGGAGGCAGGGTTGGGGGTTAAACCAGTGTTAGTCTCTCCTTTCTCTTTTCAACACACACACACACACACACACACACACACTCTCTCCTCTGGCAGAACCCAAATGTAGTGTTTAACAAAGGTTGCGCTACTACCATCTCTTGCTTAATCTTAAACTCAAATACCCCAAGAGCAGAGTATAAGGGATGCTGTCTATGTGAAATGTGGTTAAGCCTGTCTGTAAGGCCATTACCTTTTCATCCTTCATACTCCTCTTTGAGACCCACTGTACTAAGATGCTTACAAGTAACTTAGCCAGCCATTAATGACCAAGTAAAGGTGCAGCTGGGTATTGAGTGTATGCATGCATACTCATTTATATAATTGCTGCAAAAAATGCAGCTAACAAGATGAGAGGGAGGTGGTAAGAAGGGGAGAGAACTGAAGTGGACCTTATAAGATTCATGTTAATTGTCTGGATTACTCTGCTTGTTTATATCCTTCTTCCCCACGTGTAGTTGGTTAATGTTTTATATAGCATTTTGGATTCTGCTGTAATAAGTCAGTTTCATAGGATGAGTTAAATGTAGCTTCTGCCTCTGGGCCAACTGCCAATTTGTATATAGTTAACAAGGATTAACTATAACCATATAGCACGCTTTCAAACACAGCTACCCTCTGTCTCTACTAGGTGGTAAACTTACATTTCAGTGTTTGTTTCAACTTTCTTTAACACAAGGCATTGTTAGTGTTGCACTGAATCCCACCTCAAACGTAGCATTTCTTATAACAGAAATGTGGCGTCTTTGTCCCAAGCAGCAAGGACTAAATCTTGTTTTTTTTCAGGGGATTTGATCATAATTGTAATTCGGAGTTGCTGAGATTTTCTGAATTTTCAAACTTTTTAAAATAAGAATTTAATTCAACCATTTACTGGGGGAGGAAGAATGCCGTTTTCTAATCATCATGATGGAAGCAAATGGAATGGAGCTGTGAGTGACTGGTGCCTGAAGTGCTGCTACTTGCCTTACCTGTAAGGGCTGCAACTCCTCTGTGCTCCATGCTTGCACAAGGAGCACTTGTAGTCATTGTAAATGCCAAACCCAGTTTCTAAGCAAATTTGGCATCTTTTGCTGATACGCTTTAGTGTATTAGATCTCCTGTTATCCTCCCCTGACATTGACCAACCCTAATTTGTTTCCCGTGGAAAAGGCATTACATAACAGGGTGAGTATAAGAAGCTGTCATAGTATACCCCAAAAACTGAACCAGTGACCAAATGATGTATGGCCTGTAGACTGTTAATATGGGTGGACAGAGGGCTCTTGTCATTTTCCATTTTGAGACAACTATGATGACCTCTCAGGCTTCCTTGATGTACATAGGCACTCCTCTCCAATCCAGCCGAAGTGATCTTTCTTGACAGTTTCAGACCATGTTACTCCACTGATTTTCCTCTTGCCCAATGTATCAAGTTTAAATTGCTCGTATGTGCCTTCAAAAGTCCTGCACAATTCCTACGTCCTTGTCTTTTCTCTTCACATTTGTCCCTCCTTTGTACTTTAGCAGCTATATCTATATCTATCTACACATACCATTCTTTTCCTACTCTCCATTACTTTCTTCTTTCCTTTTCCATGTAGCCTCTTGAATGAAAGTGCACCACCCTCCTCATTCAAAACTTTCCTAATGCCCCATTTGGTCTACGAGACTCACAAACTATAAAAGGTGGAGATGGGGGTGAGAGGAAGTGTCTCAAATATTTTTAACCTAAAGTGACTCCTTCCTCTTGGTCTCATGATATGTCTCGTCGTTGTCAGCACCTAGATTATAAGATCTGTTTGGGCAGGAACTGTCATGAAATGTGCATTTTGTGGAGTGCCAAGCTCATTTTGGTGTTTAACAAATAGTAATAGACTGTTCAATATTTTTAGTTTTACGAATCTGATAATGCAGAGCTGTTTCCTCTGAGAACTGGTGGACTGCTGTTACCTCGCTACACAAGGTGATCATACTGCGACTATAAACTTTGGAACATTAGGGTAAAAGGACACTGTCTCAGAGACCAATGCAGGTTCGAGTAAGTTTTTGATGAGTGAGGAAAATCAAAACGTGACAGATTGAAAGTTCAAAACCAAGTGGCTGTTTATTGATGGGGGATAAGTTGCAAGTTGGGCTGGGGAGGAGCACTTTTACCAACTAACAATACTATTAGAATGTTTCAAGTTGTGTAAATATTCTCAATCTATAATTAAGTACTTACTAAAATCCAGAACAGAGACACAAAACTAAATAAACTGTGCAAGATACAACAATTTAACTTTTTTTTCCTCCTCCCTTACTTGATACCAAGTAAGGGAGGAGAAAAAAAAAAAGGAAGAGGCTAAGGAAACAGAATGTTACAGAAATTAGAATACAAATACCACACCCCAGGCGCAGCTGACCAGCAGTACAGACACCGAAAGCATGACGAATTGATGGGAATTAATCCCATCCGACCCGAGCTGGCTAAATCCGCAGGAGACCCTTCTAGCTGGAAGGAGGATCCAAGTCTTCCAGCTAACATGCAGATACTCCTGCAGATTTTGGCGCGAGACTTAGTTTTATTCGAAAGCTCTCTTACTCATGTCAGCATCTGATTGGTTCCTAGCTCCTTCGCCTTCCAGGTTCCGAGCTGGAGCCCTCCACGTAAACAGGATCTGCACACAGCACACTACCCTTATGCACATAGCACGCTGGTATTTTTGCACAAGGTACTAGCCTGACCTCTAGGTGACCAGGCAAAAAGAGTGGGAGAATGCACACGGCACTATAACATTGCACACCGCACTACGGTATTGCAGACGATACCAGTGTGACCTTTTGACTAACAATTGGCCATACAGATGCCATATTTGAGCATAGGCTTAGGGCTGCGACATGCCCCCATGGCCGATTGGCAGTCCATTACGAGAGGGTCAGCTCACACCTAGTAAGGGGGGGCGAGCCTAGGGAAGGAACAGAAAAGAATTTAGACAGGGGGTTCGGTGTCCGACTGGTCGTCAGCTGACTGGAAGGCAGAGTACGTAACTTGAACAGGAAGTGCAGCTACAGCTCTAACTTCCAAATCTTTGGTACATGCAAGACTTAAACAGAAGACAATAATAACTGCTGCAGCAATTAACCAGTACTTAAAAGATTATGCCCATTGTCCAAGTCCCCAGCCTCATAAAGTAGTTTCCCACCAGTCCCAAGATTGGCGTTCCTCGCGGATTCGGATAGCCAGAGATGATAACTGCTGGGTGATGGCTGAGATGTTGTTCCATCCGGGGCATAAATTGTCCATTGGGCCATGAAAATTGTCTGTGAATAACATTGTCCTTTAAAGAGAGAATTGAGATTTTCCAAGGCTTCACAAAAGTCCTGATGTAGCAAATAAACAGTCCAGGTCAATCTTTTAAAGTCATTCCCCCACCCACGTCATGCTAGCAACAAGACAAACACCACAGACAAACACAGAACACAAAACATAATTCCTATTGTGCCAGTAAATGCATGATACGTTGAGTGCTGTTCAGCTGGCATCAGTTTTCTCCGAGTATCTGAAAGACAAAAAACAGAGATCTACCCTTCTTCAGCTTGACAGTAACAGTGGAGAGGGCAGCTCCAGAGTCCAGAATTTTCTACCTCTATTACACTGACCACTACAGGGGACAGGACAGAAGAATCCCAATTCGACCTCAGAGCTTCATCACACGCTATGGCTTCCACCCTGAGGAATTACGAACAAGAGGTTCAGTTCTGCCCACACACCTAACTCCCAAATAAACAGAGCAGAAAAGCAGTAACCGGTTAACCAAAACAGAATGGAACCAGAACCAGATAGCGTTCCTTATCCTATCAGGGTTCACCTTATCGGAGCACGAACCCCAGGGGCCGCGGCAAAGTAAGGAAGAGGGGTTAAGCACCCCAGTGGCGCCACTCCTAGTTCACCGCAGCGGTCTAGAGTCCAATGTCCGAGCTAGGAGAGTCCCATCTGGGGTCGCCAAAAACTGTTACCGAAATGTCGGATCCGCTGGCACCAGCTTACTTGTAGAATGTCTGAAAAACAAAAGGAACAATCTCCACCCCCCTGACAGGGAGGTGGGGGCATATAGAAATGAGAGCAGTTGGGATATTGCCCACAGGAGGGAGAGAGTCAGGACCCAGTTCACCAAAGGGTTTGGATGTGGACGATGCAGTTGTGAGCGAACCTGAAACGACAAAACAGAAAATAGGACATGCCCTAGGACAAGTCCTGTTATATGTGCCCCCTTTTGTATGATCAGGGCACTTTGAGGGATTATACAAACTTTATTGTTACCAAAAACACAAAGATAAAACTAGACCTTTACAATCTTCAAAGAGACATGACCATTCTGTGGAACCGTCTGACTTAATAAGCTCATTTACTAAGACCTGGAAGGTTATTGATGATTTTACCCAGAACACTTTAGGTATGGAATGTCTGCATTTCAGTTATAAGCTAAAACAAGTAATAAAAAGCCAGAAATCATGACTTTCTACCTCCAACAGTATCTTTCCAAAGGAGTTTTTTACCCAGGTAATAGCTGAGACTTTGCCCCTGAGAGAGGCTCCTAAAGCCCCTAGTCTAAATGCACCATCCAGGAGTAGGAGCCCCCTTCTGGTAACAGTTGTGTCTCCAGATACAAGGCAGCATAGTTCAAGTTGGTATCTGAGAAAAGATATATCTAAACCGCCTCTCTTTGTGCCATGGTGAGATAAATTTAGCAATAAAAGAAATGCTGCAAAAGTCAAAAATCAGGGTCGTGACTATGCTAGTCCTTGACATCTCGGCAAGTTAAAATATGATGATAAACTAAAAGAATCCCGGGGGCCTATGTCCCACTGATCCAATTATGACCGCCGACTAAGCCAGTTATGATGTACCAGCTGGGTTTCTGATTGGCCGGTACACACAACATGATACGTATTGGGGAAATGACCAGGTTTATATACAACAGCTGGAAGGGGCTGTGGATGCCCAGGCGCTACTGGGGCAGATAACCACACTAGCTCCTGGGGGGAGAAAACTGGCTTCCAAGGCGGGGGTGGCTCCGAGTCAGTATGTGGCCATCGACTATAGGTTGCATTTAAAGTAATTAGAGCCTGTGGCAGGGCCAGATGCCAGCCTCTGTAGTCTGGTTTCCCAATGATAGCACGGAGCTGTGTCTTAAGAATCCCGATGCGATGCTCCACAACACCGTTGCTATGGGGTTGATAGGGGAGATGAACATGGAGCTGGGCGCCCCATTTGGTAACTAAGGCCTCAAAACTATGACCGGTAAATGGAGGCCCTCCATAAGTTTGAATTTCAGCAGGAACACCCAAGCTGCAAAAACTTGAAGTAATGCCTTAATAACAGCTGGAGCTGTGGACTGTTTTAATGGTGAGCAATGGACTTGACGGGAGCCTAGATCCACAACTACCAGCCCCCTTGGGAACAGTTTAGTCCCAGCTGGAGAGCCAATTAAATCTAATTGCCAATGATATCCGGGTCTAAAGAGTTGAGGTCGTAAAGCTCCATGGGTTACAACAGGTCGGGACGTATGACGGGTCGCTTGGCACTGCTGGAAAGCGCGTATAACATTATTGCAGTGCTGATGGGTCAGTTTTGATTTATGGTGCCCGTGTACTGTGAGAATCTGATAGAGGGCTTGTCCAGGGAAATGTCCCCATTCTTCATGCCTCCATGTCAAAAAAGGATCCCGGGGGTCAACAAGAGTAGAGGAAGACACCTCAGGGCTACTAGAGGTCTCCGCTTTAAAAGTCTGAAGACGCTGGTCAAGGGTAGTATGGAGTGGGTTGCTGTCTGGTCGGTGGGAAGGACAATGAGTAACAAACCAGGGTAATTTAGTTTTATGCATGAGAATAAGATCAGGTTAGAATGAAGCCATACTGCTAAACTATTTACAGCCTGATCAGCCTCCTCGGTCCAGAGCAGCTTCTTGCTTTTTGCAAACTGCTGGACAACGGAAAGGGCGTTAAGCAAGTTGGCTGGGAGGAAGGCTCGGTGGTAATTAACAATTCCAAGTACTCTTTGAATTTGTTTTTGGAGGGGATGAACCCCCACCTGGAACTGAGGCTGTAGCAAATGCTGTGAGGAATGCTGGAGGACTCCCTCCTCAACGTTCAACCCCAAAAACTGAAATGAGGTTGACGGTGATAAGCCACTCTTTGCCTTGTTAACTTCTCACCCGTCACTATCTAGGGTCTGGAGGACCTGATTGGTGAGAGTTTGGACAGAGTCAGGCTCGGGGCCACAGATGAGGATATCGTCTACATAATGGACGATCTCAGCCTCTGACTGGGGCGAGACAGCTTGAAGGGTTCGGCTTAGGGCCTCGGTAGCACAGGCAGGTGAATTTCGGTACCGTTGGGGACAGACTCACTACTGATAAATGGCGCCCTCGTACGCAAAGTTGAGGAGCACCTGTGGGTTGTGGAAGGGTGTTTGGTAAAACATGTCTTTAAGGTCAAGGGTACATGCCCACTTGGCCTATCGGTTAAGTAGGACACATTCGATTGTGGGTAGATCCCACTGACTTGCGAATGCAATAGCCTCAACGTGTTGGTTAGCCGAACAATAATCAATAACCATACAATACTCATTGGGCTTATGAGGCTTCTGGATGCCCCACGCACTAGACAGATATCGACTAGTGGTGACACGACAGATACGCTGGGCATTTTCAAGTTGAGCTAGGAGTTGACTAATGGAGGCCTTTCCCTGGGGAGGAGTAGGGATGGGCTGATATTTCCACGGGGTCGGATTACGTGCACGGGGTTCTTGGGGATTGGTAATTGAGGTAGTCGGTAGGGCGTGGGCGATAATTGAGGCTAGTTTAAAAGCCTTTAATTCGTGTATACCAAGAACGGCCTGGTCTCCTAGGAGAGCAGTGAATTGGACGGGGACGCCCCAAAGGGTGACTTTAACTTCGGGCCGGGGCTCAATACTGTTGAGCCCTTGGACATAAATGATGCGACCTGTACGTTTATGGGGTATGGACGAGGGAATGATGGATACCTGGGCACCTGTATCCAACAAAAACTGGACCTCCCGATTATCAAGGGTGACTAGGGGAAAATACGGCCTGGAGTCACTGGACCAAGCGTTGGCCGCCATTACGCACTCGGTCTTGCACCGTTTCCCTGATGTGGGCCCTTTGAACGGTCCTTTCATCCCAAGGTGATAGCCAGCTCTCTTTGTTGCGTGAGGCTTAATTTACGAGTGGCATCCTGGTTAAGCCCCCCTTTACTGAGCAGAAACCCGAAGATTTTTCGTTCCATATAAGAACGTTCGGGATATTTGGGCTTAGTCCTGGGGGTTACTGTGCCTGCAGCCACTGCAGGCGGTCGGGGGGTAGGCCACTTTGGGCGATCCATAGCCTGAAACAGAGAAGTAACCGGCTGCCCCTGCAACCCCTGCATCCATAGCAATGTGCTTGTTTCCCCTAAGGGGCTACTGTCAAGCACCATGTCTACCCCTTGTTCCTGTATGGGAATGGCAGCTGGGTCGGTAACATAACAGTAGGCCTGGAAAGGCGAAGTTGCTGCTGTGCTAGTGTTAGATTTAAGGGGGTTTGACAGGGTCCTACCAGATAAGGGATGCCCCTGCAATGGTAAAAATTAAATCACGAAGGGTGGAAATTCTGCCAGAAGGGAGTTGGAATGTCGCAGGGCTATTCTGTATTTGTAAATAGGTGGCTGCCAGTACAGAGATTGGCCATACAGGAGCCATTAAAAGCAACCCGTGGCCCATCCCCCTAGACCAGGCAGCACTCCGGGCTATAAGGGTCGCTTCCTCCTGATCAACTAATTCCTGACTGTATTCTAGGACGAGCTGTCCTAACCAGGTGAATACCGGCTCGTTTGGCTCTAGCCCCGTGTCATTAATAAATTCCTTCATTTCTGCCTTACTATGGGTGCGCCACTCATAAGTGATATTTTGCACCCCGGTCGGGTCCACTTTAGTGCGCGTTAGCTGTACTGGCATAGCCTCGACGGGGCTGGGAGCTATTACTTCGGGAGTTGGCGGTGGTAAAGCTGGGTATAGGCTGGGAGCTGACGGGTATGATGGAGGAGAGGATTCAGGGTTTTTAAGATCTGGCAGGGAGGAAGGAAATGGGGTTTCAGACAACAGCTGAGTCACACCAGGAGCCTTGGGGGTGTCCATCATCTCTCGAGTGGTGGAGGTTAGAGCCCCCATGACAACAGTCAGTTTATCTAGAGCCAGGCCTAGAATTTTATGATAGGTGCTGGCAACAACCTCTGGTTTGTACTGGTCGGGACAAGCTTTTTAGATATTTTCCCGTGCTCTAACTCCTGAATGAGCTGAATTACTAGCTCGTGCGGGGCCTCTGCTCGGAAGTCTCGGGGGATTAATGATGGGTGGACAAGTGCCCCCAGCCGCTTTTAAAATCTTTCAAGCATCTCTCCACAAACGCGCCGGATCAGTCCCAGCACCGGCTTCCCCTGACTTGATACAAGTCGGCCGATAACTGGCCTCTGTAGGGGTTAGCCGAAGGCCCATGTGGCTTGTCAGGAAACAACATGCAGCACTGGTAGATAAGCTAGCAGTGTAGATTTGGCTCGAATAGCAGACTACAATAATGCAATTCCAACTAATTGCCTCAGAGTGCCCCTGATCGAGTAAGACATGGTACTGAAAATGATTAAACTCGTCATCGGCGGTTTTGTCAGTGACCTTGGTTCGCCATGGACAATTAAAGTGCACTGGTAACAGAGAACAGTTTTCCTCACTCGATCCTGTTCATGACGCCATGTCCGAGACCAATGCAGGTTCGAGTAAGTTTTTGATTAAGTGAGGAAAATCAAAGCATGACAGATTGAAAGTTCAAAACCAAGCGGCTGTTTATTGATGGGGGATAAGCTGCAACTTGAGCTGGGGAGGAGCGCTTTTACCAACTAACAATACTATTAGAACGAGAATATTCACACAACTTGAAACAATCTATAATTAACTACTTGCTAAAATCCAGAACAGATACACAAAACTAAATAAACTGTGCAAGCGTTAACCAGATACTGTAAGATACAACAATTTAACTTTCATATACTATATACACAACTTGGTACCAAGTCAGGGAGGAGAAAAAAAAAAAAGGAAGAGGCTAAGCAAACAGAATGTTACAGAAATTAGAATACAAATACCGCACTCCAGGCACAGCTGACCAGCAGTAGAGACACCAAGAGCATGACGAATTGATGGGAATTAATCCCACCCGATCCGAGCCAGCTAAATCCGCAGGAGACCCTTTTAGCTGGAAGGAGGATCCAAGTCTTCCAGCTGACATGCGGATACTCCTGCAGATTTTGGCGCGAGACTTAGTTTTATTCGAAAGCTCTCTTACTCGTGTCAGCGTCTGATTGGTCCCTAGCTCCTTCGCCTTCGAGGTTCCGAGCTGGAGCCCTCCATGTAAACAGGATCTGCACACAGCGCAATACCCTTATGCATACGGCACGCTGGTATTTTTTGCACAAGGCACTAGCCTGACCCCTACGTGACCAGGCAAAAAGAGCGGGAGAATGCACCCGGCACTATAATGTTGCACACTGCACTACGGTGTTGCACACGGTACCAGTGTGACCTTTTGACCGACAATTGACCATACAGACGCTATGTTTGAGCATAGGCTTAAGGCTGCGACAGACACATTACAGTAAATGACTGTATCAATATTTAAATTACTGTCTCCAGCAATGTTAATTGTCTTAGATATTTAAATGAAACAGTGATGGGCAAATTCACTTATCGTTACATAATGGTTAGTTGTTTGATTTTTTTTATTATTATTTTTTACTGTTATAAAGGAGCATTGTTGCATTTAACAGGCAAAATGAGATGCTGTTAAGAAAATTACAGTAGATCTGTAGTGGCGAAAAGCATAATAAGTAAAAGTAATGCATCTCTTTTTACTTCTGGGATGCTTCTAAAAATCAGTTCACTGTTCTTTTAGAGGTTTCACAGTAATTGCATTGTTAAGAGGTTTTCTCTTAGGACTACAGGGCAGAAAAGATCTTTGCATATTTTGGGGGAGGCAGGAAGAGTATTGAAAGGGGATTTCTGAGCTGGGGTGGGGCCTAACTTCAGAGATGAGAATGCAGCCTGGCATCTAGCATCTGGATTAATAAAGCAGCAATTTTAATATCTTCTTTACAAGATTCAGAAGGGTGGTCTCTAATCCAACCCTACCAATAATATAAACCTTCCTGGCACAAATACTTGTGTCATAAAGTAGCACACCCAGTCCACACACTACCCTTTTTTAAGAGCATGGGAAGGAAAGACTAAATATAACAATTTCAGGTAGTTATGTAATTAAAGACTATAAAAATGCACAGAGCTGAATTAGGGTTACATGGGCAACCTTAATATTTGGTATTTCCTATCTTTTGAGTGCTTGACTCTACATTCTTTTCAGTTTTTCTTCTTACACGGAATGCAGGAAGGAAGGAATCCTGATATGGAGGAGACAGGAGAAAAAGTCTCTGAACTATTTTGCTTTCTATGACTCCATTAACTCAACCACAGAAGGATTGTTTTTCATTTTAGATAATCCATTTACTGCCATGATCTCAAGTATAAAAATCAAATTCTAAGGCTTCTTGTACAGTTCCCAAAATGATGAAGTGCATCCACTAGAGCTAATTCAGTTTAAATTAATGTCACTTTTGTATCTTAAAACACAAATATAATCTGATTTTTTCCATACTTAGAAGTGCCTGGACGTGGCACAAATATAATAGAATTTTTTGACAAGAGATCTTGTGTTTATGGTGAAAGACCTCTTCTTGGATACACCACAAATGTTATCTTTCTCTTTCATGTCCAGCTGGAGTGTCTTATACTCAGAAAATTATTACACTGAATAATTGTACTAGCTTCTGACAAGCAAAAACTAGTGATTTCCTTAAAGTAGCTTCCTGTTTGTTTTCCCTAAATAGTTTTTTAGTGATTAGCATGTGCTTGATTGGTCCTCAGAAAAATAAGAGTTTTTTTTCTAGCAGTGATTGAATGCTAGATAACGTGAGCAGCATTTTGATTCCTATTTTTTTCTTGTTGTCAAGTAGCTTATACTCAAAAACCAGCCATCTATTTATTCATGCTCTGTATATCTGTAGGAAAATATTGCTAACTTTCAGTATGTATTCATCCATTTAAAACTTTGACAAGTAGTGAAAGCATATCTGCATTGACATCTTCCTGCTTATGATCACTATCTTCACAATTCCGTCCACCTTATACAGCTGCAGATGGCTATGCTGATCACATCCAGTTTGAGTATTGTGCATTTTGCCTGTTTTTTGTTGTATGTAATTGAATATTTACACTGGCTAACTGAGGCCTGGAGTTGCTCAAAAGTGTATAGTATATCAGGATCCCTGTCAGAGCATAGACGATATTAGGAATGATGGGTAGCATTTGTTACTTTACTGTACAGACTTACTGCTGTAACACAATTCTTCTTCAGTAACTGCAGGCCTAAATTATACATCTTTAGGCAAACTTCCATATTAATGTTAACTTGAGGCATATGAAAGAAATAGTACTTGAGAAGAACTGTACAATGAGAAGCCACACATTGAAAACACATTGTATATAGAGTAATGTTCCATTCTTTTTGCTGCTACTATGTTTAATAGTCTTCCTGTGTGTGCTTTCTCTTGATTCTGTTTTGCCCTTACTTAATATTCATATACAGTCTGTGTGGGCTCCCCAGGTGCTGGGTTCTACCTGTAGGTTTTGAGCCCTTACCACTCTTCTCAGATCAGGGGGATTCTGATTTTGAGTTCAAGTTTGGGACATTTAGCATGGCTAAACTACTGAAATTTGATGCTTTATTTCCACAGGTCAGATGGAGAGAAAAAAGGAGCTTAGATTGGTGGTAAACTCGATAGGTAGATCTGAAAAGGAAATACACCTAGAAAAAAGAGACATGTTGTTTGGGTTTTTTAAGAGTATTCTAGTATCTGCATGGATTCTTAAGATCTGTTGTTGTTTTTTATAACTGCCTTTAGAGAAGCCTGTGTCTTTTTATTATGTTAATTATAACTCCGTTATCCATTTTACTAAGAGCTTATCTACATTTGAAATGCTATAGCATTCTTCCATTACTTAGCAGTGTCTACATCAGGGGCTAGGCTGGCTTAACCTATAGGATTTTTCATACTTCTGAGCAATGTATCTGTGTCTATCTGACTTCTTAGTGTAGACAAGGCCTTAGTTGACCAAAACAGAGTTAATCTTTAAGTATAATACACCATGAAACAGTCTTCTTTAAGTTCAACTGACTCAACCCTGTTGGATCTCTATACTGTACTGCACTGCAGAGGTCTTACATAGTTGTCATTTCACATCACAGTGAATCCATTTCATCTCAACTGTAGGTGTCCTTATCTGTTAGCACCTATCCTTTCTCTTTAGCACCACTGTGAAGTGTTGAAATAAACAGGATGATTCAGTTGTGCAGCATTTTTTTTAAAACTTAAAACTGAATTGTATCAACAAACTACTACTTCCCCTTTCTCACATCTCCCTTTTGTGGTATTCTAGATATGGTTCTGTGGTGAGTTAGTAAGAAAAGTCATAGCATAAGACAGACTGAGCTATAAGCTAAATTATCAGCATTTCCAAGTTAAAATTTGCTGTCAGTCAGGCGCACTTTGCAATTCTGTTGTATGTGCTGTGGAGGGATATTAAAAGTTTCAAAAAGTGGCTGCTTTAGAACAACAAATCCTGGATAGTGACAAAAGATTATAAAAGTACCTATGATGAAGGGGTAACTGAAAACTCCAGAGCTGCTCTTGTAACAACCTAATATCCATAGTTGCTATCTAGTAGAGTTGTGAACTTGTACTTCGATCAGTATTTCTACAGAACCCCACTAAAGTCAATGCAAAGTAATAGCAAATTGGGGCTTTAGGCTCTAAATGATTTGGGGCAGAGATTGTCATTAATGTCTTACAGATTCCAGTGCAGTGGGTGTCCCCAATCCTGATCTGGGCCTTCTAGTGCCATTGCCATACAAGTAATAATAGTGACTGATAAGTCTACTTTGGAGACAGTCAGTTGTCTGTCTTTGGGATATACATAGCACCTAATTCTCTAAACAGCCTTTAAGATAGTCTATTACATGGGCTCCCCGCTTGGAGTTCTGCTCAGCACCCAGTCTAGCTCCTAATAGAATGGGAACATTCTAATTGGGTTACTGGACTGATAGTTGTGGTCTTTTGTTCTTCCAGGATTTTACCTTCTCCTGGCATCAAACACACCAAAGCAGGCCATTTATATCTTCTGAAGGTAATTTCTGGTCTGGTCTGTAGACGGACCCCAAAATTCCCCTGTGGCCTTTTTTGTAAGACATCGAATGACCTGTGAGCTTTCAAATGGCCTGTAGCTGCATCCGCACAGCAAGCAGTAACTCATGTGTCAGCAGCACTTGATCTTTGCTCTATCTCCCCGGATGGGTCAGCCAGCTTGTGGTTAAAGCACCGCTACACTCAAGCTAGAGATGTTTGTGTGTTAGTTGGGAGAAACATTTTAGTTATGACTGTGTATTGAAGACCTACTCTAAAACAATGTCTACTAGAGGAAGGAGCAAAGGGTTGAAAGTAGGGAGGTGTGAAGTTCTAATCCTGACTCTGCTGCTGATTCCCTGTGTTGTCTCAGGCAAGTTGTTTTGTCACAGTTTCCCCATCTGTAAAATGGGGATAAGAACACTCTTCTCACAGTGAAGTTAATCTCATTAATGGTTGATGTTATGGTGATGAGCACCCTACAGAAGACATAAAGAAATGAATAATTTCATGGTCAATGGAGAGTTTTGATGATGTGCACTAACGGCAGAGGCACACTCAAGTGAGGATAAAAAGAAATATTGAACAGCTGCTGTAGTTTCCTATACCATCTGTCTTCTCTTAGGTAGTTAGAGCCCCTGTTATTGTAGTACAGGGGGAGGCAACCTTTCAGAAGTGGTGTGCCAAGTCTTCATTTATTCACTCTAATTTAAGGTTTTGCGTGCCAGTAATACATTTTAACGTTTTTAGAAGGTCTCTTTCTATAAGTCTATAATATATAACTAAACTATTGTTGTATGTAAAGTAAATAACTTTTTTTAAATGTTTAAGAAGCTTAATTTAAAATTAAATTAAAATGCAGAGCCCCCCAGACCGGTGGCCAGAACCTGGGCAGTGTTTACCACTGAAAATCAGCTCACGTGCCGCCTTCGGCACATGTGCCATAGCTTGTCTACCCCTGTTGTAGTATCTGAACATTTCAAAATCTTAAATATCTTTTTCCCTTCAATACCCCTGTGAGAGGTCGGGAAGTACCATTATCCCCATTTTTCAGATAAAACCCACTTCATCAGATGCATGGAGTGGAAAAAACTTATTTAAAGGCAACTCCCATCTTTTCATGTATTTATATCTTCTCCTGTGTTTTCCACTCCATGCATCTGATGATGATGAAGTGCGTTTTAGCCCACGGAAGCTTATGCCCAAATACATTTGTTAGTCACTAAGGTGCCACAAGGACTCCTTGTTGTTTTTGCTGATACAGGCTAACACGCCTACTACTCTGAAATTTTTTCAGATAGTCTCTCTCTGCTTCAGTTCCCTAAATGACTTGCCCAGCATCACACAGGAAGTTTGTGATGGAGCAGGGAATTGAACCTGTGTCTCCCAAACTACCATCTTAAACACTAAATCTTGAGGATTTCCTGAGGACCATGTGTGATCAATACAATTAACGAATATCAAAATGCATACATACAAGGGGGATGAATTAAGGTTGCATGGACAGTCTTAATTCTGGCAGGATTTTGCCGCTTTGTCTGTACTTCTGACAACTGAATGTGCATTGTTGGCTTTTTAGCGGTGAAAGTGCCCTGTGATGTAAGTGCCCACAAGCAGAAAATTTGTTAGACAGGCAAGAGGAAATGAATATTGTTTTATGAGTTCTCTGCAAAGGAAAACAGATTTAGTAAAGCTTAGTTGAAACGTTCAGGATCCAGAAAGGCTCAACAACCAATGAGAAGGGAGATTGGGGTTCTTAAAGACACAATTCAGGGATTTAAAAAAATCAAGCTCTGCAAAAAGAAGCTAATGTATTTCTTGTCTTCAGCAATTAATCTTGACTTTTTTCAGTGTTTTTCTCACTATTTTTGGATTCAGCTAATGAGCTCCAAAAACCAGACCAATTTTTCCTTCACTAATCCCAAGATAACCTTTCTTGGCAGTATGTCCAGTCACATCATTCTTGTTCTGTGAAGGCCACTCCTTCGTAATAATTCACTTTAGCCCTGACTCACATGATTATTCATCCCAGCCATACTCCCAGTATGACATCTCTGGAAATTCTGTGAAAGCAGCAGTACCACACTTTTTAAAATACTGACAAAGGAATAAATATTGTTTCTTTAATCAGGAAAAATAGCTTGCTCTGGCAGTATAGGTTGGAATATATGGCTTTTGCAGATACTAGTGTTTATTACTGATAAAGTATTACGTACTAAACCCCGGGGTAAACCGGATATTACTTTGCTGTTACTGACCTGCCTGATAATAAGGAGCAATGAGCTTTCTGCTTCCTTATTCATTGCTTTCAGTGAGAGTCTTTGCCTGAGTAAAGACAGCCACATCAGATGACTGAGTCCTGGTTGTAGAACTCTAACTCCCTTCTAACAGCACTCTGGTGTCTATGGGTGATAGGCAGGTTTCATTGCCTTCAGTGAAGGAGAGAGAAGGTATTTCAAAAAATAAAACTGTAGATTGTCTTAGCAGGTCTCAAAGCTTGAACTAGTGCTGTTGTGGGCTTCTGTGAAAATAGTTGGGTAGAATAAGGGGCTTATGTGTATGAAAGAGGGAACAGGTGCAGTCAGTTTGTAAAGACTGCCAGAAATCCATGTCATTTTTTCCTTTCTCAGACAGTCAAACCTGCTCTATTGGTTTTGGTGTGGCAGGAAAGACATCTATAACCTCTGTCTCTCTTCACATACACACTTCCAAAATGATATAGATGTAAATTAGTGTTGAGTTTCACTGATCCATACAAGGTTGAAAACCTGTGTTTCAGAATAGATTATGCCTCAGGTCTTACCGGCATTCTTAAAATAATAAAATCCAAAATTGTGTTAACATTTTTCTGGAGAACTTAAATGGAATTTAATTAGAGAAACCTGGAGATCCATATGTAGTCTCTTAAACACCGAATTCCTGGAAACTCCTTGGCAAATATATGAACTTTGACAGTTGTACTTTGTCACTGTTTTAAATGGAGGCAATTTCTTATTGCACTTAAAGGGGGCTGAACTTGGCACAGAGGCAGATGAATAACGTAAAAGTCACAGAAACGCCTGCAAAATCCTGCTGCACAAAGAACAGAAAGCAGGAGGAGGATGTGAAAAAGAGAACAGAAAGAGTTTCTATCAGTGCTAGCTATGCAGCAACCCCAGTTGATTTAATCCTTTTGCCAGTGCCACAGATTGATGGTGCATCATGTGGTCACCCATCTGCCACTCAGCAGTTAGGTTAAATTTAATTTTGTTTGTTTTTTTTAAAAGAACACATTTCAAGTCCTCTTCAGCTATCTATATTCAGGGCACACAACAGCATCTATAACAATTGAATTGTGTATGTTTCATTCTTTGAGTAAGTATAGTTTTTGTCCTTTTTAATGGTAAAAACTAGATATTAATTTAGACTTTAGCTACCTGTTCCAGAACAAATGCTTTGTTTCAGTTCATGCTTTTAACCTTTACGTGCTATGAACCAACCTGCTCATAAAACCCATAGTCACAAGGGTAATTTTTCTGTTCAATTGTCCTAGTCTCCTAACTTCTTTTTACGCTTTTGGGGCTTTCTTGTTTAATACAATATACTGTGTAGGTTTACCTGCCAATGCGCTGATTATTCAGGATCAAAATGTGTATGTCACTCTGTAACTAGTGATACTTTGACCATGCTGTTCCTTTAAGTGAATTTGGTGCATGTTAAGGGAAGAAAACATCAGGCATCAGGAAGTTGAAATGTTGTTTAATTCCAGAATTGAAACATCAGTGCCAAAGTTTTTTCCTCACACAGCACCTTGATGATGATGTGCCTGACCCTTTCCCTGAAGGGACAATCTTGGCAAGTGAAAGAATTTAGTTCCAGTCCAGACGTTAATATCTACGGCACTACATATAATGGGAAGAGAAGATTTGGAGACAGGTGTCAAAGGTTCAGAAGAAATCCAATTGAGAATGTAGGTTCATGATTCCGATCCTGTATTAGTAATGTACTTAAGAACATGCCTAACTTGAAGACTTCAGTGGGATAACTTAAGTGCTTAAAGTTGAGCATGTGTTCATCGGTCAGGGAGAAATAAAAGAGGAGCAGAGCTGATAGAGGGTAGACTGAGTTTGCAGTGGTGTGGACTCTGGACTTTCTCTAGGAGATACTGTGGCCTAGATGCAAGGTTCAAAGAAGCAGATTTGAGGGCTAAGCCAAAGGATTCTTGATAAAAGGGTGAAGTTGAAAACCATAGAGCTCTCAGAGGATGGCGCTTCATGAGAGAAGTGGCCAAGAGGGAAAAGTCATTGATTTCAGTATGTCGGAAATGACTAAAAGAATTCAAGGTAAGGCCTTTTGCATTTATTGAAGACTGAAGAAAGAAGAGGGCAGCAGATGAAGAGAGTGAGCATGATACAGCAGATCTTCAGAGTTACGAACACCTTGGGAATGGAGGTTGTTCATAACTCTGAACAAAACGTTATGGTGGTTCTTAAAAGTTAACAACTGAACATTGACTTAGTACAGCTTCAGAACTTTACTATACAGAAGAAAAATGTTTTCAGCCATCTTAATTTAAAAGAAACGAGCACAGACACAATTTCCTTACTCTGTTCAATCTTTTTTTAAACTTCCCTTTATTTTTTTAGTTATTTACGTTTAACATAGTACTATATAGTATTTGCTGTTTTTTTCTTTGCTGCTGCCTGATTGCATACAGTACTTCCGGTTCCAGATGAGTTGTGTGGTTGACTGGTTAGTTCAAAACTCTGGTGTTCATAACTCTGAGGTTCTGTACATGTACAGTTTTTATAGTCCCAGGATCTCTGTCCTGAAAAGTTTTAAAAACCAGCTCTTGAAGAAAGATGAAAAAGCAACAATCTGCTCAGAATACTGGTTTTCTGTTGCTCTGATTCACGTGTCACACTGTTGTTGTGTTGTTTGTTTGTTTGTTTGTTTTTTAAAAAAAAACAACATGCTAGGTACCTTAGATTACAAATATAAAAGACAAGCTCCCTGGCCTAAAGAGCCTACTGTTATACTCTTGACCTTGCTTGTAGTCTCTCTGTGGGCAACCTTTCAAGTGATAGGCCCACACTGGAAGTCTAAAGTGGAAATCTGTCATTCAACAACTTTTAACTGGATCACCAAGTTAGAGTGCTGTTTGTTTCCCAGATGTATTGCCTCCAGCAGGTCAAAATGGGTTTGGCCCCTGCTTCAGGATCCTCTCAGGGGGCTGTGACCAGCTGGTAAATGGAGTGACAGAGAACAGCTTGTTGAAAACAGAATGATCTGTTTATCCACAGGCAGAGAGAAAAAGGTTATAAGTAACAAAAACCTAAACACACACATCTCACCAAACCATTATCCGTCACTTGTCTGTTTTAGATGTGATCCATTTTTACAGTAATCCCTTCTGAGTTTGAGGTTCAGCCTGCATCTCTGCAGACAGTGCTTTTGACTGTTTGAGATTATGAGCAAAATTCCTTTGTCTGATCTGGGACCCCGAACCTGGTCTTCCAGCAATGGATTCCTTGTATTGTCTATTTGTGCACCAGGCAGCTAAGGATGTGTACAGTCATCAACTTGGTTCCTCAAACCCAAAGATAACTAAGACTGACTTAACCATTAATAAGGACAAAATCCATCAAATCCACAGAGAGATCTCCTAAAATGTATTATATATAAATTTATAAAATTAATTCAGAAATTTCCCATGTTCTTCACACTTATCTAAATAAACATGCATTTTCAAGACAACAGCTATTAATATTACAATTTTAGGGGGCTGAAGACTCTTGTCTTGACTTAAAATCAGTCCAAAATCTGCCTCATTCCAGTTAGCTTTTTTAGTTTCTCCTTTTTCTTTTCTTAGTTCATTGGTATTATAGTTGCACCAACAGGTCCTAAGCAAGACTGGGTCCCAGTTACCTGCACAGGAAGAGGTGGTACCTGCCTAGAACAGCTTGCACTCTAAATAGACCAACCAGGCAATTGGTGGAGGGGAAACAGAGACAGAGATGTGAAGTGACTCACCTGAGTTTACACAGCAAATTAGTGTCAGAGCTGAATGGTCACACTTTCCTGTCTTTTACTTATCTGGTTCCTGATAGGTTTTTTTCCCCCAGCTGTGGAAAAGTATCTCCTGTGCCTCATTTGCAGAGTAGGGGACAGAAAAAGGTGGAGGAAGTGTAAAAAAGTTTGAGGCATAATTAAGGTGACCAGATGTCCCATTTTTGGGGACATATTACCCCCATCCCCTGTCCCGTTTTTTCACAGTTGCTATCTAGTCACCCTAGGTCTAATGCCTTAAAATTTCTGTTGGTCTTGTTGGCCTCTGCCATCCCCTTGAGCAAGGAGGTGGGATAACCCATCAGTCTGATGCAGCTGAATTATTTGTTTCTTGAATCAGTTCTATAGCAATAAATCATTTTGCACAATGTAGTACTGTTGTTAATACGACCACTTGTACTGCTGTGTTTTGCCACAGGTGACAGGTGTCTATAATTCCCAACATACTTCAAATGTGCCATAGAGCAATCACATTAAATCACTGTCTAAAAAAGAAAAATATTCTCCAGAGAATTAGCTGAAGGAGTTTAGTCTGAATGTCTTCATCTTCTAAAGTAATTAGATCAGTATTTCATACTATAAGTGTATATAACGTATTATATAAGCTTCTAGAGTTTTGTGCCACTTTCTGAATGTGAGATAATCCATTATTTTATTTTATTTTATTTTATTTTATTTTATTACTGTGCAGCTGTGTGGGGTTTTTAGTTGTTTTTTTTGTTTTTTTTTTAGTTAAAGTTTGTCTGAAATACATAGGTGCCTTAACAAATTTAGTTTGGGAGATCACAAGAGAGGTTAATGTTTAGGTAATGTGTCCCTTAAATTAAACATAAGCATATGAAGTGGTTGTTTCACTTATAGAAGAAAAAAATTGGATAAAATGTAGATAAGACTAATTGTAGAACTAGATAACAAAATATATAAACACACAGGTTCCAATTTTAGTCTTGAGGAAAACTTATTCACAAAAGGTGAGCAAAGCTACTCAAGTTTTGGATAGAGCAGTCCAGCAAGAATACATTACACACATACTCCACCAGCTGTCTGGTTTACAGATGTGATTCCAGAACTGTATGTTTCTAGGTCCATAGCATTAAATTGGGACCTACAGTCTCAGTAACTATCTCTGCACCCTACCACATCCGTACCTTTCAGGGATACACTGTCTTGTGTAGTCCAGTTTTGAAACGTGGACAAGACACACTCTCCGAGGGGCCTAGGTTTCAGGATCTACTGCTGTTTGGAGATTAGGTTGAGCCTGAACCAAGCTATCTTGGGAGATGAATTTAATTTCTTTTTGTGCAAATCTTTGCCTCACAACTGAGGCATGGTGCTTCCTTGGGCTCGTTATTGTAGAAGGCCTATGTTGGCTTTGATCCCTGGGAGCTAAACCTCTCTAGTACAGAATAGGGCGGAGTGGACAGATTTTTCATTACAAAACTTTTTTCCTTTAATTATGTGAGGGGTACCTAGATACCATGCTGATGAGCTCATGAGAAATGCTTACCTATTTGCACTTGTGCTCAGTAGTCCGCACGGGGTTTCAAGTTTCCAAATGCAATTCAAGGTGTCAGTCAGTAAAGACTGATTTGTATGTTTTGGGTCTTGTCTACTGTAGAAACTACCATTCTGTCCTCATTTCTTATCCTGAAAGTTGAGATCAGCTGTAGTGCTTGAGCTAAGAAGGTGTCTAGATTCAAATATCTGAGTGCTGGTTATAAGGTGTTCTCAGATGAGGGGTCTTGGGCTCTGAAACTTGCTTCCATTGTTGATCCAAAAGACTGAGTGCATTGACTTCATGCAATCCTGCAAGGTGCTTAAAAAAAACAAAGCGAAAACACCTTTGCCAAAGGAGGTGGCTTTGGGAGAGGGGTAGGGTTGAGTTGGAATCTTTCAGCTGGGGTATTGAGTTATTTTGTACTAGTTTCGATTTGTGTAGGTGCATCCATTTAAAATCATCAAGGTGCTTTTCATTATCTAAACTTGTTAATTTAATAGTGAAATGATGGAAGGGCTTGTAAGCCTTATATGTGGCTCGCTGAGATACTATCTGAAATGGTTCAGAGTCTGGGCAAAAATCACACTGGGAAAGAGAGCTACTGGAGCCTCCCCTGAGATACTGCTTGGGGTGTGCTACAGACCGCCGGGATCTGATTTGGGTATGGATAGAGACCTCTTTAATGTTTTTAATGAAGTAAAAACTAATGGGAATTGTGTGATCATGGGAGACTTTAACTTCCCAGATATAGACTGTAGGACAAGTGCTAGTAAGAATAGTAGGGCTCAGATTTTTTTGGATGTGATAGCTGATGGATTTCTTCACCAAGTAGTTGAAGAACCAACAAGAGGGGATGCCATTTTAGATTTGGTTTTGGTGAGCAGTGAGGACCTCACAGAAGAAATGGCTGTAGGGGACAACCTTGGTTCGAGTGATCATGAGCTAATTCAGTTCAAA